>NW_004567114.1:33400841-33415311 GCF_000260355.1 Condylura cristata | reverse complement strand
AATAACTATATGTGATAACAGTACAGGTATGTACCAACAAGTGGACTATACTAATAATTAATTACTAAATTTAATGTTAACTGCAGAAAATTAGGGCTGCTAGAAGGAGAGAAAGAATGGAGATGAAAGCAAGTCAGGTGCGGAGGGAAAGGGTAAAGGATGGCAGTAGTGGTGTGGTAACCTACCTCTGAGGAAGTGTAAAACCAGACCCTTAAATCAGTGTACAGTGTTGTGTGTAAATCAGTGTTACAGCAATTTAAAAATACATATACATTAAAACCAAAAATCTAATAAGGGTGTCAGCTGCTTCTACTGAAGTCATTTGCTTTCTATAATGATGTTAATCAGCTCATTTATATCCTAAAGTTTGTGCTGAAAGAAAAAAACTAAAAACAACTGAGTTTTTGATGGTCATTTTGCCCATGTTCACCTAATCACCTGCAATATACCCTCCCTGCCTCTCCCCCCCGCCACACACACAACTCACACTCACTTACTCTCTTAAGGTCCTATAAAGATTTTATGTATATATTTCATTCTTCCCTCTCTTGGATTCAAAGCTCTTGCCTTCCCTTGCAGAAATCTGGACAGAACTATACTTAATTGATAGTATGAAGATTTACTTCTAAATTGAATCTATTTTAACAAATCATACATAAATACCTAAATCTTTCAGAAGTGACCCTCCCTGGTGGTGCAACAGGTTAGGACGCAGCACTGCAAGCTGGCTGCAACCACTACAGTGCGAGTTCCATCCCCTGCCCTGGAGGTGACCACATGGTGTGGCAGACCTCTCCTGACCCGCCTGCTGTTGCCCTCAGCAGTGTACTTCATTGATCTGTCTGTTCTGCTCCCCACTCCGTCTTTGGTGAAGCCTCTCACTGCCCCTGCATCTCTGGCTTGTACCCTAGTTCTATATGAATAAATAAATAAATCTTAAAAAAAAATCTTTCAGAAGTAAGGTAAGCAAGCAATACAAAAAACTGTCTCAAGAGCCATTCCCCAATTCTCATTCACATGTTACCCACATGAAAAATCCATCAAATGGTATCCATTATGCAAATATTAAAAAAAAGATTTAAGGAAGCACTATTTAAGCATCATCTTAGAAATACTTTCTCAAATAAGGAGTCTCTCTCCTACAAATTCCTGGAAGAATACATAATATAACATCCTCTATATTATATTATATCCTCTGGATTTAATATAAGTCTTTTACAGTAATATTTCACCATTAACTGGCTCCTATATTCCACTATGTATTTCAGTCAAGTCTTTTTGCTTTTGAACTATTTCATAGCATGTTTAATTGACAAAAAATATTAGGAAGCAAATATTTTATTAAACCATATTAAAACTCATTGTAAAATGAGTATCCTTAAATATAATTCTTAGGTAAATATTAAGTAGCTAAAATTTAGCATGAGAGAGATGAAATGTATAAATCATTCCAAACAAGAAAAAGAACCACTATAACACAGTCATACAACTAATAAGGGAAGTCAATAAACTATAATACATACGGTTCATATAAACTCCATAGTTTTGAAGGCTAGTCTTCATTTTAAAATTTACTATTTACCTTAAAATGCAGTAAAACGGCTGCTACTTCTCTCATTCTGGAGATTTCACCTCTTCTCTGAGCACTGGTAAATTCCTGAATCAGCTGGCATTCTAAATCATGGTATTTACCTAAGAATTAAAAGAAAGTCACTCAGCTATGTGGAGAAAGACTAGTAAATATATATATTTACTAGTATATGAGTCCTTTATAAATATAAGGACTATGGTTCTGCCAACTTTTGAGAGAATTATAAACATAATATGAGATTATAGGCAGTGACTCCAGTCCCCATAATATATCATGATTGGAAAGAATAAAGCATACAAGGAAGTAAATAGTAAAATACTCATGAGACATAAGAATCTTCCAAATTAATAAAACAGCTGGGTTCTTGATAGGTTAGCTGCCATTTACCACTGTTACTTAAAACAACAACAACTGATTGGTGGAGGAAAAATCCTAAAAGCTGAAGTTATGGAAAGGGTGAGGAACACTAAACTCTTTACTGAAGTTCAGAGGCTTTTAGGTAAAGTATAAACAATGGTACACTCAATATCAAATTTCATGTTAAGATATATGTGATATTTGATTCACTGCTTTCTTAAGGGTTCTATAATTCTAAATGAACACCCAGCCTTTGGATTTGTCTGTAGAGGGTAGAAGCATTTCAAAGAAGTGTGATTATTAATAGCTATCCTTATTCTTAACACCACCTTTGAGAAAATATGTGATTCTTTAAACCTTTTATGCAATGGCTGCCTAACAGTGACCCAGACTACTATGGCATCTCTCTCTATACTGGTTTTTCCATAAACTAGAATGGTATGTCTAAAATATCCAAAGATTGGAAAGAATAAATCACAAACGGAGTAAAACAGGTAGTATTAATTCTCATATGAGCTTTGCTTTAAAAAGGAAAAGAACCTACTTTACAGAAAGAGAAATATATATAGATACAAAGCAATCTCCAAGATAGTCTTCAATTAAATACCTAGAGGTATAAAACTATTTATATAGTTTGCTACCAATTTAAAAGTAAATAATGATAGCAGAGCTACATTCTACACATGTATACACACACACACACACACACACACACACACACACACAAGATCTATGTCTTAATCATGTATATTCAAAGAATATTCAGGAAGAATACCCAAAAACCTGGTAATAGTTGTTGTAAGGAAGAGGCATCAAAATTCAGATGTGGTATAAGAGGATGACTTTGTTTTCATCATCTCGCCTTTTATTGTTTTTTTTTCCCCCTTCTACACAGTTTTATCACCTACTCAAAGCAATTAAGCAAAAGAATACAACTTACTTGCAATTTTGGATTTTACTTCTGAAAATCTGAAAGATAAAAATCAATGATGAAAATCATTATTTTTGAACAAAACTACCTTCATTACTTAAGATGTTAACAAAAGTGAAAACTAGTTCTGTGTGTATATGGGAACTCTGCAGTAAAGGTTATCAGAAAACAAGAAAGAAAAAGAAAGAGAACCTTCTCTGGTGGTGCAACAGGTTAAACCACAGCCAATGCACCAAAATTTTGATCCCCGGCCAAAGAGGTGACCCACATGGCGTGGCAGACCTCTCCTGACCCACCCACTGCTCCCCTAGGCAGTGTGTTTCAGTGGATTTGCCTGTTCTGCTTCCCACTTTGTCACTGGTAAATCTTCTCTCTTCCCTGCACCTCTGGCTTGCACCCCAGTTCTTCTATGCATAAATAAATCAATCTTAAAAAAAGAAAGAGGGTGATGAGTACCAACATGAAGGTTGCAAAGGGATAAAACTGAATTTGGGTGCTTCAGATTGGGTAGCTAATCCCTGTTTAGAGAATTCACATTAAGCAGTATCTTACTAAACAAGGAGGAGAGTTTTATATGATGCATTAGTCCAGATATTCCTAACATCGAGTTACTGTCCCTACTCACACTCACTGGCATTTTCAAATCACTTAATAGTTGTTTATTTCCCCTCTATGTTAAGACTTTTTCATGTAAAGTTCCATTAATGTTATTTAAAAGGGGGGAAAAAATGATCAAGCAACTATATAGAAATGATTTGTCTTAAAACTAGAAAAATAAAGTGGGAGCCATTAAAAAGAATTCAACAATGTACTTAGCATCTATTAAATCTTTGTAAACTGAGAAACTAAAAAAACATAAATTGCCACAAAAATAGAATTTTTAAAAATCTTACACATCAATGTACAAATGTACACCATGAAAATTTATTGAGACAGCCTATGGAATCAGTTTGAAAAAGGAAGAGTTCCCAGCAAAAGGGATACCAAAGAAAGATGAAGATGGTGCATCACAGAGGGCATGTAAGGTCCTAATGATCTTTATGAAAACATTAAATTACTTAGGATGTAAATATTCAACTCCAAGGTCTGATAGAGAGGCAAAAGCAAGCCTAAGAAAAAAGTGTACTTAAGAAGATGAGTATTTGCACTTTGCTTGGTAGAGGAAGAACAGGATGGACAGAGGGGTCGAAGAAATATGTACCTACTGTGAGTCTCACATTTTTACTCATTTAAGTAAATGGTCCAAATCTTACTTAAATAAAATTAGTAAACAGAACTTTTTTGGGTAACTACAAAAATCACTATTCATAAAGCAACCTGTGAGATTATTAAAAACAGTTGAATAATGACATAGAATAATTACTGCTTGTACTTTATGATGAACTCTCACTTAGTATTTGCAAGATAATGGTCAAGCTTTAAGTATAACAATACATTTACATTGTGCCTTTTCCTATATATCTTAAGTATTAACAAAAGAATAAACAGTCTCTTATATGGGAAGATAGCTTTCTCTCAGCTATCAAAAGGAAAACCACTACTACTAGTTTTATTAGAATGTGACATTCCATCCACAAAAGGAAATCATGTCCTTTGCAATGAAGTTTCTTTTAAGTTGAAGCCATTAATATCTGATACTAATAACCCTAGGTGCCTTTGTTCTAAAGAGAAGTTCTTAAACTGAAGTCCCCATGGAGGCTAAAGAGTCTAAAACTATGAAACTGTATGTGACAATTTACAGGTATCTAATTCTTAAATAAAATAATATGTATAGCTTTCATTAGCTTTTCAAGAGGCCGAAAGTCTGAAAACTCTCATCTAGAGATAACAAAAAGCAGCCAAACAACACCATGTTTAATCTGCCCGTTCCTACTTAGGTTATCCAAGTTCAACAAATGAAGATCTAGTATCTTAGTCAATTTCAAAATTCTCCATCAATTTTTTTCAGAAGAAAATGATAAGATTAAAATCACTTCGAAATATATTATTAAATTTAGATATTAAAAGATAATCTTTTTTCACTCAATTATTGTATATTGTACCAGATTCAAATTCTTATTAACTTAATGTGCAAAATCATACAGGGAAAAATAATTTAATGCTATAAATTATACCATTATGCAAATTAACTCCTGAGAAATACACTTGCCTATCAAAAGGTAACTCCTGGGCAATTAGGTGCAACTTCTGAATGATGTCTGCTGCCTCTTTTATCTGAGGGGAAAAAACCAGTTAATTGTTTTAAAACCTGATACATATAAAAATTTTGTATTTCAAAATAGTAATATTCCCTTATGTATGCCCACAGCCCTTTACCCAAACAATTTCCTTCCAAAACCCAAAATAGGGCTCTCCCTGGTGGCACAACAGATAAAAGTACAGCACTATGAAGCTATTTGCAACCACTGCAGCAGGAGTTCAACCCCTGCCAGGGAGGTGACCCACATGACATGGCAGACTTCTCCTGTCCCACCCACTGCTCCCCTCAGCATTGTATTTCAGTTAGCTCACCTATTCTCTTCCCCATTCTGTCTCTGGTGAATGCTCTCAACACCCCACTCCCCACATCTGGCCTTTACCCAGTTCTTCTATGCATAAATAAATAAATCATTAAAAAAAAAACACAACAAATCTTGTGAACAAAAGGAATAAATTTGCATATAGACAGTGACTCAATGAAACAAATTTTTGGCTGTTTCTGAAATCTTGTGATTTTGTATCACAGTCCTCTTCCAATGAAAACTGCAATCCAGGTTAAGTCTGAATAAACTCAAATCATTGCTGGCTGAAAGCAGAACCATCTTTTTTGTGTGAAACCCCCAAAATGAGGTTTATGAAAGTAATTCAGATCACACTGCTGTATATATCCCACTCTAAGCTAGTTTAATAAAATAAGAGTTCCTGTCAATTAATGAGCATGTAAATTACAAAACTTGTTCTAAAAGCAAAAATAAAGTTAATATGAAATCTCCTAAGTGACTATTTTACAGAAATGTGTGTATGTATTCAAACTGTAGAACTGAAGTACCCAAAGAGTCTAAAATGTTTTAAGTGCAGATGATATTTGACTGTGCTTACATGAATGGATAGGGTGTTATATAATGGTCACCTTGCTATGAGTTTTATTTTGGCACACCTTTTGTAACTGATTTTATGACCATCCACTTTTCTTTTACACTAAGATCTATAAATATTGAAAGGCTGATTTTATAGGCTTTTCCAATCTAATGTTAGACTTTCTAACATTAATATACATTTAGTACTTTGCTTAAGTACTTAAAGCAACACTATATAACAATAATCATGGCTAAATGATATTTATCTGGCAAACAATAGTGAATATAAAATTTCTGCTTCTCACCCAGTCAGCATGTCCCTCTTGTTTTCAGTTACTCCACTCACTCTATCCTGATGTACACGGATGTAATCATCACTGAGTTTATCACTTTTTACCATGCCATATAGTTGCACTAGCAATGTCCATCCCTCCTCCTCATCAATATCCTCTTTAGAAAGGACCTGCTTAGTGAGCAACCTATTCTATGTTCCCATCAAGAGTTTGTTCTTTTCTATTTTATTTACTAAGTGGATTCATTTATTTTCTTATACATTCTTGTTCTTTTAAGAGATGGAACTCCCACTATTTGTAAGCTGCACTTACTATTGTAAAGAGTAGCAGTAAATAATACTTATTTTTATTGAATTCTACAAAAGACATAGGCATCTTTTCAGAGTTATCTAAAAAATAAAAATTCTGTAAGCCTATAGTTTCTACTCATGAACATGGTGCTTAACTCAAATTGTACTTCTGTAATACTTAGCTTCCAATAGTCTACTGAGATATTCTATGGAATAAATTTGGAAAAAACAGAAAGTATAAATTCAATATATTAATGGATGTTACTGTGTATACATACTATCCAAAAGAATATGTCTTTTCATGTATTTTGATTTTCTCCCTCCCCCACCAAAGAAAGTGAGCTAAATGGCTTGCTTTCAAGTTTGTAGAGCAGCCAATGCCATATAGCTTCAGATAAGGATTGCATGACTAATGTTATTTAAAAATAATTTAACATAAAAATTCATATTTTTCAATTCTATTTGGTCCAAACAATGCTTTAAAAATCTTTATAAAAGACCTTTATTCAAATAATAAAACTAAAAGCTCTCAATCCCTTACACAGAAAGATATTTCAGTTTATTAATGATTTAGATTAGACTACCACCTCCCCATGGAATATAAACTGAATTAAAAAATGATAGAAATTTTGTTAATATTAAAAGTCAATTATGGAAAAAGACTTATAAACATAGTTAACTCAGCATTTTTATACCATAGATAATTTCATAAACAAAATGACAGGCAATCCAGTTAAAATTTGAATAAAAATGATTCATTAGCAATCTGTAGGCCAGTATACTGATTTTGAATAATATATACTTTAGAATAAAAACTTTCATAAGGCAGCTACTTAATGATTTGAAGTTTGACTGGCAAAACATAATTGCAGTTTAGAATTAGGGCATTTTTATTAATGATGTAATTTGCTTTTATCCTTCTGATAGTACTCACCTTTTCAGAATTTGTGAAAACATCAGATTTCAATTCCCCATCTAGAAACTCATTAAAATATTTCATCAGTTTTTGAGCCTCTACTGCCCGTTGTCTGGGTGTGTTTACCCCCTCCAACTGGTCTCCAAGGTGACAGACCTTGGTAGCTACATAGCTGATGTGCTCATCAAGTTCTTGGAAATGCTGGAAGGCAACCTAGGAAAAAATGTGCAATAAGTATAAAATATAACTCATAAGTTAATATGTAATAAAGCTAAACTATCATAAATCTCTAAACTAAGTAACTAAAGATAATACAGTTTCATATGATTTACCAAAAACAGTTGATATCCTTTAACAAGGCATGTGAAAACTTAGCCAAGTTGCAGACTTTTTATACATTTAACTATTAAAATAATCTTATTTAATCATGAATACATTTAAACAAATCCCTTATACCATTTGGTTTTAAATGACTCTGAAATACAATAAACTAAGTATCAAAAGGACAAGTCACCTAAATATCTCACGTGCTACTGCACTAAAATGAATCAAAATACTCACAATAAGTCACTGATAAAACACAAATTTTAACAAACATTTTTTTTGAATATTGAAAGAGCAATGTCACTATGGTAAATAAAATGGTCCTTTCCCAGTTTTGAAAGCAGGAATGACTGCAATAATTATTCTACCAAAGCAGATACATTACTTTCTAAAATATTCTTCCCCTTTTTCCATGACATACAGATTGCCCCACGGTAGATGAAAATGATGTACAATAAATGCACTTTTGTTCTAACGTTAAAAGGGGGAAAGCTACAAACATTTAATAAAGATTTCCTCTATGCTATGTATGTACTCCTCTACTACATGTATTTACATTTAATCCTTACAACAACCTAAATTATAGATTAAAAAATCAGAAAAATAAAGGTTAAGTTACTTGAGAATACACAATTACTAAGTGGTAGGAAAGAGTTTATTAGCCTAAGTATTATTATTATTATTATTATTATTATTATAAGGAAAATGCACTAGAAGTATTATAACTTATTACTTTTAATACTTAAAAACATGCTGTAATATAAATTACATATATATGGAATTTTCTCACATCCATATACGCTCAAGTAAAAGAATTGAAACTAATGAAATCTGAGCAGAAATCAGCTTGCAAATGACTAACACTGAAATAAAAATGGGCCCTGGGAAGTAACAGAGCTAAACAATGCTCTTAAACTACACCAGCATACAGCACTCAAGTCCAGGTATAAATTCCAGACAAAGTCTAGGGTCAAGAATGGCTAAGAAGCTTGATTTACCTAGGCCCATTTGGTTTTACTCCAAAATAAACTGAGGAAGAATTCTGCATCTGCTTTTCCTCCAGTTCTCAATTCGTTTAACTTTGGTGAAACTTACCAGATCAGGTTTCCTCTAGAGAAAAACTTGATCCAGTCAATAATTGGTCTGGTAATACTTTGTTTTATATTTAAAAGAGGATGAAAAAAAAAAAAAAAAAGAGGGTGAAAAAATAACTACCTAAATATCCAGGCTCATAAAGAATTCCTAAAAACACAGGTCTGCTAAAGTGTCATTCTTAAAAGTTTGCCTTACAGAGGAAGGATCACATTATTCTGGATACCACCCCATCCTAGAAAGGGACCACTATAAAATCAATGAATGATCAGCAGCCATCCAGTGCCAAGATTGGTCAATATGAATTCATAAACACTTTACTTCATAGAACAGGAATGCAAAGTTACTATATTTTAATTAGATATTTTTAAGAACTTAAAACTAGAAGGAAATAAAGACATCATAACCTATATAAACCATTCATTGCTTAGTTGAATGTTTACCTGATTGCTTTTCTGAAGCTCTTGTACCTTCTTGGCAAATTCCTTGGCTTCTTTCTGACACTGTTGCTCCAACTTCTCTACTTTTCTTTGAATCCTTTCATCCATTATCTGGAGTTCTTGAATATGATTTACAAATTCTTCTAGTAACCTAATAGGGCAAAACAGAGAAAAACCATTCCATCTATGACTAATCATTAGGAAGTGACCAGTTCATTTACAGTGTAAATAAAATATATATTTTTTTTATTTTAGTTTTTTATGCATGCAGAACTTGGGCACAAGTCAGAGGTGCGGGGGCAGTGAGAAGATTCACCAGAGACACTGTGGGGAGCAGAACAGGCAGATCAATGAATTACACTGCTGAGGGGAGCAGTGGGCCAGTCAGGAGAGGTCTGCCTTATCATGTGGGTCACCACCAGGGCGGGGGTCAAACTTGGACTGAGGTGGCTGCGCTAGCTTGCAGTGCTACATCCTAGCCCGTTGTGCCACCAGGGAGGGCCCGTAAATAAAATCTTAATGAGCATTTTCTGAGCTAAAGATATTCATTTTTTTCTATAGTGTCTTATTAGGAATTTGTTCAGTCAATAAAATCATGTCTTTCTGTAACTTCGTGACTTCATAACTTTTGCCCAGACCACGTAACTTTACACCAATACATCTAGTCTTTTAACTATTGACTTTTCAGTGGATTATCCGATTTGAATGAAAACCTCACCTAGAATCTCTATTAATGCCCAGCACAGAAATCAATTTTATAGAAACATTAAAAAAAGGCAAATGTGAATTCCAGGGTACAGTATTTTCTGTTTCCCCAATTTAAAACTACACATTAAACAAAATATTAAACATGATTTTATTTTAGAGGCATACCTACCCTGTCGATTTAGTACTTATTGGAGAAGACACTAAACTATAGTTCAAAAACAGTCATTCCCTCATACCATTTTAAAAAATTTCTCTAAAATAAAAGGAATATAAATGGATGGATGGGGGGAGTCAATCCCAAACTTCCAATGTTTGTGCCTTTTTACAGGCCAGTTGTCAACTAACATTCCTTTACTGAAAGTTGAAAGGAATTCCAACACTCACTTCTATTAACAAAACTGCACTAGAAATTGTCTACAGAAAGATAAATCTTTTTTTTTTTTTTTCAAAGATTTATTTATTTGTGCATACAGAACTGGGGTACAGGCCAGAGGCTCAGGGATGGTGAGAGGCTTCACCAGAGACAGAGTGGGGAGCAGAACAGGCAGATCGACGAAGTACACTGCTGAGGGGAGCAGTGGGCGGGTCAGGGGGGTTTTGCCCCACCATGTGGTCACCTCCGGGGCAGGCGGGGATCGAACTCATGCGGAAGCGGCTTTAGATTCTCAGTGCTGTGTTTTAACCAGCTGTGCCACCAGGGAGGGCCAAGATAAATCTTTTTTAACTTTACCTTTTAGGATCAAAAGCTTCAGGTCCTCCTCTAGAGCCTCCTCCTGGAGTTCTCCACACAAGACGTTCGATATACTCATCTGCCACAAACGGCTCCTAGTTTATAAAACAAGTATTATTTTTAAATGATTTACAGAAAAAAAAAACCTCAAATATCAACAAGGTTCTACTATAAGAGAAAGTAAAAGGGACCTGAATTAATTATTTAAATATATCTGTATTATTTAAATGTATAATGTTTTTTCAACTTCAAAAATCTTTAATAAATTACTTAATAAAAACTGGGGTATTAAAATATTAGAACAGTATTCTAATCAGCTGGAACATCCGACTGGGAAATGAGCAAAGAACACAGGCAACTGAAAGAATGAATATACATGGTTAAAAAGTACAAAAACATGCAGCCTCACTGTTAATCAAATAAGGTAAAATCATCACATGTTTTTTAACTTCACAAACTGACAAAGATTTTTTTTTAGCTTTTGGGATTTTTTTTTTGTTACAATATGCAACACAGGAGAGGGTAAGCTAAAACTCCTACTCTCAATATTTTTAGAAATGTTAACAGGTATATTTTGGGAAAACATTGGATAACAACTTGATAACACCAAACAGGTTACAGATGTTCATATTCTTCAACCCAGTAATTCTAGTTTTAAAAATCTGCAAGAAAAGCAGGTATGAATGGAAAAATTTTCAGTGTATATGCATAATAGTGAAAAATTGTTTATGTAATCAACAAAATCATTATTGAAAAATTATGGCAACCTTAAAGGATGAAAATTATTCCTATTAAAGTCATGGTGTAAAATTAATGTTATAAGAAAATTTCTCATATGGGAAAATGCAGGATTCAAAATGCTCATGGGAAAATGCAGGATTCAAAATTTTCTAAATTTTCCCAGAAAAAAATTATAAAGAAAAGATTATTGGGGCAGAAAGCCCAATCAAGAAAATAAACATGCAGGTGTTCACCATCCGTTGATTATGAATTTTTAAGACTAATACACATCAATTTACACTCCCATACTACCTCCTTTCATGTAAATGAATAGCATAAATCGCCTCCCACTTAGCATGTAATTTAAACTAGTAACATCTGCTGGTGATTGTAGTTTGCATTTTTTATCTGTGAAATTTTCTATCTGTTCATCATACTTTAAAAATATATTTTCACTAATAAATACTTAGATTCTAATATCCTGTTAGACTTTAGAATTAAAAGATATATAAGATACTGACCCTTGAGGATCTCATAGCCAAATAGAATATATAGAGGGAAGAATGCAAGAATATAATCAATAAAATTTTTGATGCATGTACAAACTTCACTGTTAACACTGAGTGACTAATAGTTGGGAGGTGGATATGGGTTACTGTGAATTCAGCAAATGTCTGCCAAGCAGCTGTCACTTACTGGACACTATGGTAGGTAACAAAAATATGGATATGAACTCAATACAGAGTCCCTGCAAGTTCTCACAGAAATGATTTAGGTAAGAATGTCAACACTTAACAATTAATCACAGAAATAACACTAGAATTGTGATAAATGTGATAAAGAAAATTTCTGGATGCTCTAATCGGATCTAACAGGAACAGAGATGATGGGAAAGCAGTGAGGGATGGAGTTAAGATTGGCAAGAAGTGGGTGTAGCAACAGGAAAACTTTTTGCAGATATGACATTTAGGCTGGAACCAGAAGAAAAAAATTAGACAGACAAAAATGGAACAAGTAGTTTTCCATACCATTAGAGAAAGGGAAGACAGAACTAACCCATTATGGAAACTGAGAAGCAAGCATGGACTAGACATCAGAGACCACACATGAAAGGATCTAGAGAGAGGTGATAATCAAGACCAAAGTGATAATCTTGTCCCTTTTACCATCTTTATTATAACTAAAAACAAAAACAAAAACAAAAAAACCCAGTAAACCAGTTCATCAGCTGCTATAAGAGACGTGAAAGGAGTATCATTTTGAATTAGAATAATTATCAGAATAAAAAGAGGAATAACAATAACATCTTACATGACACTTCAAAAGCATTATCTTATTTACTACATCGGTATTACCTATTAGGGTAATATATTTTATCCCCACTTTATGAAGATGAAGTAACTAAGATTGAGAGAGATAAATTACTTGCTGGCACTTTACATATTTTAAGTCTATGAGGTAAGGTTCTATTAACATTGACTCACTTTTTATACTTGTGAAATTCTGTGATACAAAAAGGTTATATAATCCAAGTTCACATAGATTTATCTGATCTCAATGATCCAAGTCTTCACTTCTGGTAAAATCAAGAGCCTTTCCTTTAAAAGAGACTAAATCAATTGAGAAAGTAGTCAGCTCTCCCAAAAGCCCACAACACTTTCATTAAATAAATAGTAAGCATGCTCCCTTTTTCCTGTTACTTTTGGGCATATATAAAATTTTCACATATATTTACTCTATGTGAGCAGTTAATCAGAATTCTTATGTGTTATTTTTCTTAGTCATTGAATAGCTGTAGTTTTTAATGGAACATGTTATACTGCTCATTAATTTCACTGTACCAGTTTACTAAATGATGTATATCCAAAAACTTATAAGCTGACAAATAAATATTATATGGTGGGGGAAAAAGCAGGTTATTTTGCATATGAAATATTTCCAATTCTCTCAAAATACAGCCTCTCCCTTCATTCAACAAATACTGAGAGCCCACTGCATGACAGAGACTATTCTGCCCAGGATACAGCAGTAAGGAGAAGGAGAAAAATCTCAGCTCCTTTGGACAACATGAAGGACAGTGAGAAACAAATGAGCAGATACATGATAAAGCAGTAAGAACTATGAAGAAAATTTAGGAAGGACAGAAGGTAATGGATAAGAATGAGATTTATTTAGTAACAGTGATCAGGCAAGGCCTCTCTAAGAAAATAAATGTTAAGCCAAGACCTGAATGCAGATAATGAAAAAGCCCCCACCTGGATGAGGAATGTTCAAAGTACAGAAAACAACCTTAGTATGCAAGCAATGACAAGAGGCCTGCACGACTAGAGCAGAGTGAACAATGGGGAGAACAGGTATGGATGAGGCCAAGGCAGGTAAAATACTAAGAGTTGTAACTGGTACCAAGGTTTTGTAGGATGTACCATTACATATTCTTTGCTATTAATTGACGAAAAGGCCAGGTTCCAGGAGTAAGAACTCTATAATCTGCTGGCAAATACATGCCGCAATATCCTAGTATTTCTTCTCCAAAATAATAGCTGCAACTATTTACTTGAGAAACTGAGCTTTTGGGAGAAGAAATACTCAAAATATTTTGAAGTCTGTTCGATATAAAGTTCTAGCTGACAATATTTAATTGACTTAAAGCATCACTGACTCAACAGAGTACACATGGGAGGCAAGTAAACAGCCTCCTAGCCAAAGCCCACTATCAGTCAATGGGACCATCAGTCAACTAGGCATAATTTCCCTGGTTTGCAAAATTAATATAGGAATCGATGATCACTCTCACATGGGATCCTTGGTCTACAAAATAAAGCTATTATAGTAGTGTAGCCCAGGTAGAAATCTCTGGAACTGCTTCCTCTTTACGGAACTTTATAAAAAACTCTAAAGTGAGGATCAGTAAACTTCTTAAAAGGCCTGATAAAAAAATATTGGGGTGGGGGTGGAGTGGGGAATGGGATCAAAAATGGGGGGGGAAGGGAGGGAAATGCACGGGACTATGGTGGTGGCACAG
>NW_004567114.1:33397403-33400741 GCF_000260355.1 Condylura cristata | reverse complement strand
AAAAAAAAAATATTGGGGTGGGGAGTGGCCATGTAATCTGTCATAAAATTCAAATCTGTGATTATAGTATGAATGCAGTCATACACAATACATAAACAGATATGGCTGTGTTATCAATAAAACTTTAGTCATAAGCCTTTAGACTTTTGAAGGATGCAGGAGTAATGATATTCGTTATTTTCATTTAATTAATCTGTCTGGGCTTTTCAGAAACCAGACAAAACCGAAAGGATGGCTACAACAAATTCAACCAAGAAGTAGCCCAACTTATATCTCCCAGCTTCATGACTTATGGCTAATGGACAGGAAAAGGGCTCTGCATTAGTAGGAGCCATACAATAAACCCAACTGTCTGAGTCATACAGCAGGCCCTATAATATTAAAATAATCAGCATTTGGAAACAATTTCATGTAGTGTTACGGTAAGTCCCAATAGAATAATCACAACACATATCCCTGGATTGTAAAGCAAGATCACACAATCTGCTGCAAAGAATTATATTCCTTTTGAGAAACAACCCTGGTGTGCTAATGGGCCCTAAGCCCCTAAAACAGCACCATTCTTTAAATAGACTAAACAGTAATGTGGTGGCAAGTTAACTACATTGGCCCTTCCCACTCAAAAAGAATAAATCAAACAGGAGCAGAAACATTCTGTGATGGATTTGCCTCACCCCAGAGGAAGTGTCTGTTTCTCTGGCACAGGATCTCACATATCACATAGGACCAAGGGACCCATTTTACAGTCGAGGAGGTGATTGTGGGGTTTACTGGTCATATCATAAACCACACACACACACAGACACTGAAGTCAGAGAGAGCACTGCATCAGCCTGCTGAAGGTACAGTTGAAGTACCAGGTCAAAAGCAGAACTATATGGATAGAGCACTATCCTCCATTATGCAGTTTACATTCTGAACTTAAAACCTTTCTATGACACTATGTCCCCAAAGGGAAAAATAAATGAGTCTAAGAACAAAGAGCAAAAGCAGACAAGGTCCCTATTTATCATGAATCCCAATTTGTGTGTGCTATTCCTGAAATTCTGAGATTGGTAGAGTTAGAGGCCTTGATCTCCAAAGAGGGATCTCTTATGCCAGGTAACAGGAAAAGAGTTTCGTGGAACTAGACATGTAACCTGGGTACTCTGGTGGCTTGGACAGCAATAGAGTAATCATTTTTGGCAGGGATAACTGACCCTGGTTATCAGGATATTATCACATGATGGGGGTAGGAAATACATTTGACATACAAATCTTCTTTTGAGGATTTCCTGAACAAATGCATGAACAAGTATAGTGTAGCAGCCCTAGCCTAAAAGGGTATGGTAACCAAGTAAGCCACCAAGAACAGCAAAGTACTAACTGAAGGTGAGAAGGAATTACAATAAATAACAGAGGAAGAAAACAGTATCAGTTGAGTAGCATACCAAAACTACCAGCAACAGCAAGGCATCTTCTCATTTTCACCTCCTCCTCTACTTTATTATTAAGTGTTTTTCCTAGATTCATCATGCATTACTACTGCCAAATTAATCTTGAAAATCCTGCCTTTTAGTCAAAAACGTCCCTATGTAATTCCAAAACTATCAAGTTCACACTCTAGCCTGTAAGGGTCTGATCTTATACTACTCACTCAAATTTGCCCACACCTCAAAGTGAACAGTCACATTACTCACACTACCATCAGCATATATCAGTCTTCTCTTTCAATCTATGCTACTCCTGCATCCTTCCTTGTGGTCAGGTAACTCATTCCACAAATCCCCTTTTTCTTCCAACTATTCACATCTCTGTATCACTAGTTAAATTTAGCCAAGCTTGGGAAAGATCATACTTAGTGAAATAAGCCAGAAAGAAAAGGAAAAATACCGGATGGTTTCACTCATAGCAGGAGTATAATGGACCAGGCGAGAAAATAGTAATAATAATGAACAGACATATACCAGAGACATTTTGTGAGGATGGAGTAGGGAATGGGGTCAAAAACAGTGGGGGGAGGGAAATGCACTGGACTATGGTAATGGCACACGGGTGATTTGGTGATGGGAAGCCCAAGGGGATTACACCTGAGTTGGAAAAATGCACAAAATGGTGTAAAAATAAACCATTTTTATATTATTTAAAAAAAAAATTCTGCCAAGCTCAATTTCCATTTACCCCTTAAGGGGTTCCTTCTCTCTAAGGTCCACTGATTTCTTCTGTCTTAAACCCCTAGGAGGCTTTCAAGTCAAATGCCAACACAGAACAATTCAGTAGCCATTCTGTCATTTGTTTTATCATAACCTTTGTAAAATTTACTCTTCTCCACACTTACACTGAAAGCAAGGGCAGAGTCTGCCATACATTTCTCTTGCTTTCCAGCTGTGGTCAATACAACAACACTGAGCACACCACAGATGCACAGTAAATAAAAACATTTACTAGCTGGTGTCAAGATTGAAAATTAATCTGGCTGATCTATTTATACAAAATCAAGAAGTACAACCATCACCACAACCCTTTGAAATAAAGAATGGGCATTCTTTGGTGCTACAAATTTAAGACCTTAATAGAAACCAAAACTGAATTTCATGCAATTCTAGCACTGGAACTAAATAAATGTTACTACACTGGCTTCTCTTTTAAGCCCATTTGGCTTGTTTTCATGATATATTTCACAGTATAGTTATGTGTTTATGTGTTTCACGGCATATTAATAAATGAATTATATTTACTGGGTTTTGATTTTTTTTCAAAGCAGTATAAAATGTTTCTTGTTTAAGGCTAACAAAGCTAAGACATTTTTACCTATAGAAAGGTAGAAATAGCTCATCAAGATGTTTAAATACAACTAAGGTAAACTTTGATAACTACCTGCAACACTATGAGATGAGTACTTTTACTTTTTAAATTAGTCAGTTGTAGGGGGGAAAATGTCAATTTTAGCATTCAAGTCTTACAGGAATGCAGCTCTCTAAAAAATGATTAAATTAGCTGGTGAATCATTTTAACAGAATTGTTTTGAAGATCATTAAAATGGTGGTTCTTTAGAATTTTAGAAAATATTTCATATTTGTTTACGTAAAACTTCTTCCCAGAACAGAATGTATGTCACTTTGGGCAGTAACGTAATACGTGATTTCAATGTCCAAAATTAAAAAGTAATAGAACGTTAAGTCTTTCCTGTACCAGTATCAGCAGAATCACAGAAATCCATTTAAAGACTTAAGCTAATCTTTAAATATCATCATAGGCCAGTTCTTTCATCTGACTTTAATAGGTAAGAAAATTGAAGCAGGGCCCTCCCTGGTGGCGCAGCGGGTTAAAGCACAGCACTGAGAATCTGAAGCCACTTC
>NW_004567114.1:33342088-33396533 GCF_000260355.1 Condylura cristata | reverse complement strand
AAGTGGCTTTAGCTTCTCAGTGCTGTGCTTTAACCCGCTGCACCACCAGGGAGGGCTGGCTTTAGCTTCTTAATGCTGTGTTTTAACTCACAGTGCCACCAGGAAGGAACTGCAATTTCATTATTTTAACTACTCCACTATGGTATTTTTAAATAAAGACCACAAAAAGATTCACCTAAAATGTCTATAAAATCTTTCATTAGCATTTCAAACCAAATTATTGTATTTACAAGTTTATATTAAATACATATTTAGTCGTATGAATTCAAGGAATCATTAATTTTAAAAAATGTATTATAGCCTTAACAAGCAAATATATATACATTATACAGTAACATTCTCTTATTTCTACTTTGATTATTTAAAAGGCATCAAAAGGGGAAAGAAGGCATCAAAAGTTAAAGCTTGTTTTTAAAATACCTTATAAACTTAAAATAATCAAAAACTCTTGAACTAGTTATACTATTCAACTAACTAAAACTTTTACTTGAATTTTGGTATTCTACTTTTTTGGAGGGTGTTATGTGAAACTTCAATCCACTATTAACAGGGCAATTCAATCTTTCAAATATCACACACACACACACACACACAACTAATTTCCTGAGAACATCACTTACTCGATTCGATATTTTACACTAACTATATACACATGCAGTTAATTACCCTCAACTGAAAGATCTGCCCATTCCAAAAAATTCATTTCTAGGTTGGTTTGCTCAAACACCACAAAACACAAAATGCTAAAAATGTAAACCTTTTTCTCCTAAGCATCGACCTCTAACTCCACCACTTTGAGTAGCTGATTAGATATTAAAATAGATAATAATTTGATCAGCCCCTTTCCAGTGTCCTCTATTCCTGTGTAAAAACCATTCCGGCCCTCCCTGGTGGCGCAGTGGGTTGAAGCGCAGCACTGAGAATCTAGGGCCGCTTCCGAATGAGTTTGATTCCCGCCTGCCCCGGAGGTGACCACATAGCGTGGCAGACCTCTCCTGACCCGCCCGCTGCTCCCCTCAGCAGTGTACTTCGTCCATCTGCCTGTTCTGCTCCCCACTCTGTCTCTAGTGAAGCCTCTCACCACCCCTGAGCCTCTGGCCTGTACCCCAGTTCTGTATGCACAAATACATCTTTTAAAAAAAAAAAATTCCAATAAATTAGTGACTCAAAATAACAATACTTGCTTTTTTTTTTTTTTTTTTTTTACAAATCTGTAGTTGGGCAGATAAACCCTGTCTCTGCTGGGGTACGCAACATCAGCTGGGGCAGCTAACTTGGGTTTGGAAGATGTACTTCCAAGATAAGTTGTTCCATTGATAGTAGAGTGGGAGTTTAGTTAGAGCTGAAAGTTAAGTTTTCTCAATGAGCTCGTTGGCATAGTTGTTGGGTTCCAACAGATATCAAAAGAGGGTCAAATGTTTCATCTTTTGTGACACAACTGTGCAAATCAAACCCATGCTTTAGAAACTTTTACAGGACAGAAGTTAAATAGTGCAGATGCTGATTTCATTGTCTGGATTAAAAGGTGTTAGGAAGCTCAGAATGGATCACAAGATGAGGTGTCTGCATCCCAGGGGCTCATAAGTCAAAAATCAAGTATGACTGGTATCAAACAGACTCTCAAGTAATCATTACACTTATGTTCAGAAGAATGACATAAATGTGGAATTTTCAGAAAAAGAGTTGTCTGCCTTGGTGAAACTTCCTTCTGGAGAGGATGACAATTTAAAACTGAGACTTCCTCATCCTATAATACCTGAACAGAGTACATTTAAAGTACTTTCAACAAATTTTGAAATTAAAATGAAAAAGCCAGAGGTTGTGAGATGGGAAAAGCTAGAAGGGCAAGGAAATGTGCCAAAACAATTCATAGCAGATGTAAAGAACCTATATCCACCATCATCTTATTATACAAGGAATTGGGATAAATTGGTTGGTAAGATCAAAGACGAAAAAAATGAGAAGTTGGAGGGAGATGTGGCTTTAAACAAATTATTTCAACAGATCTATTCCAATGGTTCTGATGAAGTGAAACGTGCCACGAGCAAATCATTTATGGAGTCTGGTGGTACAGTTCTGAGTACCAACTGGTCTGATGTAGGTAAAAGAAAAGTTGAAATCAATCCTCCTGATGATATGGAATGGAAAAAAAGTACTAAATGAATTAGTTTACTATCACTGTTAAAAAAAAAAAAGTCTACTGAAGGCTTGCCCAGAGTCAAGAAGGAAGCACATATTCTAGTTCTCCACGGGAGAAATGTCAACATCACATTTTAGAGTGATAGGTCTCGTGGGAAATAAAACAAACCACAGTCCCCTTTTTTTAGCTGTCTCCTGTCATCTCCTAGCTCTAGGATTATTTCAACCTAGTTTCCTTTGAAGGCTTTTTCTCCCTGACAGATCCTAATTCTAGCCCTTTTAACCCAATCACCCACAGTTATTTCAAAAGGCTACACTCCCCTTAGTGGTATTCTCAGCAGCTTAAATTTATTAAATCATTTCATCTTCAAAATCCTTCTGAGGTAGTTACTACTATTTCCATTTTAGAGAAGAAAACAGGCATACAAAAGAGGTTAGGAGACTTGTCCAAGACCATAAAACTAGTAGGGACAGAGCTGAAAGATATCATTTTCATGTTTAAATTATTACCCATACAGAATGACAATACCTATAATTCTTAAACTAAATCAGCTGTGGCCTATTTTTGAGTTACTAATACGTATTCTCAAATACTTCTTCACCAGGATTTCCTTGCTGAAAATTCAAACTTTAAAATTCTTTTTTAAAAAATGCAAATTCCTTCCCCCTGAAAGTGTTTTTCCTATTTTTTCTTCTGTCAGTTAATAAATCATCAAACAACAAAATTCACAAATTTGGAATGAACCCAGTAGCCAAATTATTTTGATTCTTCCTCTAAAATGTCTTCCCAATTTTCTTATCTTCTCTGCCTCCAGAGAATTGAGTCAGGATTTCATTTGCCTAAATTAATCAATCAATAGACAATGTGGAGTACCTGCTAAGTGGCAAAAACTATGGCAAGTTGCCCATGACCCCTAACAACCTCTTCACCATTGAAGGCCATTTATCTGTCTCTATTCCTCTCCTACTCCCAAAAAAGTCCTGTCAGCACCTATAAGCATGGCCTATAATCTTCTCAAAGCTTCCCCACCCAAACTGCACTTATACTCTCAATGCCTTATTATAACTACTCCCAATCCAAAAAAAAAAAAAATTTATTTGTCTTTACTACATGAAATCTTTCTAAATGTGTTCTATTCTAAATCTATTCTAAATGTTTTCTATCTGTTAATGTGTCTTTATATATTTTGATAGAAAAAGAAACATATTTTGGTCTTTGTACTCAGCTTTTAAGTCACAGTTCCTAAAACCTTTGTAATTGCCTAAGTGATAAAGGTACTAGCAGTATTCTTTGTTCTAATATTTGGTCTTTGAAATGGGATTCTGAAACAGCTCCTAAAACCTTATAATTTATAGGAAGTTAATAAACACAGGGTTCCTAAATCCCTTGGAATTCTCTGGGACATAGGAACATCTTTTGCTGTACTAAAGCAACTTTTGTTGGGTTTCTGGACAGGGACGAAAAAGATCAAGCGTGATGAAAACCTTGGAATTTTCAGCCCCTAACCTCTATCCATTGGAGAAGGGACAAGGGACAGAGATTGAGTTAACACTCAACTATCCCTACATGATGAAGCCTACACAAAAATACCTAAAAGTGTTCTGAGAATTTCCAGGTTGCTGAACCTCAAGGTGCCAGGAGGGAAGCATACCCAGAAAGGGTAGGAAAGTTATGCACGTCTTCCCACATATCTCACCCTATACATCTCTTCCAACTGGTTGTTGCTTTGATAGTAAGTCCATAATCTAGTGAGTAAACTGTTTGAGTTTTGTAAGCTGTTCTAGCAAATTATTAAAACAGAGGAGGAGCTCACAAGAACGTTCGATTTATCACTGGGCAGTCAGAAGCATAGGTGACAAATTAAGGGTAACTCTTTAGGGACTTAGTGACAAGATAGAATTGAAGGACCTCCATTCTGTGTCTGCTAGAAAACCAAACTGAATTACTCAGGGAAAATTCCCCACACACTGGATGTCAGAAGTGAAATATTGAAAGTTTAATAGAATAAGCAGAGAAGAAACAAGAGTTCTTTCCCTATCACTCCCTCAACTAGATTTTAAACTCAAACTATGTTAACTCAGTACCTAGAATGTCTTCTGACCTAGAGTAAGGTGCTTAATAAATGTTTGCTGAATAAACACATGTTCTCATATATGCAATGCAGTAATTGGTAGCCAGATTCGAAAAACATAGCTAATATGGCAAAAACAAGTAGCAGTTCAGCACCTTGAAGTTGTAAAGAGATAGTTCCGGCTTACACATCTTATGTTCATTAACATGTATTTAGCTAGTCAAGTGAACAAGAAAGTCCTTTTTAACAAGTCTGTTTGAATAGCACCTGAAATTCAGTTGAAAATCTAAGAGACATAAATGTGTCTGTGTGAAAAAATGTGTTCTTGCCTCTTCAAATTCTACTCTGGAAGTCAGTCATCGTCACCATAGATGACATGACATCAAACACAACTATCAAGGTAAAAAAGAAAAAAAGATCAAATTTCTAATTCTAGCATTTAGGACATACATAATTAAACTCAATTTATTTTACATGACACTCTTCTTCATGCTTGCTATGATAGTAGCCAAAATGAACCCCCATGTCTCCCCATACCTCCCTTTACATCTCAGTTTTTATTTTCCCTTTCTTGGAAAGTACCTCCACTCAATTCCACAAATTCAAATCCAATCCATCCTATTCAAATGCCATTTCCTAACCTTTTCTTTAAATCTTCCTATCCTCTCAACTCCTTTATCACTTTACCCAGGCCTAACACTACTTACAACTACATTTCAGTGGTATATAGTAATTACATATCTTACATCTATCTTCTCTCCCCATATTTAACAACAAGGGCAGGTTCTATATTACAATTCAACATCCTGGAAATTCAAAGTGTGTTCTACAAAATTCACAAAATTAACAAGCAGTAGAAAGTAAAAGCCTCATGGTTCAAAAAAAGTTTGGGAAATGAATTCAAAATCATATATATATTCGTTTAAATTTCTCTAGTGAGGGCCCTCCCTGGTGGCGCAGAGGGTTAATAACAGCATAGCATTGAGAATCTAAAGCGGCTTCCGGAGGAGTTCTATTCCCACCTGCCCCAGAGGTGACCACATGGAGTGGCAGACCTCTCTTGACCAGCCGCTGCTCCCCTCAGCAGTGTACTTCGTCAATCTGCCTACTGTTTCCCGCTCTGTCTCTGGTGAAGTCTCTCGCCCCTGAGCCTCTGGCCTGTACCCCAGTTCTGTATGCACAAATAAATAAATCTTTTAAAAAAAAATTTCTCTAGTGAAACAAAGTATGCCCATTCCAAAACTTACTTGGCCTGTTAATCAATTTAATTTTTTTGTAGTTCACGCCACAGAATTAATATTTCTATGGCATGCCCTTTGAGACCTGCAGCCTCTTTGATCTTGGAACCTTCTCTTGAATTTAATGCTTAACAAATATTTGCTGAATAAATAGGTAGCCGATCCAAATCAGCAAAGACACCTCTTATAAAGGTAGCTTGCAGAGAGAGAAAGGAAGACTCTAAAGAGTCAAAAGAAAAAAATAGGAAGTGAGAAAGGGGCACAAAGTGCTTAGTAGTATAATAAGAGAACTATTTGCAACAATAGAAAAAGAACTTATTACCCCAGTCACTTGTTCTACGTAAAGATCATAACTATTTCAAATCAAACTGGAATTCCTTCTGAGAATACCCATCCAGAGGTTGTCATTTAGAAACAATTGAGATAGATTTGTCATTAAGGTGAAACTGAGAGGTATTCTGGTCAATTTCCAGGATACACACTATTAAAGTAACTGGTCATCTATCATATTACTAAATCATTTTTGTCAGTCAAGGAATTACACTGTAGTTTTGTGTATGAAGGTGTTTATTTTTTAAAAAGGATATCACAGGACCAACAGTAAGACTGTAAAAGAAGTTAACACTTAGGAAAGTTCACGGATTCAAAACTTAATTTTACGTTGATTTAACTGCTTTTAACATGTGGAAAATGAAAGTACAATTTAATTTAGTAGTGCATGAAAAGCAGGATACATAAAAACAAAATATCCTTGACTCTATCCTGACCCCTGTTTCCCATAGTTCTCCAGTTGTGACTGAGAAAGGGGAGCAAGAGAAAATGACACTCCCCAACTGTTTTCCTCCTCCCTCTAAAACAAAGAGATCAACTTTTCACTAAGGGATAAAAACTTATTCAAGATTAGAGTTCACTGCAGGGCTGAAAAGATAAATGTATTTCTTAATCATAACTCTTTAACATTGTAACTGTAAATTTCCTATGCTTGTAATTTTGATAAAGCAATAAACTATTGGAAAAGGAAAATCACATGCGTTAACATCTATAAAAATGTTCGAGGGTGCTTATAAACACACTGGCCATTGAGCTATACAGTCCCTTAATATCGGTCAGTATGTGAATATTACCTATTGCCATCCAACTAGCGTTGGAGTAAGGTTAAGACTTAATTTGTTTTAACTACTTTACTAAATGGGAAGACCCTTCCTTGAAAGTAAAATTTCTTTCACAATTCTTCCCTCCTGGTAGCAGTGGGGTCAGAAACCAGATATATTTTCAAGTAAGTTTTCTGTTTGTGTATCAAGCATTTAAGGAAAAACAGACATTATATGATCTAAGACACAACTGGGAATATGAAGCAGGAGTCATTAACTTAAAGGTTAATGTTTTATGAACTGTGTGACAAAATAACAGTTTTCCATTAATAGCTAGCTAATCATTCAATTCATTAAGTAAATTAAAGACCTCAAACAACTTCATAAAATAGTTTTCTAGCTCTGTAAATGTGAAAAATAAAACAAGGAAATACAGAACTACTTTGTTTCTTGCCCAGGGACACAGTGAAAAGCTTTTAGCAAAAAGAATGTCTCCCAGCTCTTGTGTCAATCAATAAACAGATGTACAATTTTGGAATTAGAGAAGTTAATGCAATATATCTCCCAACACTTAAATCTGACACATACAATTAATATTTCATAAATCTTCCTTGCAATTATAATTTCTCACTCACAAATTGCTACTGTAATTCACTGTCAATGGCAAGTTATTCCTGGCAACAAAAGCACTATATATCCAAAAGCTGACAGTTCCAAAATATAGCTACAGTAACAAGTGAAAAGTTTCGAATTGTTATAAAAACCGTGATATTCAAATTTTAGCCCTCAAAAACTGCTGATCATCAAGCAGAAAAGGGATCCAGTTTTCACTAATGGAGAAATTACAGTCAACTGGGTTTTCCTGATTCTTACACTTTTGTTATCAAGTGTGAAACACAAGCATACACAAAAAAGATCTTCCTTTTTTTTTTTAACCCCAATCTCTGCTTTCCTTTCTTTCACAAAAGGAGTCTTTATACGTCTCATTGTTTGATGGTTCAATTAGTTTTCCTATTCCGTCCTGTTGCAGGATCAGTTTCGTACGTCGTATTTCACCAAATTAAATTTTAAGTCTGGGGACTGAAAACGTTCAAAGAAACACAACTGAATGCTCATTAGCTCGATGCCTAAGGGCTTTTGCTTTTAGCTAGCGGGGCGCGGGGGGGGGGGGCTTAATAAAGCGTTTAGCATCCCTAACATTTGAAGACAAATGTTCAGTTCATTTTAATTCTGCCTCCCTTCAGTGGTGTGAATGACTTAGTAGGCCTTTATTGTCCTAAAACGGACTCCAGCCTTTTTAAATACAAGGGCAAACTGGCAGGCATGAGTGCCACTCCTAGCATGTGCTAAGGAAATAATTAATCATCTGCCAGAAGCCCCCAAACGTCCCGATCCCAGGCTGGCCCATCAGAGCCCAGCGTGAGGACCCCAGCAACCGAGCCGGCACGCCCGCTCCTCTCCCAGGCAGCGCTTCCCGAACCCACCCTCCAGCCCTCGGGCAAAACCAACCCTTCGCCTCTCCGACCCCGGGTTCCCCGCGCTGGGCACCTCCCCACCCACCCCGGTCCCCGCCACCCCTCCCCCACTTCACGCTCCGCCCGCGCTGACACCGGAGCCGCACTCCACCCCTTCGCTTTCGCACCTTTCCCCCGAAGCCCGCGGCTCAGCCCGCCCACCCACCTCGCCGCCAGCACCCCAGGCCTGCCACTCCCTGATGAGTCGTCGGGACCCACCTCGAAGAGCTCGGCCGTCGTAGCCATCCCGGCCGGCTGAGAGGCTCGCCTTGCACTGGCTGCCGTCTCCTCTTCACATGCTGCGCCTCAACGGCGCGGCAACTCAAGTCCTCGCTCGGCTCGCCAGCTCCGGCTCCAGGCCGCCACGGGCTTCCCCACTCCCCACACAGCACAGGCGGGGCGGGAGAGCGGCCATGAAGCGAAGCCGCAGACGCCTGTCAGCTGCCTCCCGGCGCCGCCCGCGCCGCTCCCATTGTCACCGCCTCGTACGCCGGAAGTGGAACTGCGCGCGCCAGGGAGGCTGTCGGGAGGGGCCGGGAGGGAAGCGTGTAGCTGGCGAACCACGGAGAGCCCGCCGCTGGGGCGAGTGAGGAAGCTTGGTCCTCGCCGGCCACCATCCCGGAAGTAGACTTTAGAGGAAGAAGTAGTAAGACGCTTGGAGATAAACAGCGTTTCTTGAGATTCTGGGTGCGGGTTCACAGAAGCTTAGGTAGTCTGTGTTAGCTAGGAGAAACTCAAGAGGTTTCAGTCACCTCTCAGGAAGGAGCTCCTTCTCTGCTGAGCCCGATCTGATTTTGGTAGGGCAGGGGGTGGCAGGATCTGGATTTGGTAGGTCAGGATGAATGAACCGCGGGCCTTCTGCTAACAGTCCCTTTGAGAAATCAGGTCTACGCTCTTCAGCAGTGGGGACCTGGAGAAGAGCTGACGCTTTAGTTGCTTATCATGGCCCAGCGGGCAGTGTGGCTCATAAGCCACGAACCAGGAACTCCACTTTGTGGCACCGTCAGGTTCTCCAGGTAAATGTCTGTCTGAATCCTCAGAAATGATGAATCGGAAGATGGATGCTGTAGCATGTGTGGCACTGTGTCCCTGGGTCCGCCACGTTGGCAAGTCACTTATCCTCTGCTTCATCTGTTAAACAGAGATTTTAATACTGCTACTACAGGGTTGTGAGAAGTGAGAGTTGCGTGTTAAAATAGTATGTGTCTTTTAACATCAGTTTTATTGTATTTTAGCATGACTATATATTTGCTGTATTTAGTATTACTATACTGAATATAGGATTGCTGTATTCTAGCACTAACTCCACCTGCTTAGGATTGATAATGGAATGACGAAAGGAAGGGATGATAACAACGTTAACCATGTTTCAGAATTTTTACTTTTAATAATAAAAACATTCGAGGACGTTTAATTCATAGAAAATTCTTGCTTAGTGTCAGATGGTTATTTCAACTTACTACGATTTTATTTCTAGAAATTTTCACATAGTTAATTGTTAATGGAAATTGAAAAAATAATTCTGTTCCCTTAACAGGATGTAAATTGATTTGGTCCCTTTTTAGAATTTGCCATATTTTATCTTAAGTAGGAAAAAAAAAAAACTAGACAATAACTGATTTGTAAAGTGTGGTGGTGATGTAGTTTTGGAGTTTGGGGGCCTTGGGTTCACTCTGGGAAAGGTTTCACCAGAGCTCCCCTTTCAGCAGCATGCTGTGAGTTTCCCAGGCAAGTTTCTCCATGAGACAGAGACTCAGCTATATTTAAAGAGCAGGTTTATTAGGGAAAAGGACAGAGGAGTATAGGATTCTTGCATAGGCACAAGCGGGCAGGAAGAGTTGCATGGAAAGGGATAGGCTTGCTGAGAGAGGCCTGCATGCTTGCAGGCAGGCAGCCTTAAGGGAGGGGCCTCCTTTGTGGGAGGTCAGTGCAGAGAAGCCCTGGCATGGTACAGGTTACTGGGCAGGCAGGAGGCTGCTGCCCTGCAGAAGGAGAGAATAGGGGGAAAGAAGCACCTCCATAGTCAAGGTGGGCAGAAGACTGCTGCCCTGAGCCACTGCAGAGACTGCCCTGATATAGTCCATTTCTCTTTGAGAGTGGCTCACTCCTTTGGGGGTGGCCTGTGCACTGCTGAATTTGGATAACTACATGTATCTTTACCCTCAGGTCTGTGCTTCCAATAGCCCCTACAGCAGTCTGATCTAGGAGTCTCTGTAACTGGGTTAATGGTCATGTTAGTTCCTTTTGTCGCTACCTCCATGTATGAGTCAGGTTCCAACCTTGTGATGCCTCCCCCAGGTTTTCTACTCTTTTCCTCCATCTGTGATGTTGAATTATTTTCTCATTTAATTCTCAGTGGTCGTTAATAGTAATTTCTTTCCTAAAATTTCATTCTTCTTTAAGAAAAACTATAGTGAAGTAGCAAATAACTGAATTGAGTTTGAGGCACATAAAGATGAATAATTTTCAATGGAAAAATGGTTGGCAGCTTGGATATGAAAAATTCCCTCCTTGCAACCTGAATAAGTTTTCTTACTGGAAGTGTTAGTTAGAGTTGACCACTCCCTGTAACCCACTTTTTACTGGTCTATGTTTATTGTTGTACCCAAGTAAAGAGGTTAATAATATTCTTTAGTATGGCTCATTAACCTCATTGGTCCATCCAGTGGACTCCTATTTTTTATCTACTCCTTTGGGTATCTTTATTCTTGTCATTCCCCTCTCCCTCACAAGTTAACTGGTACTATGCCCTTGTGTGCGTGTGTGTGCGTGATTCTCAAATTACATAATTCAGAATTAGATGTGCTATAGACTTCCTTTTCTTATATGTGTCAATCTCTCAGCATTATAAAGAAATATCTGTTTTACTTTGTGTTCATGTAGAGCTGTGCTGACCAATAGAATTTTCTGCAGTGGTGTACATGGGAAATATTCCAAATCTATGCAGATATGTAGCAGCTAATCATATGTAGCTATTAAACCTTTGAAATGTGGATATTATAACTAAAGAGCTCAATTTTTAAGTTTAAATACCCACATACAGTTAGTGGCTACTATATTGACCAGTGCACATCTAGACCAGGGCTTCCTCTTGGTCTGTAGTGGTCAGCCCATCCTCCACATTTCACCTGTCTCCAGTCCTTTGTGATGATCTCCCAGTTTGCTTCCTACTTAGTCATAAGAACATTGTTGTAGTATATTTCTTCATAGAGACCCAGAGGGCTTTTCTATGCTGATTTTGGCTAAATACTACCAATTACCTCATCAGAATACTTTCACCAGTCTATAGTCTCACCATAAAGGATATCTTAATTTCATTTGCATTTCTCTGTGTAGCAATGATTGTAAGCCCTTTGGATTTCCTTTTCTGTATTGTGTGTGTATTGGTGTATATATAAATATATAGTATATGTCTACATATATTTATATATCCTCTGCTTTTTCTTTGAGTTTTTTATTTTCCTATTAGTATGCAGAATATATTGTGTATTCTTGATACTAGTCTTTCTTAATTTTTAGCTGTTGTAGATATTTTCTCTTAATTTATCATGGTCTAATAACTTCATGTTGTTCTTGGTTAAACAGAAATCACTAATTTTATTGCAATTAAAGTGGTTAGCATTTGGGGGGATTAGTTGAAACCTTTCACTACCCTTATTTTCCAAAGATACCTTCCAGTATTATCATCTCTTAACTTTATTGATTTGTCTGTTACGTTTAGGCCTTAATTCACCTGTAGTCCATCTTTGGATTTGGAATAATAACAATCTCATTTCATTTTTTTCACTATACTGAGGTCTAGTTTTGTTTTTTTTTTTTAATGATTTATTTATTTATGCGTACGGAACTGGGGTACAGGCCAGAGGTGGGGTGGGTGAGAGGATTCACCAGAGACAGAGTGAGGAGCAGAACAGGCAGATTAACTAAGTACACTGCTGAGGCTAGCAGTGGGTGGGCCAGAAGAGGTCTGCCATGCCTCGTGGGTCAGCTCCCTGGCCCGGGATCAAGCTTCTGATACAATGGCTTCAGACAGCTTCATAACGCAGTGCTTCAACTCAGTGCACCACAAGGGAGAGCCCAGGGGTCTAGTTTTTTAGCATCACTCTCTAAGCAGTATATATTTATTTTCCCTGATGATTGTTGTGGTGCTGTTGACATTTAATATGTCTCCCATATAAATATGGTCTGTCTCAGTTCTATTACTTTGTCCATTCTTTTGCCAATACCATACTATATTCATATCGTTGTCTTTGTAGCTAGTCTTAGTATTTCATAGAGGTTAAATTTTTCATATTTACAAATAAGTCAGAACTTCATGTTTTTCAGAATTTTCCCCCACTGTACCAGTAGAAAATTTTAGATAGATTTCTCTGTGGACTTAGCATGTGGGTTTAAGTAATTCTATTATTTATTCTATATCATTGAACAAGTTAACTTTGGTTATTTGTAATTTCCTGACCTTTTGGGACTAGTGTTAGAGCTAAACAGATAAGCACTGACTTTTTATCACACATGTGCCAAAGTATAACAACCATCATTTAAGATTTAAAAAACACAACCTTTCCTTGAACTACTTTTTTCCCCACAACAAAATTTTGCTTAGGTTTAGAGACTTACCGTCCAAATAAATAATAGTAATGTTAGCTCAGTCTGGCTTAGGTTGGTATTGTATTGTTACGCGGCCACTTAAGGTTTGAGTTCTGTTTTTGAAAATACCTAGAATAAGTCTGAAAGAACAAGGTGAGTTATCCAACACTACTTACTGAGCACACATTGAGGCATTCTATGAGGTCCTGGATTAACATGTCTTTTCTAGCATCCAATCATAAGCTTCTTACACTTAAGAAAAACTTATTATTCTCTAGCTACCTAGAGGATAAGACACTGAACTGAAGTATAGTCCAAAGTTCTCAATTATTCTGATTCAGAGATTTAGAGAAAGAAATGGTGTTCACTGGCTGGGCCATTTCTGGCTAATTGTTCCTTCTCCTTTCTCAGTCAGAAAATGAATCAGGTTGTAAATGAGTGAGGCTCACTAATACATGGGTGATTTTGAATACATTCTTATATTTCTTTTTAAAAACGTGGTAAAAAAATTGTTTTGACTCTATTCCTGATCCTTGATGAGAATTACGGTTACGTTCTTTAGCCACTCCTTAATTTTACAACTAAGATAATAGACTTAGGAAAGTTAAGTGACTTCCACAAAAGTTAATAGCTAATAGATTTCTTTGTTCTGGACTTTGGAGTAAGAGGAGGAGTAAGAAAAAAGTATGTAATTGTAAACTATGAAAAAGTGATCTGACATTTCTTTAAATGAGCAAAAAACCTTCTATTGTTTCTTCCCAAAAGAATATGAATTAGTCTACTTATCATTCAGGGTAAGGCATGCAAACCATAAAAGTGTATTTAGATTTTATTTGTTTTACCTCAGTAATATCTTCTAGAGCCATAGAGATAAGTCATTATTACTAAAATGCTTATTACATATTTTTGAAGGGGGTAGGAAGACATTTCAGGATACCTGCTGCTAATTTGTTCCAATTGAGTAGAATAGAACATTCCTGTTAAAATTTTATTACTTCAACTTGGGAATCCACAACTGTAGATGGTTAAACAGCCAATTCTTTTGATCCTCATCTACTAAGATGAAATCAGAAGAAAGACCTTATAGATACCTAAAATATATCCCACTATTCACTCCTTCCCTAACAAAAGGAAAACTGAGTTGCCAAGAAACTAGAATTTTGAATTAGACCCATAAAATCTACCTATTTAAAAAGTGAGTAAATTGAATTAGGTATGTTCAGTAATAAATAGTGATACTTTATCATTTGAGAAGGATAGGAAGTTTACACTAGTAAGAATTCAACATGTGGCTTAATTTGGAGGTAGGGGTGGTGGCTTTTGTAGATGTTTGTATGTATTGTGTATTTTATTGTTGTTACTGTTGCCTTTTGTTTTGGGTTTTATTTTTGGATTCTCCCACTTTTACTTTACGTGAAAGTGTCACTTATGAAATTTTTATTTCTATAATGCAGAAGATACCCAACTGTTGAAAAACGAGCCAAAATCTTCAATGGAGCAAGTTACGTGCCTATACCTGAAGATGGTCCCTTTCTTAAAGCACTGCTCTTCGAACTTAGGTTATCGAATGATGATAAGGACTTTGTTCAGAGTCGTGATAGCTGCTCACACATCAACAAAACTTCTGTCTATGGACTCCCACTAGGAGGTGAAGAACTCTGGCCAGTTGTTGCTTTCCTGAAGAATGACATGATATATGCTTGTGCTCCACTTGTTGAACAAGTGTTAGCCCCTCGTCCCACATTAATTAGTATCAGTGGAATTTCACAAGGCTTTGAACTACTTTTCGGGATGCAGGATTTTCTTTACTCAGGTCAAAAAAGTGACACTGAGCTAAATACAAAATTGAACCAATTGTCAGATTTGCTTCTACAGACTTGTCCATTTGGTACTTTGTTAGATGCCAATTTACAGAATTCATTAGATAGTATTAATTTGGCTTCTGTAATTCAGTCACAAAAGCAGCCAGCCTGGAAAACTGGAACATACAAAGGAAAGCCACAAGTTTCTATTTCTATCACTGAAAAGGTCAAATCCATGCAGTATGATAAACAGGATATAGCAGATACATGGCAAGTTGTGGGAGCTGTCACTTGCAAGGTGAGTTTTTTTTTTTCCCTTGTTTTATTATGCCACTTAATATCTATGAAGAAAAGTAAAATTTTCTCACATTGTTTTCATAATTGTATGGCCTTCTTGATTTTTATCTAAGCAGCAGTTACTAGATGTGAGAGGCATGTGAAATTTTGTTACCTTTTGCATTCTTTACTAATCGTATTAGTTATATCTTGCTGTGTAATAAGTAGCCCTACTACTCCAGCAATAAGCATTTATTATCTTCATCCTTTTAATGGGTCAGATCAGAAGCAGCTTAGCTGGGAACTTCTAGTATAGGGGTCTCTCATAAAGTTGCAGTCTAGATTTCAGCTCAGGTTATAGTCAACTGAACATTTGGGGCTGGGTGGTAACTCACATAGCTAACCTGTTAATGCTGTCTCTTGGTGGGAAATCTTCCTACAATTCCTTTCTCTATAGAGTATTCAACAGGCTATTTGAGTATGTTCTCACAACTTGGTAACTGACTTCCTTTAGACCCAGTAACCCAAAAGAGAGCTAGACAGCACAGTTGGTAACTTTCATTACCTAAATTATTGCCTAAATTGAGAGGTCATATAGCACCACTACCACCACTTTCTACTTACTAGAACAGTCACTAATTCCACCAAAACATTGCAAAGAACAACGTTAGCATTTGTGAAAATATTTTAAAACCACCGTATCTGTTTACCATATTCTCTAGCGGAATTTGACAAATCTCTCACTTAATATCCAAGGTAACTTTGAAGAACACGTTTCACTTAAAAAAATCAATAGGTTAATATTGACTTTCTGGTTCACGCTTAGAAAATAGGAAAAGGCAACAAAAATATAGCAGCGATTGTGTTCAGTAATGACAACAAATAAAAATCTTTCAAGTGAAGGCCCTCCCAGGTGGTGCAACGAATTAGGACACACCACTGCAGGCTGGCCGCAGCTGCTTCAGTGTGAGTTTGATCCCTGCCCCGGAGGTGATCCACATGGTGCAGCAGACCTCTCCTGTCTCACCGGCTGCTCCCCTCAGCAGTGTACTTTGTCGATCTGCCTGTTATGCTCCCTGCTCTGTCTCTGGTACATCCTCTTACCGCCCCTGCACCTCTGGTTTGTACCCCAGCTCTATATGCATAAATAAAGAAATCTTTTTTAAAAAATCCTCCAAGCGAAATTTGTACTAGGGCATACTAATAATACTCACATCTTTACTTTTCTAATATTTCCCTCTATTCTCTGTATTTACGAATGTGAACTTTCTACCAAATTTAATGTTGAGTACCTAGGGAAGTCAATTTCAAGAAGAGTTAGTCCTAGCAGACAAATTGGGTCTTTCTTTTCTAAACATAAGAATTTGTATCTGTTTTAACGTCACCTCTATCATGATCAAAAATACTCCATTTGTTAATTTTATTAAAAATGGTAAGTGGCTCCAAAATTAAGGTTTTCATTGATTTGGTCATTAATAAGTCTTAAAGTAGTTGATCTATTTTTCTCTTAAGTTCTATGAAATAAAAAGAGGAAAATTCACCATTACTCTGTTTTTATTCGGTGTGGCAATAAGTGGAGACTATGTTATATATATTTTATTATTAATATCAATGTACCTCAGCTCAAACAAAGGTAGGATACATAATTTCAAAAAGATGCTGTTGTCAAATATTTTTTGATGAACAATGTGCTATACACCTATATACAAAGAAAAATGTAACAATTCTTGCTTTCAAAGAACTTAAAATTTCAGAAGGAAACAAACAGGGGTGCAAACAATAACCAAAAGGTGGGGGCAATTATTGCATGAAGCAGACAGTGTATATGAGAGTGGAACTAGATGCTTGCATATGAAACTCAACATTACACCTGCTGAGTTCTAGGTCTAATCAAACCGAGCATTCAGTAAGTCTTCCATGGCTCAATTATCTAGTTTTATTGGGTGCTTTAATATAGAGATAATTGTCAAGCTAGAATTGAGGTACAAAAGAAACCTGACTATTGTTATATACCTAAATGAGGCATATCAATCTGCTAGGGTTAGAAAAAAGCCACAACAAATTCTGTGGGAGTAAAGTTGTTTAGAATAAGAATTAGAATTAACTTGAGGATAAGAAGAGTTGAGTGAGTGGAAATCTTTGATCCTCTAACCACAGCCTTCCAGAAATAGTAAAAGTTGACTTGAGTCTGGAGAGTGAAAGTATATTGAGAAGCCAGAGTTCACAGAGAAAGCTGTGAACCACATCCTATAACATCAAAGCAGGAACTCATAGATATGTCTATCAAATGTTGCATCTGGTCACCACAACCTTAAAGCAGGAGCTCAGAGGATGGTCTTTAAAGCTGTCATATCTAGCTTCCGTGACCTTCCAAGAATACTTACTTCCTTTCCCTTTCTACTGTCTGAATCGCCCAGAAGTTCCCATTTGTCAGCAAACTGACCCAAAACACACAAGAAGATTCTGAATTTTGTTGCATAGCAGAAGCAGGCTGTGGAGGTTAACAGTGTAAAGGATAAAGCTTCAGAGAAAATATTAAATGAACTGAGTTTAAGAAGTGAAAAGAGGATTGTAGCTGATAGGACTAGCACATATAAAAATATTCAGGTATAAGAAATGATATTTACCTATATACTATGGCCAATCATGAGTATGCTCCAGTGTCCTCTTACTATGGCAAAAAGGTGTGATAGGGCCCCGTTGAGGCCAATAAAGTCCCTAGTACCAACTACTGACAATCCAGCTATCCAAAAGATAATCAAACAGAGGCTGATCAGCCAGGAAGCTGTGACTGTCCATCCCCAAGCTCGATGCCAAAAAGCAACTTGGCCTACCAGAAAAGCAGGCATATGGGCATAGGTAAGCGAAAGGATAATACCAACACTTGAATGTCCAAGAAGATTAACCTGGATGAGGATAAGTCTGCACAGGTGACTCAGAAGATAATGTATGACAGTCTAGACCCAAAATTGAAGAGAAATATGTTCAAAAAGCAGGCAGATTCTCAGAATACACTCACAAGCTGAAGCCGTACAGAGCTCACATTAAGTGTCAGGCTGAGACCCAAAACCTAAGATCAAGGAAGCATGCAAGTGCTGTCAGAAGTGGCTCCAGGCCAACACAAGGAGGATGAGACCAAAATAATAAAGAAATTGTGATTTGAACAGTGAAATTTAAGAATCTATTATAGTGTTAGTTATAGGGCAGAAAATGATTATAGAGGTAGATGGCAGACAATGAAAGGCTTTAAAAGTAATGTAAAACCAAGGGTGAACTACTGAAAGGCCTTGAGCAAGGGTACAATATAATTAGAATTATGTTTCATTAAGAAAGCTCTGGCATGCATAAAGAATTGATTACAGGAAAGCAAATCTAGATACATGTTGAGACATTTTAAGAGCCCATACCAATGTGTTTGTAAGAGGCATGGAGAGAAGTCAGTGGATTTTTAAGGGTTTAATGTAAGTATAGGGCTCCAGGAGGGCACTTCTGGTTTCTGACTTTGGACTCTATAGCATGATAAACCAGTGTTCGCACAATAGAATAAAAAACAAAGTACTTAAGGCCATGGGAAAATACTTAGTATTTTTTTTTTTGTGAACAAGTTAGGATGCAACATGCTGGTCATTATGTGTGGGTATCCTGATTTTATAAGAAAACATGAAGATATATGAACTGAGGACCAAAAAAAAAAATAATAATACACTTTTAATCTGTTAACTGATGGTAGAGTCATAGACAAATTTAGTCTTCTTAAATGTCTTTAGCATGTGTTTTTACTGTAACTAAAATTTCATTTTTTTAATGAAAGAAATGACAGCATGATAGACGGAAAGCCAAGAGAACTTCATCTTGAGAAAAGGTGAGTTAAGTTGTGCACTATGATTCAGATAAATTTAGAAAAGCTTCACCCTGGGACCTCCCTAGTAGCACAATGTGTTAAAAGCACAGCACTGTGAAAAAAAGCCCTACCCAGAAGATGTGTGCTTTTAAGATCCTAATAATATCTCTTTCCATCTATACTGTAGTGTGATTTAGAAGGAATCATGCCAAATGTTACCATCAGCTTGAGTCTCCCCACCAATGGATCTCCACTTCAGGATATACTAGTTCATCCTTGTGTGACTTCTCTTGACTCTGCCATTCTGACTTCGAGCAGTATTGATGCAATGGATGATTCTGCATTTAGTGGCCCTTACAAGTTTCCTTTCAGTCCACCTTTGGAATCATTCAACTTATGCTACTATACTTCCCAGGTAAAACAACTTTGGAAAAGTTGAGACTTTTGCTAACCTTATACTTATAAATTTTTAAGTAATTCACGCATTTGATCTAAAAGGAGAATTTTTCAGTGAGTTATTACTAGACAATAACTGATTTAAAGTGAAGGTTCAGTTCTTTGAATAGAATGCCTCTTATTTCTGGTTTCATGTGATAGCATAGAATGGTTTTCCAAGTCATGAGAATTGTTATTTTTTTAATCTTCCATAATGAGGATTCCATGGTCATAGGCTAGACCCTGGTATGATTTAGTCATAATTTGAACCATAAACTTAAAATTCTTAACTGTAACTGTAATTATAAGTATTTAATATTAATAGCTTTTATTGCTTATTGAGTAACTGTTTTGTGTCAGGCATTGTCCTAAATACTTTATTACATATATTTTCTCTAGTACTTTAAAAATAATAAGGTTGGGGCCCTCCCTGATGGCACAGCGGGTTAAAGCCCAGCACTGAGAATCTAAAGCCGCTTCCGCATGAGTTCAATTCCAGCCTGTCCCGGAGGTGACCACATAGCGTGGCAGACCTCTCCTGACCCGGCCGCTGCTCCCCTCAGTAGTGTACTTCGTCGATCTGCCTGTTCTGCTCCCCACTCTGTCTCTGGTGAGGTCTCTCGCCGCCCCCTGAGACTCTGGCCTGTACCCCAGTTCTGTATGCACAAATAAATAAATCTTTAAAAAAATAAATAAATAATAAGGTTGGATTAGTCCCATTTTATAGATGAGGAGAGTCTCCAAAAAGGCAAATGACTTGCACAAGATCTATAACTGATAAGTAGCAGATTCTGGATTTGAATCCACATTTTCCAGAACTGAAACATAATCTTTTCTCCTATGCCCTTAGTCTCTTGTTCTAGTTGCGAATCAGTAGTTTAGAAGAACCTACTCACACAAACTTAAGTAAAGGGAATTTATTTTAAGACTGTAAGAGGCATTGCCATTCAAAGATAAGGAGTAGACTCAAAGTGGGTCTAAAGACAGACTATAAAAACTCAGTAATACACTCCATGTTCTAGATTATACTGTCCATCTCATCTTTTTTTAAAAAAAAGATTTGTTCATGTATACAAGAATGGGGGTACAGGCCAAAGTTATGTGGGGTGAGAGGATTCACCAGAGACAGGGTTGGGGACAGAACAGACAGATCTACTGAAATACACTGCTGAGGGGAGCAGGGGTCAGACAGGAGAGGTCTGCTGTGCATGTCTTTTTTTTTTTTTTTAAAGATTTAATTTTGCATACAGAACTGGGGTACAAGCCAAAGGCGCAGGGGCGGTGAGAGGATTCACCAGAGACAGAGTGGGGAGAAGAATAGGCAGATGGACAAAGTACACTGCTAATGGGAGCAGTGGGCGGGTCAGGAGAGGCCTGCCACACCATGTGGATCACCTCTGGGATAGGGGATGGAACTCATGCTGCAGTGGCTTTAGCTTCCTAGTGCTGTGCCTTAATCTGCTGTGCCAACAGGGAGGGCCTCATTAAAAAAAAGAACATCCTCTTTTTTAATGGATGTTCTTGGCTTGTATATGACATTACAGTTATGACCTACAGTGTATACGGACAGTGTCTCTGTGTCTTACATCACAGTTACCAACCCTAGCCTACAGATAGATTATTTCCACTTCAATCTTGATAACAAATTGATCGACTTCTGAGCTAGAAGGTATGGAAATCACAAAATACACATAGAGAAATAGGAACTGTTGATAGATTGACAGTGATCGGTAAGTCTAGTCTACACCTGTGTTGCAGATTCTAGAGAATATGTAAGGCATGAATTTTGCTAAACAAGAGGATGAAAAAGATTCTATTGCACACCTTTATAAATCACCTTTCTCATCTCTGGAAACAGAAAGATGGAGAATCCCTGCCCTCAGAACTAAGGAGTTCTGTCATCTATTACCAAAACAACTTGAAATGATACCGTCCACACAGATAGTAATTTATAATATTTACCTGAAATCTCTTTAATGTTATAAGCCATTTTACTTTAAAAAAAAAAAACACTTGAAGCCATTAGTTATTAAAGGCATATCTTTATATAATCTATATCTCTGCATATTACTACTAGCCTTTTTTTCTCAATGGTAACATTGATATTTTAGATGTTTTTCTAAGACTATATAAAAAACTTGTTTATTTTTGTTTCTAGGTCCCTGTCCCACCAATTTTGGGTTTTTACCAAATGAAAGAAGAAGACATACAATTAAAGATAACAGTTAATTTAAAACTTCATGAAAGTGTGAAAAATAATTTTGAATTTTGTGAAGCTCATATGCCTTTTTACAATAGGTAGGAATAAAATAATATGATGCTATGATTTTAACCTTAGTACACTTCCATTGCCTTGCAGTAAATTGTCCTTATTTCTTGTCTGTATGTTCTAAAAATTTTACATTATTGAAATGAATGCTGATTCTGAATTAAAGCATTATCATAAAAATAATCGCTGACCTTAAATATGTCTATTTTTTTTTTTTTTTTTTTGGTTAAACTTAATAGTATGCTACAAATATAAGCCAATGTACCTTCTTCTGGCATTGTTCATCCTGGCTTTATTTCCAGCAATTTCCCTGTATTCTATATAGCTGTCAAGTCCAACTAACATCTACTGGTTTATTAAGCCACCATGTCATATGATTATTTCTTTATCTGTTCTTTTAATGTACATATAGCATAGTCATTTCAGAGGATACCTACATGTATAATAAAAGCTTGATTTTAATATTATGTCAATCCATGTAACTATATGATTTTATAGTTGCTGTTAGAACAAGTAGTGTGTATCACTGCCAGAAATGCTCATTGTTCCTGGTGGTATTTGTTTGTTTTTTGTCCTTCTGTTAAATAATTATAGCAGGATCTAACTTGGGTTTTATCTGTGATCATTTTTACATTTCTTTTTTTTGAAGAGGTCCAATCACACATGTGGAATACAAAGCTAGTTTCGGCCAACTTGAAGTATTTCGAGAGAAAAGCTTATTGATCTGGATTATTGGTGAGTTAGGTTTTGTTCATTGATTTTGTTTTTCATTCATTTGTTGTAGAATTTACTTGATGTATTCGTTTTTAGGACAGAAGTTCCCCAAATCAATGGAAATTAGTCTTTCTGGAACAATAACTTTTGGGGCCAAGAGCCATGACAAACAGCCATTTGACCAGATTTGCATTGGAGGTACAGCGTATTTAAAGGTATGTATATGTCTGACTGAGGACCTTAAGTTGCTTTGCTTCATTTCTAATTGCATGTATCGTAATTGATTTTTTAATTTTCCTTTTAGCCACTTTGGAGACAGTTCCTTTTTTGTCTAAGTCCTTTTTTAGAATTTTTCAGATTCTTTGTTTAGTATTAGTTATTTTTTATTTCACTTAATGCTTAAAAAAATTTAAGTTGAAACAGTCAAGTATAACCTAAATATTCCCGACTTAAACTAGTTTTTCCTAATTCTTACCACCTGAAAGGTAAAGGTGTTTGAAAAATACATGTGAATAATTGATCAGCACCAATGCCTTTGCTGTTCTAAGGAAAGAATGAACACTTCTGACCAAAGTGGTCAAGGAAAGCTAGAGTTTAAGCAAAGCTCTTTGAGGTAAAAACGAACATAAAGGCTTGAAGATGACTAACATTTGTATAGGTAAAGAAATGACTTGCAAAAATGAACAATGCACACTAAGTATACCAGACCTATTGTGGTCCAACTGTTACCAGAAATAGTTGAGGTCTGGATTTTACTCTTTTGGTAGAAAATGTTAGACTTTGAGTGCTGAGTGACCTTACAAAAAGCTATTTTATGACTGTTGTTTTCATATGACTGTGAAGAAGATGCTAGGGGAAAAAAAGAAAAGTAGCTTCTTTTAAACTATATTAGTACCCAAATGAAAGTTAGTAAATTAATGATGCTGAACTAGAGCAGTGTCACAGAGTAAGACAGGAGTAACAGTATGATACTGCTGTGAGACCTGTGATAAAGGTAAAGCCTTGGTCCCTAATTAAATATAACACAAGAAATAGTTTTAAGTTAAGGTAATATTATTTTAAAAATATATGTCACTTAAACCAGATTTAAAACTCCAGAGAACAAGCCCAGGTGAGTCTCCTTCTTTGTGTTATCTCCAACATCTAGTTGCACATAAAGATTTGATGAATGGATAACATATTTAGAAGAAAGTACTGATAATGGGGAAGGTTGGGAGTAGACTTTTCAAACATGTAAGTTACTGCTAAGAGCAAAAATATAATCATTCAGTAAGTAGCTAGAGCCTGAAGCTTGATTTTTCAAAAGACAGCTCAATTATATCAGAATTTAGGTGTTATCTATGGAGAAGAAGTAGTTAAGGTAGTAGAAATGAAAAAGGGTGAAAGAAAGGAAAAGTAAGAGAAAGCAGAAAGACGTTTTAGAGAGCCAGTAAAGGAACCTGAAGGACTTAACAGAAATGTAGCAGAAAAGCCTAAATAGGACAGTATCAAATACATCAAAGAAGAAAAATTGGAATCTATTTATAAATGGAATTAGGGGAAATAGTAGTGATGTCAGAACTATAATGGTACTCATTTCTTGTTTTAGATTTACCTATGTCTGTCTATAAGCTTCATTTCAAAAAAACTATAAAAACTACTACTTCCAAATACTTTTCTGATTAAATGTGGGATTTTTGCCCTTTTGTATATCTTTCAGAGGTAGGGATTGTGACTTTTTTATTTCCATCACCTGTCAATTATAATCTATCAAAAGCCTGAATTACATATTTGTGTTCACTGAATGATTGTTATAGTATCTAGTCATACAGAAATCAACTATGTCATAACTTCCACCATCCAGAATTACCCCTAGCAGTCCAGCATGTTCTTTACTACTAGGGATAATTTGAGTCAAACCAGAAAAAAAAATTGTTGAGGAGATTTGAAAATTACATTCTAAGCATGTGATCAGTTACTTTGACACTCAAAAGGAGAAAGTGAGGGAAAGGGAATAATTTGTAGTAAAGGAAGATTGAAGAAAACAGTATACAGAGAAGACTGTATAAGAGAAGACATCTAATCAGGATTTTGCAAAATTGGAAGCTTTGCAACAGTGGTGAGGAGAAGATGGCCTCAGCAAAAGGAGATGGATCAGACACAGTTATGTCATAGTTCATGTGACTGCCATTGTGACTCTGAGGCACCCCAGCACTGAGCCTTCAGAGATGTGACCTAATGGCCCACTCTTGCCATTTTTGCTGGTGCACAGTTTCTACCACTGACACCACATAATTAATTAAATCCAGGAATGGTGGATTGATTATGTTATAGTGTAGCCCAGAGTGGACTTGGGCTGCCAGTCTGTGGGGCCTCACCCACAGGCTCAAAATGTAATTTTCTGCAGGCACACAGAGAAAGGGTAATGGGGTTATTTACAAAAAGGGGAAAGAAAAGGAAACAACCCAGGGAAAGAACAAGGGGTACAAAGTAGCTGAAATACTTTACCAGCGGCTAAGTTGGAGCTCTAGTCCCAAACTAATGCTGCTAGCCCCAGTCACACGGTCAGAGCAGTTGCTCCAGAGATAGAGAACCATTACCTCTCCAGAGCGACAGTTGGAAATCCGCTCACTATTTATCCCCCAGAGTCCCAGAATGCCTGCTTAGCTGCACCCTTGGTTCCTTGCAGTTCTCTCCTTGGTACTGCTAATTGTAGGTTTCCAATCACTGAATTAAGGAGTGGAATCCAGAAAGCTAGAGTAGGAGTGGAGTCCCCCTAACAATTACATTGTAGAACCTTTTTATAGGGGAAAGAAGAAGTAATAAATATTTTATTTGGGAGTAGTATTTATATAGGGTGTAGGCCAGTGGTCCAGCGGTTGAGAGGATTCACCAGAGAGTGGAGAACAGAACAGGCTGATCTATTGAAATACACTGCTGTGGGGCGTTGCAGGTGAGATCAGAGAGGTCTGCTACACCATGTGGGTTGGCTCCGTGGCTGGGTATCTCCACAGTGGCTGGTGATAGCTTGATTGTCTAACTTTAATCCCTGTGCCACCAGGGAGGCCCCAACAGCTTAGTTTTCTAAAGTTAAATTTCACTTTTCTGGCAAATTGAGTAGAGCATTTCATTCCCTCCAAACACCAAATAAACTGGTGTTTCTGTATTAGTAATTACAATCTTACGTTTTGCTAGAAGGTAGATACTGTTTTGCTATAATATCTATATATAGATATTTCTGCAAATAAAAGAACTATGTTGTGAAATGCATCACAACCATATAGCCTTAGTGATAAAAGTGAATATACAGAACAACAGATACGATAGAGGAAAGAGTACCAGCTTTTGTAAATGATCAGTTAGGTCTGAGTCAAATGCCAGCTCTGATGCTTATATACTGGGATGTCAGTCACTTTCACTTCTTACTCAGTCCATTTATTTATGAATTAAAAAAACTTTGCAGTATGGACTAGAGTTTGTGTTAGTGAAGTACCTGGTGTGTGTTAAGCACTTCATAATGACACCCTTACAAAGAAACAGGCCTAAGGCAAGAAGGAAAAGCTGTGTGTATGTGTACAAATTCATACCCACACAATGTTTGAGTTTAGTATTTGTAATTCTTATTTTGTGAACTATATAAGCTAAATCCCTGAAATTATGTCAGGGGAAAAAGTGTAACTATCATTTTTACCAAGCAATCATCTCAACTTGTTGTTTCTCTCCTTTTTCTAGCTTCATTTTAAGATCTTAGATTACACTCTCACTGGGTGTTACGCAGATCAGCATTCGGTTCAAGTTTTTACATCAGGAAAACCAAAGATAAGTACACGTAAGTTTTACAGCTTCAAAGAAACTTGAAATTAAAATGATGTTATGAGATAATAACCCAAAGTAAAATTAAAGTGTAACAGAAAGAGACTAGAAAATAATCCCAATTTATAAAAATTGTGGCCTGAAGCCATTCTATATAACAGGATGTGTACTTGTCTGCCTTCAGTTTATAAAATAATCCAGGGGAGTAAGAATTGAGTTAGAGGTGGGCTTCAGTATAAAGTTGCATTTGTTTCAGTCTGGTTATAATATATACTGTTGCATTCATAGATTGTTCAGGGGGACTTTGGTATTGGACAGACAAGGTCTTGAGTCTGACTCAGAATTTATTAGCTGTGTAACTTAGGGCAAGCCAATGTAGTACTTGAAGATGTTTTGTTTCCTCATCTACAAAATGGTCCCAGAGCCCTGCTTGGGTTTCATTCCCAGTTCGCTATTTAGTACTACCTATGTGACCCTACTCTCTCTCAGTACCCTCATCTGTGAAATATAGATAATAACACTCACACAAGGTACTATGAGGATGAATGAGTTGTGCCTGGCACTAAATGCTAGCTGTTAGTATTTAAATTAACATTACCATTATTATGAGCATTATCGAACTATTTTCAAAACTAAGTTGTATATTGTGAATACAGATTTTATTTTCAAGATGATAACAAAGTAAAGGGTTTTGCATAGTGGCACAAAGTAAGTCATATTCTGAAACTAACAGAGAAAGAGAATAAAAGATTGGTCATAATTATCCATTTAAAATAGCTTTTTTCACTCAATATATATGTTTAAAAAAAAGGTGTATATTACTAAAATGCCCCAATCTGCATTATATACTCTGAAAATTATTTTGGTATGTACAATTAATATGGATACTTATATGTCAGACATACTCTAAAAAGATACTGTCAGTCTCTTAGGTAATCTATAACACATTGGTCTCTCATCAATGTTATATTAATCTATAACATTAGTCTCTCACCAGAGAGACTTAATGTTATCTTTCCTCTCAATGTTAAGTGAATTCAGAACTGCCTAATACACACCAAATTATATATCCATGGTGTAAAATGGAAAGCAGAATAGAAAGCAGCTAGAACGAAGTAGACTTAGCTAAATGCAAACAGAAACCTTTGCCAAATATATTAAGGAGAATAAAACTGTTGGGTTTAGATAAATGTTCCTTACCCTGTACTTGAAAGTTTCAAAAGTTATAGAACTCGGAACTACAAAATTCTAAGAATTACTAGTGAATGGCAATAATAAAATCTGTGTAATATAAACAGAAGAAACCATGTTTTCTCACTAGGCTTTACCTTACGTAATATTTGTGGATGTGTTTTATAGAAATGCTTTCATATAAAACTCTTTATAATGCATTTTTTTAATGAAGGCATAATATGATTATGGCAGTTTAACCAAAAGGCAATGGTTTGGTTTGAATGCCAAGTAGACCAGTATTTTATATGGGATAATAAAAGAGGAGAAAATGCATTTGTCTAAAGCTATAAAAGCAAAAATTTAAATTTGATCGGAACTATAAGAAAAAACACTAAAGCAACATTTTAAAATACTACTAGAAAGTTGTTTATTTGTGTCTGTGACTCTTTGAATAGGAAAACAATAGCAAGAACAGAATCAGGGTCATGGTGAAGAGGTTACAGAAAGGAAACCAAAACTTCCTAATGTCTTTGTAGTTGAAATAATGAGCCAAGAAACAATTTAGGGGGGTGGGGGGGAATGGAAAATTTTGCGTAAATGACAGTATGTCATAAATTTGACATAAATATGCTGAAAGGTAGATTATTCAAATATGTAAGGAACCCATGTTGTTTAATGCCTTGATAAAATACACTACAATGGCTGTTTCATAGTATTACTTTCCTTGAAATGCATCCCATGAGTTTTAAAAAAAGCATGACTTCCCTCTCTTCTTTGAGATTTTGTAAAATAATTTGTCTTCTTTTTTTTTTAGACCGGAAACTAGTTTCTTCTGACTATTACATCTGGAATTCTAAGGCCCCTGCTCCAGTAACATATGGATCATTATTACTATAACTCTCTCATGTTTAAGTGCGACTTATACAAACTGACATAGCTTAAATTAAATCACTCTTTTGTTTTTAATATATATGTATATAACCCATCAGTAAAAAGCAATTATTGAATCATTTACTAATAAAAGGCTCCATTTTCATGTTTTTAGCCTGCTATGGTTTGAAAGAACATTTTAAAGACTAATGTCTCCAATTTGTTTCCTTTTTATTTTACTCAAATATGAGTCAGCACATTAAACAGTGTAGGCTTATTTCAGGCTAGTCCTTGATGTCCCTGCCTTACATGTTCTGCCCATGTGGCAGACATGACTAATCGATCAGAGCCTCTTTGTCCTCTTTAAGTCTCCTGGGTAGAGGCTCAGGATCTTTAGTACATACAACAACTCCTGATGGAATATGGTTGATATGCAAGATAAAAAAAACTTTGCTTTCCCAACCTCAGTACAAAATTCCTAGTGCAATGTGTTGTTATAGAATACCATAGACCACATTAGAAACAACTGTATATAAATTCCTGAAAAAAGAGCCAAGGAAAATAGTTTAAACAGTAATCTTCTTAATCAAAATTATTTATTGGCTAATAACCCTTCTATTTAAGATGTTTTTGTTTTAGAATGACTTTTCGGATAAGCTTATTAATCTGCCATAATAACATTTCGCTTACAATGTCAGTAAGCACATTAAGATGGACGGGATACCGTCAGAAGATGAACAGAGTATTTTGTAATCCCTTAATGTCTGTAGCTAAATTTTTAAATATAAATTTACATATATTTCTTGCCTGTGTTTTATCATATTGATATTAATGAATAAATGCAGATAAATTTGAAAGCCATCATGTGGGTAGTGTCAGTTTAATCATATTTCATGGTATCTTGCTTTCTTATGTATTCTCTTTGTTTCTTCAGGAACCATCTAGTCATAATCTTTACTCTCTACTTGTGTGTTATACTTAATTATATGTCACATTCTGTTTTTGAAGCGATCATTGTCAAGACTTAAAGTGACCATTTAAGATAAGATGAAACCTCAAGATCCTCAAAACTTAAGCTGTGTCAGACTTCCTTTTACAGAACAGAATTGGAAGTGCTATTTAAAATTATAGACTATTACTCAAGTAAATTATATCTTGGTTTCTGTTTTTTATGAATCTTAAAAAAGATTAGAAAAAGCAGCTAACTCCTCAAGAGTTCCAGTAGTTGAAGGGATATTGCATATAAATTTAGGATTTGAAATACAATTTTTCAATTAGGATCAATCTTATTCATACAAATTCTCATTTTCTATAAGGCATTATCATAACATAATGTTCCATGTTCAATATTATCCCAAATAGGAAGGAAATGCCTGGCCATGACTTAGTATTCTAGTTTAATCATAGATAGTCAGTAATGAAAATCTTTCCTCTTAAAAGAAGAAAAAATCATGCCCTTAACCTATTTGATCTCTCTTAAATTCAAGGAAATCTTAACATTTAATTTGTTAGTATTAATGGAATCATTTTGGACATCTTAATTAATAGAAGTTTTTAGCAAAATATACTCAATAGGCAAGAAGCATGTATCTAGTGAGTAGTCAGAGAGTCCGTATTAACATCCCCTAGAGAAAACTTTCTTTATAAGCAAGCAGAAAACCAGTGAATGATTTGATACTTCTAGAAAACCTAGGAAAATCTTAGGATGTATTGGAAAAGTGTAAGGGCAATCAGGAGGGAACCTGATGCCATCTGTTGCCATCACACCTAACATAACTGCAGCACCAGAACCAACTCATGTTTTCATCCTAGTGAGGTCAGCTGGGCACACTGTGATGCTTTTGATTTTGTCTAGAAACCTGTCACTTCAGGATAATTTCTGAAGACAAAGTCTGTTTCCCGTTTGGTAGGTGACCTGTTTAATGTTTTCCCTGTGTCTGGGAACTCCTTAGTGTAATTAGCGACCTTTGAACTCTACAACTAATCCTGAGCTATTTTGTATTCCTTACTCATCTTTAAGGCTGGACCTTTCTTTTCTTCAGAGTCTGCTGCCACAATTAAAGAAGAAACAGCTGCATTTCAAAGGGATTCCGATTCCAGAAGCTTAATCGTGATTGACATGTTCTTATTCTAAGCTATAAGACACTCTCAGAGTCCTTTCTTGGGTTAAAACTTCAATCATTTTCTAAAAAATTATCTCACTATGGATTTTATTCATTTTCTTTGATAACAATTCTTTGCATTTTATAACTTGAAAGATGCTTTGCACTTAGTGAATATGAGCACCTATTCCCAGTTAAAGATTTGGATGGTGTTAGACCTACTCTAGATGGAAAATTGCTAAATTCCCTTTTCGTGCCAAAATATGATTATGAAATCTAATGTCTTATCATATGAGTAATTACCTTTAGTATACCCAAAAGGTAGAAAGATGGTTCATGATTTTAATAAAAATCCTTCCTTTTTTTTTTTTTGTCAGGTACTAGTTTTTAAACTTTAAGCCAGCAATACCCTTTGCAGTGTAAGGTTATATACCATTATAGTGATAGACTTTTTTTTTTTTTTTTTACTTTTTAAATAGTTGATTCAAACATCAGGCTTGAAATAAATAGCCTCATCAGGAAATTCTTAAGAGAAATTTTGTTGATGGATCAAACATTAGTGTGTCTCATAAAACCTAAGTTTTTCACCCCAGCTCATTATTGAGATAAAATTGTGGCTTTTTTTTTTTTAAATTGTGGTTTATACATTGTATTTTAAGATCCTTTAAAGCACAATTTCACAAATAGAAGCACTGCTAATGTTATCCTTCTAGTTTTTATTACAGTAACCAAAATACTTTATAGACTTCACAGACTCCTGCACCACCCTGGGAGGTAAGTAGGTCAAGTTATCCAGAGCCAATACAGGGCCCACTGGCACAGCAGAATGGTTGTTTCTAAGACAAAGGTCAGAAAAGGGATGTTAATAAACAGTCCTCAGGTTTAAGGGACTTTTTTAGGATTACATCTTAAATTCCAACAAATCAGATTTAGGAGTTACTGAAAGTGAAATTGATCCATCCCTCATCCAAACTTTGCAATACTTTCCTGTTCTGACATCATTTAGATAGTTAGCTGTATTATCAGATTAGAAACCATTGTACCAAACTGCTGAAAGGAAAAGGAGGCAAAAAGCTAAACATGGGATGAATTCTGAACCTTTTAACCTGGCTGAAGTACGTTGGTCCCTGTTATGCAAATACCTTCAATCCTCTGCTAAGTTCAGTGGAAATAATTTTCTTGAATGACAGGTTTATTCAGCAAGGATTCAGTTGGTGATTAATCCCCCTTTGATCTAGGGTATTTCACTTAACTACCAGTTACCTCGTTCTGACAAAGTGCAACTGAGATTAGGGAGATCACTAGAACACTACCAGGGTGTGTGTTCATTCTCTATAACCTTTTAAAGCAAGGGCCAAGAATGCAATTTATTTTCAGTATTTGAAGATGTAAAGTCCTGTCTGCTAAGTTAGAAAGTCAATTGAATACCAAATGAAGTTTTTTTCTTACGTAATAGAACAAACATTTCTTTTTGCTTTGCCTAACAATTATTTTAGGAAACATGGACTTTGAAGGAAGAAGAAACAAAGACTACATTCTAAGTATATCTTCTAGTTTTGTTTCATATACTAGGATATGTACTGTTTGCCCTGAGATAACCCAAAAATCAAAGCATTGGCTATAGAATGTCCAGTCTTTCCCTTCTCTACCCCTGTTAAAAATTGTCTTACCATGTTGGTAAAGAAAGCCAAATAGGGAGAATATGTTGTAATACAAAATTACTCATCTTAGGACTTCTGATTTCAAAAGTTTGTTAACTTTGTCCTTAGGAAAAGGAACTTATGTCCCCATCATAAAAATAATACCATTTGTTTTCAAAATAATACCATAAAACTAATGGTGCCATCATAAAAACATTTCAAAATAATTATTTTAAATTATTTTAAAAGTCCCAAAGTACTGTTTTCTACCTTTTTACCTCATTTAATAGGATACCTCTTCTTCTATAATTTTAAAACTTCGAAGTTGTATACAATGTTTTAAGCATAAAATTTTAAGATATTTCTTTCATGATAGTTTTTCAATTCACTTTTAAAACCTAATATCAATGTCAATTTATCTTGTATAGCATCAAATTAAGGGATTCCTCAAGTATATTTCAAGACCCTTAAAAAAAGCAACTTGTTGCAAAATGTGTTTTCAAAAATCAGTTATAGACAATTTAATGCTTTATAATTATGATTCTAATAACAGTTTGCACGACAAACTATGCATTTAGATAATTATACATATTTTTGGCTCAAGTTTTTGTGACCCAGTTTCTAACTGTAACAGTGACTGGGAGAATGCAAATCTAATTTATACTGATGCCAATCCAGGCTCTGCTTTCAATTTAGTAACCAAACTTTTCCCAAATATCTTTTGATAGCAAGTTACTTTACCACAGCAGAACTGAAGATCAGAAAAAAAAAATAAGATGGAGAGATTCCCCCATTTAAGAAACTAGCATTTTTAATAATTACTTCATGCAGTAGTTTTTTAAACATGCCATCATGAGATACAGAGAAAATACATTTAAAACATAAAGGTATGTATTCATGCATTGTCTATAAAGTGTATCTAATATGTTAGTGTGTTTGGGTGGACCTCCCTATGAAATGTTTTGCTATTAAGGTCAACTAATTAAATATCTTCCCTCCAAACAATCTTAGTAATAATGAAGTTTGTTACAATGGAAATTACCAAAGATCTCACAAGATTATTCTTACAAAGTGATTGAAACTCTTGCAAGCCACAAGCTTTTCAATTAGCTTCTAATTTTTTTCACCAACTGTTTTAATGGGCATGATAATATTGCTCACAAATAACTTGGAGCAGTGCAGTGCCATATCTGTATTACTGGTTTACTGTCATGTAGCAAGTATCCCACAGTTCCTCCAAGGCCCTGACTAATCTGTAATTAATGGCAATGTGGAGTTAGTATGTAATGCACAGCATATACAGACTGAAGGATGACCTGAGATGGAAACCACCTGCTGAATTGTGTTGCCAGTAGGACATGTGAACACTTCAATATCTTAATAATCTGTTAAACATCTAATGGCAAGCTGAATGTTCCCCTTAAATTTTTTAAGCGATAATTTCTATTAAAAATTGTTCGTGCACTACTAATGATAAAAATGAAAAATAAAGTGTTACTCTTAAATTTTTTACTTTTTCTTTCAAGGGACTTGAGTGCCCTCTGCAGGTTATAAGGAGATAATTAGTGATTATATTTAAACCCTGTGATTTTTCTTTCAGAAGCACAGCCTTCATAAATGTGATCCATTTTATTTAAATTGTTAACAGTGTTAATGTGCCCATGATTGAAGCAGTTGGGCTTTTTTTCCACTGCCAGTTTTATACTTTTAGTTAAAGAATGTAATGTCATAGAAATTCCCAATCTTTTAGCTGGAGCTCTTTAAATGTTGAAACTATAGTAATACACTTTCCTTCACAAAGGAGATTGGAGACCATTTAGTTATTTGAAATTTGAAGATTCCCATTATACTCTTACAATACTATCATTTGAAATGTCTTCCTTTTCAATATGCATCGTGTGAATTTTTAAGTTATATGAGAATTCTGTTCCTTGATCATAATGATGATGATGGCTCACAAAACAAAGCTTCTTAAATTTTATTAAGACAAAGTTAGTATTAAATTGGCAACTCCTTGGTGTTATTGTTGCATAGGACAACTAACTAGAAAGGATATCAAAAAGCAAAGACTTTTATCTGAGTCACTCATTTCAGTGTACCCACACTTTCTCATTGGGTATAACAGATTTGTTTCTAAATGATAGAGCAGTTCGTTTTGTATATGAAACTACAGAATTAGAGCAATGATGGCACTTCTGAGTCACTGAAAGCCACGAGGGAAGCGAACTATGATGAGAACAAGAGGAATGACTGGATCAAATTAATAGAAATAGATCTTTTTGCAAGCAAAATAATGATCCTGATCATCAACCTTGAAAAGTAAATTAGAACAAGCAAATTGATGTTGAAAAATTCTTTCAGCACTCTGCTGTTGCTACTCAGCTAGTCATGGCTCAGCCAGAGGCAAGGGAAAAATGCACTCGCTTTTGTATTAACAAAGGAAACATTATTAAAGTGAATGTTTACATTGTGTTTATTGAAGTGTTCAAAGAATATTTGTTGCATCTTCAAGCAACCTGCTGTTCTCCCAACTGCTACAGTGCATGGACGATAATAAAAATCAGTCATTTGTGCATTTTAGAAATATAAATATTTAACTTAAGTCTTTCTGATCTATCTTCAAAATATTTAGTATCAGTCTTAATGTCTTTAAAGATTTTTGTCTATAGAAAATGTATTCCATAAAAAAGACCACTTTATTTGAATACACCTACTTACTTCTAAATCCTTTATTTGACTTCCTACCCAAAAACAATAACATATAAGAAGTATTAAACATAAAATAAATCAAAAAGAAGAATACATTGTAAAAATACTGTTGTGGGTGTGTAATTAAATATATAGTATGTGAGATGGAGAATCAGCTTGATAATTGTAAGAACTACAACTATCTTGAATTCATATAAAAGTAGATAAGACAGTTGAAAACAGACATCTGACATTTAAGAATGTAGTATTATATGGACATAAGGTAAAAGTAATTAGAAATTCAGGGAGAAGTTTAACTCACCTACCTAAAACAATTTAAATCACTTTTCTATTTTAGAAGAGGTATAGTATTTAAAGTACTATATGGAATTAAAGTGCCATTTTTTAAATTTGGTCACATTGCAGGCATTACTGAATGCAAATCAGCATTTTGTCATCTCAATGATTTACTAATTTTTGCTGAATTTTTTCTTAGATTCACCAATACTACAAATTGACAGCCTTCCATATTTAAGCATTAACAGTCAAACCTATCACAGTTATCAAAGATTATTAGCCCATGCCACATGGAACATGAGAAACTCTTAACCAGATATTTTACTATTTACCTCTCTGTGACATATATTTACAGATCATAAATTTCAGAAGGAATTAATAAATATTTTAAGTTTATGAATTAAATGCCTGTTTATATTTTAAATGGTTATTTAACATTTTCCAAAGGAACTTCACTCTGTCCATAACCTTTAAAAAAAAAAGTGGAATCTAAAATAAAGCAATTGCCGAAACATGAACTCTGCTCTGTGTTAAAGAAATAACCAATGATGGAAGTGGCCAGTATAGTTTATATAGCTTGTTGACTAATAGCAACAAGAGGACTTTTTCATGTGAATATCAGTGGCTTCATGCCGATAAAATGTCCCTCAAATTAAAATAACACATGCAATTCTACTTATATTAAAGATAATACAACACAATACATACACTAAAAGATGAGGTATAGCCTAGAATTTAAGACTGCTACCAGTTTAATTTGGTTAATAAAATCTAATGATGTTAAATTTTACTGTGGCTCTTAATATGCCTAAACAAGATGCACAGTACCTGACTTAGAGCAGTGTAGTTCCTACAATGTATTAGCATTGAATATGGAAAATTATTTCTATACATTGTTAAATAGGAATTCTTCAAAGAAGTGTTGGTTAAAGTTCACCACGCAAAAAAGGAAAGGACATCATAAGGGCAGCATATCACAGAAGTTCTATCTCTGACAAACAGAATCCCACAAACCAGGACATCTAATATTGTAAGTTTATATATGCCAGTGAATATATTTTGCTACCAATCTTTATCTGTAGATATGTAAGTACAAATTTCTAAGGAAATTGTTTAATTTCTAATCTAATATGCACACAGATGCAAAAGCATTCCTACATACTAAATATACACACAATATACACAGAAAAGTTTCTGCCTCCCTGGCTAATTTTGCTTTATTTACCCCTTTTTCCATTCTGTTTTTACAAAATATATTGAGGTAGCATTAGTTTACAACATTATACATGATTTAGAGACATATCAACCCTGCAGGCATATGCTACCACACCGTGATAATTTTGAATATGTATAATGTATCTCTGCATTATCAATGAAAAAAGTGTAATGATACAAAAAAAAAAAAAGGAAAATAGATGTGGTATCCTAATATACATTGTACATTATATTATACAATGTAGTATAGTCAACTGAAAGCCAAATTTTTCTTTAGGATAGTTTACTACTATCTATTGTTCTACTGAATTTCTGCCTTGCAACACATTCTTCATCTGTCATGTATGAATATGTATACATACATATACATATAATAGTCAAGTTATAGAAACAATCTAAGTGCCTAATGTCAGATACGTGGATTAAGAAGGTATGGAACATTGCTGAGCTATTTTAAAAAAAATGAAGTCTTGATATTTGAAAGCATGGATCAAACTGGAAGGGACTATGTTAAGCAAAATAAGGAGAAAGAAAGGTATCAATGATTTCACTCTCCTGTAAAATACAAAAAACAAAGCAAATCCCAGAACTCTAGCTACCGAACTAAGACTACCAGAGGGAGAAGGGTGAGGAGCAAAGAGGAAAAAGGGGGGGAATGGTTTACTTGTGGTGGTAACTTGCACTCAAAGAGGTGTGAACCTATTGCCCTAAAATATTATACAGTGTTGTAAACCATCATTACCTCAATAAAATAATATATTTTAAAAGATGTTCTAAAAGAATAGCTTTTAATTTACTGTCTCTGTAAGATATACTACCATGTCATCAAATTATGTGAGTTGTCCTACACTGGGTTTTGAATGTTCAGTGGTGTATTACATAACAGGAATGTCTGCTCATATGTGAATGGGTCCTCGGCATTAATGAAAAGGCTGTCATGGGTATAAATGTCTTGTAAAGTTTACTAAAGTTTAGCAATTCATTATTATTTATGGAAAGATATTTACTAAAATTTTATAAAGTTTGAAAACACCACATTCAAAAGAGAAAGTGAAAATAAAATTCATCCTTGGGAATACTGGGAAAATGCAGTAATAAGCTACTAATATTAGTAAAAACCTAAATAACTCCATAAGCTATTAATAGAGCTTGATTTAAATGAAAGTCCTTTCTCCATTATTATCCAGGATATAGTCTGTGTCAGTCATAACTACTTGTTTTCTATGGAGTCATTTCTTCATAAGGTGAACCACTGATTAAGCCTGAACTGGATGTCTGATAAGTAAATGGATGCATTCGGAATATTCTGACATTCATATTTAATATGTAATATATACTCTACTAGGCTCTATTAAAAAAAGGTAAACACAAGTGCTTGCTTTTCCATTTAAAATCTGCAAGTTTTAAAAATGCTTTAAGTACCAACTATTATCTCTTGGATTTTCTTGAAATATCCTCTTCTAAATATCATAGCAAAAGAGAGATTTACTTTAGTTAATAGTATAAGTTTTTAATGCTAAATGGCTTGATTTATGATTTAATGAAACATGACACGAGTTGTCATATTTAGCTTCCTGGAAATCTGATATTTCAGAACAAGGGCACTTAAACCTTTGTGTACTATAATTTGTTCTCTTCTTACAAAATAGAGACATTTTGTTTTGTTCTATGCTATCAGTCCTTTGGCCTTAATTAGCTCTAGTGAATAAAGCATACTAAATTGCAATGGAGATTTTTAATAACTGGGCAGATGCCCTCATCTTCCTTCGGACTAATGCCAAGCTTCTCTTATTTCTGAAAATGGAAAAGTGAATGATATGGTAACACTGAGGCCAGGATGGAATCTTCAGGAAACTCCTGCTGCAGATCACTCCATATACCCAAGGAGAAACTTCCTAATCTCCCAAGCCCAATAGTAGGGTTCCTTCAGTATGTGTAGTTGGTGGCTCCAGGGAGATTTCTGAGGGTTATATAACTGTATAATCTTTTAAAAGTCTTTTAATCTTAAATCTTTTAATAGTCACTCATCTTTGTTTCTATTTCTAGCAAATACACTGGTTTCATCTTTTTAATAGTGATATAACTTTTCCTACTTAAACTGTAATACATGTAAAAATTAGTTTGGGTGGCATATGGCTAAGAGGTTAAAGTTCAAAAGAATGCACAAAAGTTGCCTTGTGCCTTTATGAAAATCAAAAATTAGCACTTAGGATATCTAAAATAGGGATAGTTCTTCATTACGTTTCTTACGATAATTTTTCAGGAAAGTCCTCAGAGGGGTTAGTAAATAATATAGTCAGGGGAGAAAATACTCTTGTTTTCAGGGCCCTCCCTGGTGGCACAAGGGGTAAAAGTATAGCACTATGTAGCAATTCACAGCCACTGCAGCATGAGTTCTATCTACCCCTTCCAGGTAGGTTACATACATGGTACAACAGACTTCTCCTATCCTGCCCACTGCTTCCCTTAGCAGTGTATTCCAGTCTATCCACCAATTCTGCTCCTCACACTGTCTCTGGTGAGTCCTTTCACCCCTCCACCTCTGATCTGCACCCTAGTTCTTATATGTATAAATAAATCTTTACAAAAATAATAATAACCTTGTTTTGGGGTAAGGCAGATATAGTCTGCCATCAAATGCCATCTCTGGTTAAGCCTTGGGCCCAAGGCTTTATTTGTAAAGTGTGTATTTTATGAGATAAGTATGGCATATGAATTAAATGACAGTAATTATAAAGTGAATGGTATATTATTATTTTTTAAAGATTATTTATGCATACAAGAACTGGGGTGTAAGCCAGAGGTGTGGGAGAGTGAGAGGACTCACCAGAGAGAGTGGGGAGCAGAACAGGCAGATCTACTGAAACACACTGCTGAACAGAGGAGCAAGCCAAACAGGAGAGGTCCACCATGCTATATGGGTCAACTCCCTGGCTGGGGATAGAACTTGTGCTGCAATAGCTGGTGATAGCTTGATAGCACTGTCTTTTACCCCTTTGCCACCAAGAAACCCCCTGAATGGTATATTACCAACATTCCCTCAAATAATATCAGCTGTTTCTGTTTTCTTAATAACTTATGAATGAGTAGGCCACTAGCAGGCTACAATTATGTACATTACAATTGCTGTTTTGTAATGTGCTAGCAAAATAAGGAAGAGAGAAACAGTGTGTGAGAGAATAGACTCATGCTTGTATATTCTTATAACATCATATTCCTCCAAGCTTTGCTAACTGAGGTAGAGATGAATGTTTGACCTTTATTAAAGATGCACAGAGCATTTTCATGTCATTTTGCAGTTTGTTATATCCATTTTACTAGCCTATATTTCCCTTGAATTTATTTTCCCCATTGTACTATCCCACTGTAGTATATTGATCCTAACTAATGTTATGCTATTACATCTTTTAGTGTTAGTTTCCTCAAATAATATTTGAATAAGGTTGAGAATAATTATATATACAAACTATTGTTAATCATCCTTCACTGACGATGTTCTAGGCAAAATTTAAGAGAGAAATATTGGAGGAAATTTAATATGCTCTTGAAACTGATTATGTGATCATGTCGGGCAAATATTATAAGAACTGTCAAGTCTATAAGAATTGACAATTCTTCTTTAAGTATTTCATTCTTTCTCAAACACAGGTAATTTAGTTATGCCATAACAATTGCTTTACATCAAAGCCATTAGCATTCATTTAACCACGGTTAAAAGATGGAACTCACCTCATTAACAGCTCTACCAGTTCATGCACAGGTTGTCTTTCAAATTAATTTCCTCTAGAAATGATTCTGGAGAAGCCAGCATGGTTCTAACTAGAAAAATATCAAAATTTGCAAAAGCCTTTAAAGTTAATTTAGAAACTATAGGAGGAAAATGAACTTTATGTTTGCCTTTTCTTCTTAAATAAAAATAGTATCTAGCTTACACATATGTCTTCATGGGGCTCAATTTAAAAAAATAAAATATTTAGAAGAATATGCTACATGGTTTAAGGCTGTTTACAAGCAAAAAGGAACTCCCAGAAAGATTTGGCACAATGACAGAATCACTGAACTAAGTACACAGTTAACCAGAGACTACTTTGAAGCTCAGTTGCAAGTTGGGGTGTTTGCTTTTACATGAATCTCAATAATGAGCACACCCCATCTAGTTTAATCTTACATTTTCTTGAAAGCCAAAATATTTTCAATATCAGGATTTATTTGGGTTCTGTTTGTATAAAGCATAAAGATAAATTTTTTAATAAAAATAATAATAATTTGGGGGTCTTTTACAGCAAAGATCTATTTTGACAGGAAAATTATAGCAATTGTACTTGCAGTGTAAGACTGGGATTGCTTAAGATGAAGGGGAAATAAAAGAGTATTTGTGCATGCATTTTCATATTCTAATCTGGATACTCTAGCAAGAAAAAGTAAAAATTGTGTTTTATAGGTCATTCTTGTTCTTGCAACAATTTTGTGATTATTTGTATTTATAATGTTAAATATTTTCTGACATTTTTACTTCACTTATTTTTAGCTATTCACCCACAAATGCAGTAAGACTGACATAATTACCCCCTTTTAATTCACAAAGACATGTATTTACCTATTTGTTATAAGGCTTTTCATGCTAGCATGCTGTTACTGTGACAAGACTACTTTGAACACACAGTAGGTAAAATAATATCGTATATTGCACAGCAACCACAATAGCTGAATGTTAATTTAACCAGTGAAGACAAAGTAATTACAATAATAAGAATTCTTATCTTTTGATGGAGTTAAAAATGGAACTCAAATTGTTCTCATATAACCCATTGGTTCAGTAATTACTTTAAAAAACTCAAAATGCAAACATGTTTGCTAACCTGCATCTAGCTACTAGAGACCCTGTAGAAGATCTTAGTGCAGAACGAGTATGGGTACTAGTGACTAACTAGAGTACCTGACACTCCAAGTGGATTATTTTTTAGTACTCATCACCTTAATGACAGAATTATTTGCAGTAATAATTATGTATAGAACAAGCCTGAGAGCCAAAAAAGAGAGCAGATAGTGAAAATTGCCGGTATAAGCAACCTATTGTTTGCCTATATTTATCCATGTAATGCGTGGGTCATTTGTAGAGCACTTCAAGCTGTTACAGCTCCAAATTGTACCACTGTCTATTCCTTCTTAAATGGAGATGAAACCAACTAAGCTGTCCTAGGTTGGGTGTGAACATAGATAATAATAGCTAACATTTGTTAAGAACTTCCTGTTGATTAATTGCTGCACATCTCTCTTTTAAACCACCCAATAATCCATGGAAGTTTGGCACCTCCATGTCACAGAGGACAAAAATTGGAGCTTGGTGAGTTTAAGTGGTGGAGCCAGAATCTGAGCATAAGGCATCCACTCTTGAAGCAGTTTTCTCCCTCTAATGCAATGTCCTCAAGGAAGCAAACTTGATTCTTCACTGATTGCAATGAGAGGCCTCACTCTACCTTCCTCTTGTCGTTTCCCTCCTTGCACAGGTAACACAGAAGCGAAATTACATTGATCCAGGCATCTTTTCACTCATTAGTCTGTTGTTAACATTCCTCTGCTTTCCTCTATTTTAATCGCCCCCCTCTACAAAGGGTGCCGTTCAATTGATATGTGTTCTCCAGCAAGCTTGCCAACTATGCTTTGTAGTCATCTGTAAAAATAAACTTTTCATCCTGATTCCATCTCCACAAGCAAATGACTCACTCAAATTTCATAGGCAAGAGGTGAGAAAAATGTAAATGTAAGTCTTTGAAATGTCTCCCTTTGGGCTCAGGGAACATAGAAGCTTGAAGGGGCTAATTGTCAGAAAGTTTAATTGTTACCCTGCAACTCAAGCTTCCCTTGTGTGCTGGGGCACTCCATAGGTGCTAATAGTAAGAAAATTTGACGACAGCTCTGCTGTGCTCTCTTCATTAAGCTAATGGAACATTTTCCTCTCATTTTCTCCCTAGGGTGGCTGTAGGAGTACAACCTTATAATTGTTGCTCTTACTGTAATTGGAGGTAGTAGGAGTACATATAATCTTATTGTCTTTCCTGTGTGGTGGTACTTTATTTATGACCTATTGATAATTCCTAGCCAGCAGCAGAAAACTCAGTGAGTATTACATTAGCATTCCCTCCTAGGAGAGCGACTTCTAAACATAGACTGTTATTAACCAGAAAGAACACATATTAGGGATGGCCCATCATACCAAATATAAACTTCAGTACTGGCCAAAGACTGACCTCTGAATACCATAGTTTTGTTTTGTTTTCACATATTTTTAGTTAGTGGAGACTTCATCTTTGCCTTTCTTTTGATGTTTGAATTAAGTTTCATGAATCTTTTTGAGAGGTGGTCATAGGCCACTATATGCCTTCTTTAATGTGATGGGAGTCTTATTTGGCCATTGAAGTTCTTGGAATATAATGGACTAGGAGAAAGACATCAAACTTCAGCATTCATCCCCCTGATTCAGGGCCACCCTGATTTAGGGCCACCCTGATTTAGGACTGAATATAGACAAGGGCAAGAAAGACCCCTCATATCCCTTCCAAATGGAGACAAGGAAGTTCCTGGGAACCTGTTAACCCAAATACAAATGAGGATATTAAGGCACAAACATCTGTATTGCCAAATCTTGACTTCTTGCAACATGTCTTGATGCCTTTTGTTATGTTTTACAAGATATCACATTCTTTAGCACATTGGGAATTCCCTATACATTCTCCTCAACCAGTGTGTTGCACTTGGTCTTCATTAAGAAGTAACTGAAGAGGAATTGCATATCAACTATTTTGCTGTATAATATTTTTGTAAAGATTTATTTATGCATACAAGAATTGAGGTATAGGCCAGAGGTGTAGGGGGTGAGAGAATTCACCAGAGACAGAGTGGGGAGCAAAACAGGTAGATGTACTTAAGTATATTGCTGAAGGGAGCAGTGGGTGAGAAAGGAGAGGTCTGCCACACCATGTGGGTCACTTTCCTGGCCGGGAATCAAACTTGTGCTGCAGTGGCTGTGATAGCTTCATAGTGCTGTACTTTAATCCACTGTACCATAAGGGAGGGCTTGCTGTTTAAAATATTTCCTTTTAAGAATTGACTTTTATGGGCCCTCCCTGGTGGCTCAGCGGGTTAAAGCACAGCACTAAGAAGCTAAAACCACTTCAGCATGAGTTCAATCCCCATCCTGAAGGTGAACCACATGGTGTGGCAGGCTTCTCCTGACCCTCCCGCTGCTCCCCTCAGCAGTGTACCTCATCAGTTGGCCTGTTCTGCTCCTCACTCTGTCTCTGGTGATTCCTCTCACCACCCCTGCACCTCTGGTCTGTACCCCAGTTCTGAATGCATAAATAATTTAAAAAAAAAGAATTTCCTTTTATATTTGGATAAAAAGTATCTTCTATTGTTAGTACATAGAGCTCACTGATGTTAAAAAAAAATTGGGTTGACCCCATGAGAAGGTAGATTATGTAATCTACCCTCACCAAGATATTGAACACCTAAGATTTAAAAATGGACAAGATGCATTGTGAAATATCTGAGTTGTTAGAACTCAAAACTGCAAACTGACACATGCTATACACAATGCTAAGAACGTTCACAGATATTATTTCACTTTAAACTCCTGTAATAGGAAGAATGATGTCCCCACCATCCCACCCAGATACCCATATCCTACTCCACAAAACCTATAAGTACATCACTTTATATAGGAAAAGGGACCTCACAGATTTAATTAAGTTTGGGGCATTTATATGGGAAATTTAGCCTGGATTATCTAGTCGGTCAATGCAATCACCAGAGTTATTACAAGAGGGGGCAGGAAAGAACCAAGTCAGAACTTGAAAGATTATTAGAAGATTCTATGCTCCCAAATGGAGTTACAAACACATTAGATATAAACAATTAAGACTGAGAATCAGATCAGACTTTTCAAGACAGCACAGGATGCTAGAAAAAGGAGGTGTTTAACGTTGTCAGTTCCGAGAGAAAATAGTTTCCATCCTAAAATTCTAAATCTAGTTATCATGTCACTTAGATGAGATATTTTCAGGAATTCAAATTCATAAATGTGTTTTCTATGGATTAAATGTGTTTCCTATGGATCCTTTTTCATGAAACAGCTGGAAGAGGTCTTCCATTAAAGAGCAAGGGTAAGGGAGAAAACCAAATAAGAAAAAACTTGATAAACTCTTGCTATTTTCTACAACATGGATGGAACTGAAGGGGGCTACATTGAGCAAAATAAGTCAGGAAAAAGACAAATACTGGATGGTGTCACTGACATGTAGAATACAGAGAAACAAAACAAAAGTTCAGATAAAGTCAAATGAATAAAAAGACCTAGAAATCTGATTGTAGAACTGAAGTCATCAGAGGAGCAGTGTTGAGAACAAAGATGGAAGGGAAAGCAATGGGCTAGAGTGGAGGATTAGGGGTGATTTGGTGGTGGGTGTGGTGTGGTAACAACACCTGAAGGGGGAGATACTACACCTCTAGGCCACAAACAACATTATCAACCAATATTACATCAAGAAAAATCAAGAAAAAGAAAAACATTGGATTTCTATCGATAAAATGGGGATCCTGCATTCAAGAGGCAAAGGGAATTCTCAGGAAAAAAATGATCAAGGATACAGTCCAAATCACAATTCCAGCCTATATTTCATGAGATCAGACATACCCATCATAGTGAACATTAGCCTGATACAAGATATAAGCTTCTCCAAATCCAATTTACATCACGATCACTAATATCCAGAAAGGTAAAAGGGCTTGGGTGTGAGTGTGGGAAGGGAATACTTTTCACAACTCTTTGTGAGGGAGCAGTAATTCTTGTGTCACATTTCCCAATTTCCCTCAATTTGCCCCTAACCTGTGGGTCTTTCCCCCAAAACCTATGAGGACCTATGTAATGAAAATGAAATCTTAAATACTTTTTAATTTTTTTAATGAAAAAGAAAAAAGTCTGAAAGAAAACTTTCTGACTTCAGAAGTTGCAAAAGTATTAGAGTTGTCTTACACCCCTAACCAAATTTCCCCTATTTTCAACAATTCATTTGTGATGACTAAAGAACAAATACTAGGACTTTACTAGTAATAAACTCCAGTTTATAACATTGCACTGATGTTTTCCTGTTCAGGGTCCTATTTCAAAGTACATTTAGTCATCGCATTAGTTTAACCTCTGATCTGCGATACTTTTCCCTTGATTTTGAGGATTTTGGCCATTGTGAGGGAAGCTGACTGGATAGTTTTGTAGACTGCCCCTTGATTTGGGTTTATCTGATGTCTTCTGCATCATGACTAGACTCCAACTGCGCACCCTAGAGGTAAAATTGCATTCTCACCACATACAGCCTGTCAATGTGACTTAGTACTGATCACCTAGCCCAAAAGCATTGCCACACTTCTCTGTTGTAAAGCCATTTATTTTCCCTTTCCAAAGTCTTTGGAAGACATAGCCCACACTCAAGTCTTGAAGGTGTTTGCTTTAAAGACCTTACCTTTGGAATCTGACTTTTACTTTCAACTGAGAAGAAACTAAGTGTTTGAGAACCGTAGCTAATCCCCTAGCAGTCAGCATTGCAGCAAGTTTATTAAAATTAAATTCTCTTTCCTTCTTCCCAAATAGGCGCCTGGCAATAAAAAGCAAGTCAGTGGGGTTAGGATCAAACAGGCGATGTTTTTTTCCTTCACTAGTTCATTTGGAAAAGTCACTTTAGTAATTGAGTAAATGTTAATGAATTTTACTTGTATTAAAATAAAGGCGATTGCTTTGTGGCAACAATGTACTCATTTGTGAAAGTCATTACATTTATATATTGTGTTTTCATGTAAATACTTTTTGCCAAAATGTATTAACGAGGAATATAATGTTATGGTTCATGGTCCAAGTAGTATCTGAAAAGAATAATTGTATAACTAATCAGTGAAAACAAAGTAAATGTTCCTCTTGGGTTTATACAATAAAAATGGAATTAAAATTATTCAGGCTCAAAAATGCAAATATAATGCATCCCTACCAGCAGGAAAAAAAATTTTGAAGGCAAAACTTGTATATTAAGATGAGTCTTTCAATTCCTCTGAAAGTCTTAGTTTGATTTCTAAACCAACCTTATCAAAATTCATTTCATGATTTTTTATAAAGTAATCAAATATTTCTTTGTTTTTTTAAACAGTACAATTATCATTCATTCTCTTGAACAAGCTCACTAATATTCAGAACACATTCTGGGCAAAATTAATGCTAATCAGTATAGTGGCAGGAACTGAAATGGCACTTTAATGTATTAAACAGTAACATAAGATTAAATTCACATTAAACTCAAGAGCAAATAACCAATATCAATTTAAACAGATTAAATCTTGGGAAAGGGCAAAGGTTGGAAATGATCTTAAGCAATAACCAAATTCTATTGAAAACAATAGACGTTGTATTAGACAATAGCAACCCCTACCGGAAGCCTGAGGCTGCCAGGAAGACATTCTCAGAGGCTTCAAAGGGGAAAGATAGTCAAGGGAATGAGTTATTTGCAGATGCTAAGACCTCCACCTAACAGGTACACCCACTATGGAATTCAAGTACATCATCAGTCCCAGCACTGTTTCTTTTCTATTGTGCAGTCACAATTTAGGGTGCTTCCTGTAGAATTTTAATTATTTCTCTACTCTAAGTAAGCAAGATTTTGATTCAGGCTTATTGGTAAGCATCTGGACTGCCTTTCATTGAAAGAAAGCTAAAATCCAGGCAGAAAAAGCTTCTTAGGAAAAAGCAGTAGCCGGCATACAATGATTTGAATTAAACTTCCTGGAAATTTCTCCACAATACCCAAAATTTACTCCTGTTCTTAATACGGAATGTTTTTGAGGGTGCTTTGATCTGATGCCACAACAAGTATGCATGGAGGTTATACTTAACACATTTGTATGCAAAAACCTTCATATACACATAGCATATATACATCTCATGCAATCTATAGTTCAAAGTGGATCTAGAAAAGCCTTGGTAATACTGAAAGTCTTTACTGTCAGTTTCCCCTTTATTATTAATGCTATATAGACTTTTTAAAGCTATTCTTTGAGTGAGTACACATCCTTAACTATCGCTAAAAAGAAAAAAACATGGAATTTTCTAAAAAATGATCAAGGCAACAATTTGACAAAAGGCTAATAACATGCTCTTTAAAAATTTAATGTCTGGTGGCACAGGGGTTAAAATCTCAGTGCAATCAAGCTATCACCAGCCACTGAACAATGGGTTCCGATTTCCTGTTCTGCCCCTCCCCACTCTGTCTCTGGTGAATCCTCTCACCCCCCCACACCTTTGTCCTACACTCCAGTTCTTGTGTGTATAAATAAATAAGTCTTAAAAAAAAATCTCCAGACACAATCAAACTGCCAAAACCAAGAAGTAAAGATGGCTGGACAAACCGTATGGGAAAGGAGTTTCAACATCTCACTATGGTGACTAAATTTAGGGATAACTAAAAGGATACCCTAAGAGGCATTCCTTCAAATTCTATTCAAATTCTATACAAATTTGGAATAAAATTTGTAGAATTGCAAGTAAACCCATTCTCCATATTGCAAGTTCAGTACAAACTGTATAACTTTCTACTGCCTTGTAGCATGTATCTGCTTGTGGGAAATAAGACAAAACAGTCTTATTTCATCTCTGGTGCTGGTGACACAGAGTTTTTTCACTTGATCCTGTTACTGCTATTCTTTGCTGTTCTCTTTCGCTCTCTACTCCTTAGCCCCTCCTTCCCTCTCTCCCCTTTCTCCAGCTCCAAAGTGAGCAACATTTTCTATAGGATGGTGATTTCAGTGAAAAATGAAATTGAAAGCCATATGATAATATTGTGCTTTAGCTCAAACAATATAATATCTAAACCCAATATAATACCTAAAATTTAGGTACTGCTTCCCTTTCCCTAAAAAGTGACTGTTTCTTTGTTGATTTTTCTTTCTCTTTTTTATTTTGCTTGAAGTGCCAAAACTCAATAGCCAGTGAACATGGAAGTACCTGGAAGTTGTCCCGTTATTTTGGCACCTTTTTAGTTTTCAGCTCTCCTTGTTTTACCTGTTTGTCTGCTTGAGGGCATATGTTATCTGCCTCATCGGTTCTCTTAAAAATGTGCCTTAAAACCAGAAATTTTCTTTTTGATTTTAAAACAGATGAATAGCAATGTCCTAACACCAATGAAGTTTAAAATATCTGGGAGGGCCTCCCTGCTTGTGCAATGAGTTAAGTCTCAGCACTATGAAGCCATCTGCAGCCACTGCAGCACAAGTTCAATCTCCAGCCAGGGAGGTGACCCACATGGCACAGCAGACTCACTGCTCCCCTCAACAGTGTATTTCAATAGACCACCTGTTCTGCTCTACTCTATCTTTGGTAAATGCTTTCACCCTCCACACCTCTGGCCTACACCCCAACTTTTGTATGCAAAGATAATAACTAAATAAATAAATAAATAAAATACTTGGGAGAGCTTACTAACCAGTCCTTCTTACTAATCTGGAATCCTCTTGGAATACTTATAAGGTTGTAAACCTGCCTCTGGTCAATAAACCTGATTTCAGAGTTAGTTAATCCATCTGATTGTGTGAGATGTAGAAGGGCATAGGCTTCAAAAACAGTTTAATTCCTGTAGAGTTGGGGATTTGCAAGAAAGAAGTGATTGAAGGTCACAGCAAGGATATTTAGTGTTAAGAGAAAGACTGAAGAGATGAATGAAGTTGGGGGTACTGGCAGAGTTGGTCTATGGACCCAAATACATCAGCAGTGAGAAGGGAAGGTGATTGGCCATTGAAGCACTGGCATAGGCTGAGGGCACCCTGTGCTGATAGAGGTGTGAAGACATAATTCCAGATTTACAGTTATGTAAAGGACTGGCAAATTGATAAAATTTGAGGGAAAAAAATCTCTGGCCTGACAGTTTGCAAGGTGCTCTCTGAGTTTCTCCAGTTTTCTGAGAGAGAGAGAAGCTCAGAAACCTCCACAAATGAATGAAATAAAGGAGAATTTCAGGCAAGAAAAAAACCTGAACACCGATGGAATGAAAAATCTTTCACCAATACATTTATATTGACAATACCATAATAAAGTGCCTGAAACATTTGTTATGATCAGCCAATTAGAAATCAGTGAAAATCCAGGTAAGGACCGAGACACAGCGTAGCTGCTCCACACTCAGAAACAGAGCCTCTGATCTCGTGGGTGAGGCAGCGTTCGGGGCGGCAGGGCAGGGCGCCCGGGCGACTGCTCCAGTTATCACCTGGAGAAACATCCATGTCCCTTATTATCCCACCATGCTTTTCTGTCACACATCAAACACCAGATGGACAGCCAGCTGTCAGGAAGCACTGCCTGTGGGTCTCCTAAATGGGAGCATTGCGTGAGGAAGGTACTGTTGTACTTTCATGGGAAGAGTGCTTGTAAGGCAGCAGGAGCTCGGAGTAGGGGTTATAGTTTGTAAAAATGTCCAGAAACATCAAACATTATGAGCTCTGCAAAAAGGTAGGCTCTAGCTTTAGCTGCTGATTCTTTTGGCTCCAGCTGAGTCAAGCAGTACACAAAGAATAGACAAAAGCCTGCACACAACTGGCAGTCACCATGGGGCGCTCCAACCAATGCCCGCAAATCCAGACACTGCTCCTTCTCTGCGGAAGAGCAGCTGCACCTGCGCCCAGCAAAGCTTGGCCACGTCTCCTCCTCTGGACCTCTGGAAAACTCTCCATGGCGAAAAGACAGGACTCTGGTCACTGAAGGTCCTTGTTTCTGATGTTTGAACGCTTATTCATATGGAGATTTTGTTCTTAGGCTTCACTGATTTTAAGCTTCAGCTTTTTTTTTTTTAATGAACTATAAAATGAAGCATGACACAAAAATAATTTCTTCTTCAGTAATCAAATCCCAGCGCACTTTTGTTTTCCTGAAGGCATATGGAATTAGCCACATGCCTTTTAAATTGATACTGTATCGCCCACCCAACCCCCTGACAACCTCAACTAATCACTCAGTGATCCATTTACTGTTTACTATATAAAACTAATCCTCGCAGACCAATTTTTGGGTGTCTTCTGCCAGTTGTCATGGTATTTCAACTTTTACAAATATTGTTTTGTTCCATAAGAAGTAAAAAGAAACATTTTCTTCTTCGAAAATTAAGGATGTTGAGATAGTAAGGTATTAATGGTTTTTAAGAATTACTTGACCATACGGTTTATTTATTATATGTGTATTAAACATTGCATTACATAGGAATGGGTTACCCCATACATTTTCCCTTTTCTAGAAAAGGAAATAAAAATCATTTGTATGATTTACACAGATGCCTATATGAGGTGGGGACATGACAAGTTCCAGAAATACCAACCAATTAACATGATTTAACCACTGTCAATGCAAGAACAGGGTCAAGAAATCCATACATTGCAATCCTTTATGAAATGCAAGATTGCAAAATAAAAAACAAACAAACATATTTTGTCACTTCCCTTTTTGGAATTTTTCCTGTGTGAACTGTAAAATAGGATTGTTGACCATTGTTCATAACTCCAATATAATTTTGGTCATCTCTAAGATCTGGGCTCCCTGATCTGGAGCTGTCAGGGGTGTATTTGGGGTGGGGAAGGGGCTAACCCCCTCAGCACACTGAGAAAGCAGACACAAAGAAAACCAGTCTCTGGCTTAAGCTTTCTTTCCTGTTTGTAGTAGTGTGGTCAGAAGAACCACCTTAAGGTCAAGTATGTGTCTGCTTCTACACAACAACTTGTCTATTTTTATGTTCACATAACACTCTCTTCAAAAGTTGACCTTCAAAGATGCTTGACGGTAGAAAGGCAAACAAATGTGCTATTGTTCATTTAGATGACACGGGCACTCCCAATGTTTGCCTTAATCAGCTAATACCCTGTGGCAGGTGGAAACAGTCAAAAGAATTCCCACAAGAGCCATTTTCTCATTTGAACAAGATGGAAATGGCCCTGGATCAAGTTCAAATATCATCTGTGACTGTAGCATATAAAGACATGAAAGAAGTTTATAATACAGTCATGACTATCCTTGCAACTATAACTCTCTTATGCCCCTATAGTACACGACCATAACTTGGTAAGGAAATACAGTGTGAAAGCATCAACAACAAAGTTATTTCATTGTAGCTCTAATAATTGATATATGTTTTAGTAATTCATTCAGAGTCCAACTTAAAAAGGGGAAAATGCCACTGTAGTTCATTCATTGTCAATCACACAGTGCCCTGCCTTCTACAAATGTGTATTTTCACATCATGCCCACCACCAGTGCCCCAGTAATCCTTCACCAGATGCCACTGTCAAGGAAGACCTTTAAGTTGTCTTGTTCAATGGGAGAAGACAAGAACAAATAAAAGAATTCTGATCATGAAGATAAAGAGCTTCCTGAGATAGCAGCATTCCAGAGAGTAAAACAAGGGGAAGCAGAGACCGTTGAACAACAGTAAGACCACCAACATGTAAAATAAAGGTATAGTAAATGTGAAAGCACTTAGATAAACAAAAAGAACTCTACAACTTCAAAGTATTTTTCCTCAGTATTTTGCATTCACTAAGATGTCTGTCTATTATTTATGTGTCAATGATAATGTGATGATGTGGGTTATTAACAATAATAAGACATGCATATTTAAACATATGTTTAATATCAACATTGTTGATATTAAAATCAACATAAATTTCATTTTTCTATTAAAATTCTTGATTTTTTTTGTCTAGGTTTATGCACTTAATTTCACTCTTCCGTTGGAAGGTGTTTTAATTTCAATTAGTTATATTTTTTAAGTTACATATCCCACATTTATCTTAGGAAAATGAATATGGGATAATCGTTCATTATAAATGACCTATGTCTACTGGTAGCACTCTAGCTGAAGCAAAAACTAATTGGAGGAGATGGTCACTTAGAAAGCCATAATTTAATATTTTAATTTAATCTGTGAATTAAATAAATCCCATTGCTTTGTTTTTCTTCATAGAGGTGTAGGCATTATTTTACTTCTAAGGTCACCCTCAATATCATAACATGTTTTACCTCCTTGAGAGTCTATGATTTCTTCACCTAGTTACTTCTCCAAGAAATAAAAAGTATAAGAAGTATCTTACATATCAATATATATAGTATATCTTCAATTTCTTGTTTTAATTCCTGACTAAACCCCCACCTTATATTTTTTTAATTTATGAAAATGTAGAGATTGTTCTATCAAAATAAACAATTTCAATACATCTACCCATGCTTTACTTCCAGGTAAGAAATGGAAAAGTATTGCTGAGAAAATTATTAGAAATATGAACTACATCTCAGTTGTGTTCACCTTAAAATCAATATCCTTTTATTTGAACAAACAGCAGCAAAATCATTAAGATAGGACCCTAGCAATTCAGGTTAAATTATAGCTCAATTGTGAATTTGTTAGATCATTTGGACAAATTGTTTCAACAATTTCCATTTATGCCCCTATAAGTATAATAAGCATAATCATCCTTGCTGGATGCTGAAAGAACATTTTGGGGGGGGGTGCGCTTTCTAGATTCTCAGGTATCTAATAGAAGAGAGCAAAGATACCATTTACAAAAGTAATATCTGTCAAGTGCTACGTTTTTATGACTTCTGTTTGAAACCATGTCCTTATCCCTACATGGGAACTATTCACATACAACTTAATTCAAGACAATACTTATTAAAATGGAATCCAAGGCAGGTTTTTGTTGTTGTTTTTTTTAATAATAGTGAGAGAACCTAAAGAATAGATTTAAATACTTGAATTCTGAGGACTTTTTTATTTATTCCATACAGTACTCCAAACAGGACAATGTTGTGGATTATCTTGTTGATCTTGTTTTGAATTTCCCGAGTGAAAAATCTATCCAAGAAACAATTTTAGCTTACAACAAACTACAATCAGAGCTGTGATGTGACTGGTGATATCAAAAGCTGGCCTGCATGCACATGCTCTCTACCTGCCCCCATAGCACCCACTGACCCCAAAGAGGAGGTCTCCACGGCCATCACCTACAACTTCTCCATTCCTGCAGCCCCTTAGCAAAACAATGGTCTGCTGTTTCTGAGTGATAGGGTGCTTGCAAAACCATGCAATTATCTTTCATAGTTTCAGTTTCCAAGAATCTGACCACTCACGAAAATAGTCATTGATCTGTTTTCATAAATCACTTTTTCAACTTTATTATTTCTAAAAATGTTCATATTATTACATTTTCTACCCTCCCTCTGCAATGTACATCCTATTTCCATTAGCTTTTATCCAAGTTTGCCTTAAACCTCCACTAATAGTCTCCTTTATGGAACTAGCCATCCCTTTTCTTTGCTTGTTTTTTATACAGACAAACACCCACCAAGCCACGGCTGGCTAAAAGGTGATCACTTTCAGATGATCACATCACAGGCAATAGCCAGTAATACCAGAGGTTAAAAGGAAATTCCACATCTCAGACCCAGTAAAGTAAGAACTATCTTACAGTAGAATGGAGTTTTAGCAGATGTGAAGTCTCCAGCTGCTGTTAGAAGTTATGTTCTAAATCAACAACCTGGGGGAGCGCCTCAAGTTTACCACAACATCTTATCTTTCAGTTCTTCCAGGTGTATCCCCAAGAAAGGAAACTATGTTTTAGATTTGGAACTAAAGGAGATCACAATGTTTTCCAGTGCCTAGTAGCTTCAAGAGGGAAATCTTGTTTTCTTAAAAATATTTCTGTGGAGAGTATTCAGCCATGTTGACTATGTTTTTTTGAAAGTACGTTTTCCACTCTCCATTTAGAGCACAGTGATGATGGATGCCTTCTCAACAGGGACATCCTCCTTCCCTACTTCAGGGACACCCAGGACATCAAGTCAGAAAATTCATTAACAAAGGACTTGGTGTCACATGTTCAGAATATTGTAGCCTCTAGTAAATACTTTACCTTTCCAAGTCCAATAATCTCCAACATAGTCAAACTCTGGTGGCCATTATCTCCAGTTGATCATGACTCTATGTCTAAGAATTGTCCTCTGAACCCTTTGCAACACAATACTACAGATACCCAACAATTTTTAATTGGGTCTTTCAAGAGAATAAGCAGGTTGATCATGGTCTGTTCAAGGATGCCAAGAGGAAGGAGTAGGGAGCAGGCAATGGTTTATTAAGGAGGGAACCAGCGGTGGCAGAGAGAAGTGGAGACCTGTAGTCATTAAAAATCCTAAATTTAAGAAGAGCAAGGAGTTTACCAATCTAATGGTCCTCCTCTCGTAGGTGTGAAATGATGTCACATGTGGCTTGCACAAGAATCTAAGTAGTGTTAAAAGAGAATTACACTCGACATGAAGTCAGGAGTCCGAATGATAGTCCTCTTAAACCTCTACCATCCATTCTGACTTACTTGGCACCTTCCTTTGGGAAAAAATGTAATTATCTATATGAAATATATCATATATAATAATATATATTGTGTGTGCATTCTTATGAACAAAAGCAAGGTACTCTTATAGTGTTATATATTCACTTGTTAACAAAATATACAATGAAGAAATAAGTAAAAATCTCCCATCATGCCTCTGTTAGAGAAATAGCCACTGGGTGATCGTGTGTCAATTCCTCCATGCTTTTTATACATATGTAGCTTAGTCCTTTTTTTTTT
>NW_004567114.1:33334463-33341988 GCF_000260355.1 Condylura cristata | reverse complement strand
CAGGAGAGGTCTGCCGCACCATGTGGATCACCTCCGGGGCGGGCAGGCGGGAATCGAACTCATGCGGAAGTGGCTTAAGCCTCTTAGTGCTGTGCTTTAACCCGCTGCGCCATCAGGGAGGGTCCTGTAGCTTAGTCTTTTTAACAACTGTGTAGTATCCCTCTGTTTAAATGCATCATATTTTGTTTAACCAGTTTCCTGACTGATGGACTTTGAGTTGGGGACAGTGTAATTCCATTTTAAACAGCACTGCAGTGAACATCCTAATATATATGATTTTATGTTTTGTGCATTTATACAAATATTTCTGTAGGGAAAATACCTAGAAGCAAAACTTCAGGACTAGAGCATATTCACATTCAAAATATTGATGAAAATTGTTAAACTGACCTCCAAATATGTTGAATTAATTTATACTTTCACAAGCAGTATATTAGACTTTCTGTTTCAGGTTGTTTGCTTTTTTTTTTTTTTAAAGATTTATTTATTTATGTATACACTAATAGGGATACAGTCCAGAGTTGCAGGGGTGAGAGAATTCACCAGAGACAAAGTGGGGAGCAGAACAGTTAGTTCTACTGAAATACACTGCTGAGGGGAGCAGCGGGCAGATCAGGAGAGGGCTGCCATACCATGTAGGTCAGGTCCCTGGCCGGGAATTGAACTCCTGCTGCACTGGCTGCGGATAGCTTCATAGTGCTGAGACCTTACCCCTTGTGCCACCAGGGAGGCCCTATTTCTGTTTTTTAAGGAATACAAAAACAACAAGAGAAAACCATGTCAGTTACGTTTCTATAGTCTGAAGTCATGGGACTTAGTAGAAAGGGAAAAAGACGTTTGTGGGGAGCAATATTATGACTGCAGTGTATCACGGCAAGCACATGTCGCATTTCTGGAACATTTAACTTAGTTCTAAGATTTGACAGCATTAGCAAAATGGAAAAGTGGGACAGTGTTTCTACGGTTCCACATGAAGGGTTGAAATAAAAGAAGAAAGTCAAAACTTAACACTATTTTGGGGAAGGTTCATCTGTAGTTTTAATACTTTGTCTCATGATCCAGATGGCATATAACTGAGAGTAATGTGCTATTTAAAATTAAATTCTTAAAAATGACAATATATTTCTTAAGAAAATACCTATGCTTGGAAGGGAAGCTTTTTTTTTTTTTTTAAGATTCATTTATTTATTCGTACAGAACTGGGGTACAGGCTAGAGATGCGGAGGGTGAGAGGATTCACCAGAGACAGAGTGGGGAGCAGAACAGGCAGATCGACGAAGTGTACTACTGAGGGGAGCAGCGGGCGGGTCAGGAGAGGTCTGCCACGCCATGTGGTCACCTCCGGGGCAGGCGGGGATCGAACTCATGTGGAAGTGGCTTAAGCTTCTTTGTGCTGTGCTTTAACCCGCTGCGCCACCAGGGAGGGCCCAAGGGAAAATAAAAGCTTTTTTAAAAACTTCTTTTTTATTGCACAAAGCCTTACTTTATGTGATTTTTGTATGAACAGTGAGAAAGTTTAGCTTGATGGATAATACTCTAATTAACAGTAAATGCTGGTAACTACAAGCTTTTCTGAGCACTGTTTTGAACACTAGCTTTTCAGACACTATGTTAAGTGCTTTACAAGCATTATCTCATTTAATCCTTATTATTATTAACCCTATGAGGTAAGTACTGTTATTAATCCCATTTATATATCTAATAGTTAATTTTTCCCTGATATAACTCTTTAAGCACAGTTACAAGTACAGGTGTTTTAGATAGTGACTTTACAGTGCTGGAAAGCACCTTAAAGTTCATCTTTCTCCTATGACTCACTTCTTTCTCCCTGGGAAGGAAATTCTCATCAATTATACCTTTACTCTTCTTACCTGGGGTATTGTGAAGATTAAACATTAACATAAAAGTAGGACATGTAATCTGGTCTGGATTTATGTGATAATAAAGGAAAATATTTAAACCTGGTGGTGGATCCTCTAAGCTGGGGTAAGCTAAGAGGAGGGAAAACTGCTCTGTTTGTTAAGGTCCACATGGGCAAAAAGGCTCTGCTCTTATAAAGTTCCCTTAGGGCAGAAAAAGCTTTCAACAAGTCCTAAACAAGAGCAGGAATAGATGTTTGGCCCCCATGGATAAGCCATGATGAGGATAATGTACCTCATTTTTGGACAGTTGATGCATAATAACTTGATACTGATAGAGAAGAAAGCCCCGGTAAAACCAAAATTACATTTGGCAGAAAAGAGATCCGTGTGGAAAAAGCAGCTTGCAAAATTTAACAGGTACATACTGGATATAGCATGGGTGGTCACTTTTGAGGTTTGTAGAAGAAATAATGGCATCACGGAACCAGGTAGAGAAGCAAGAAATGGATGTGAATGTACAAGAGGCTGACATTGGTTCCATACCCCTAAAAAGTATATTGTGGTTGTATTGAAATATCAGTTCTGAACAATACTTCACTTGCATCACTTTATTCATAACAAGATGTGTCCTTGAAGCCTATAGGTGAAATCTTAGAAGCTGAGCAATTAGGGGGCCTCCCTGGTAGCATAAGGGTAAGTCCCAATGCTATCACCACGCTGCCAGGGAGCAGACCTCTCCTGTCTCATGCCCTGCTCCCCTCAGAGTGTATTTCAGCACATCTGCCTGTTTTGCTCCTCATCCTGTCTCTGCTGAATCCTCTCAACCCCCAAACCTCTGGCCTACATCCCAGTTCTAGTATGCATAAATAAAAATGGATCTTAAAAAAAAAAAAAAAGAAAGTGAGCAGGTAGAGGGAAGATGCTAATGAAACAGTCTTGCTGAAATTTGTTATCAAAATTATGAAAAGGATGCAGAGATATAAGTCTTGTGTAGCAAAACCCAAAGAAAAGAACACTGCATTACTGGTGCTAACTTTGGCATTTAATGCATTTGACCAGCTTAGCCTCCAGCTACATCTGCCATTTGTTCAGGAACTCTGCTCCTGAACAAAATGTTGAATATCCATTCATGTTTAGAGAAGCTTTTAGAGAAAAGCTTTAGAAAAGTTATTATTCCCCTCTTCAGGGTCCTTAACTGCTTTCTGTTAAACTGGGAAGTTAATCAAGATTGTTTTCAGGATTGTTTCAAAGTCTTGCAACAATCTTTGAAGTTACTGTGCTTTACCAATATCTCAAGTGCTTTCCTTTGATCTATAAAACTGTTTTCCTTGGGAACTACCTTGTGATTTTTTTTATTACTTGTCACCAAGTATTTTTATTCTGTACTATCCATAGCTCTTATGAACCAAGAGTCTTCTACAAAGGCAATTATTTGCCAGTCATGATGTCTTTGGTAATATAGAGGTAAGGAAACATCACTGAGCTATGTGATTTCTGTGAAAATCTCATTAAAACTGATTTTAGTTAAATAATAACTATATTTTATTTTAATTTTTATAGACTGGTATTTGCATGAGAATGTTAGAGTCATTAGTAAATACTATAAAATGAGAAAGAGGTAGAAAAAATAATTCAATTTCTTGATGAGTTTTATTCATTTAATTATTACAATATGGTACTTGGGGAGTTTTTAATTTAAATAGTTCATAACTATTTGATATATGTTTTCTATTTAATGAAATAATAATTACACTGCATTTGAAGCTATGTTTATAAAATGTGATGGGAAAGAAAGAAAATTTAAAAAGGAAAGATGGAAGTAGAGACAAAGAACCAAAATTAAGGTAGAACATGAACAAGGAAGAAGATAAAAGAAATCAAAGAAGGCAAAAAATAAAGAGGTAACATGAAATGATTACTCTACAAATCTTACCATAGCTGTTATTACTTTAAAACATGTATTTCTTTAAAAAATGTCTTACTCCCTGAGTACACACAATAATAAGAAAGAGTGGCCATATTTCCTCTTATATTTTAAGGGAAAGAGGCTTTTTAAAGTGATCTTTATTTCTTCAAAATGGCCTTTAATATGAAAATAGAGCAGTGTGGTTATTATTTATGGTTACAAAAAGCATTGTTTTTGTAGATTTTCCTATCTTGATATTTGCTGTTAAGGTGTTCATATATTTGTTTATTCTAAAAGATAATTGAATAGCTTAGGGGATTCTTTAACTCCCACCAATAAAAGATGTTAAAAATGTTGAATAAATGAATAAACTGTCGATTTATGTCTCCAAAAGCCATTTCTATCTTAAAGTCAAATTACTCTGAAAAAAAAGATACCTAACTCTTCCAGAGAGTGATGAATACATTTGGCATTAGAATTTATAACATCGCATTAAGTAGATGTAAGATAATCAAGAGTCTCTAACCTTGCTACAAACATTTCTAGCATCATTTTAATGTTCTGAATTTACTTTTCTACCAGGACCACTTTGCAAGTATAAATGCTATTGTCAGGTAAAAATCAGCCTACTGAACTGACCTCCACTAATCAGGGCAATTGCTTTTTGATTCTGCATAACTTGAGCACACACATCTGCTGGATTGTGTATAGGTAGATGCAAGAAGTCTGACAGAGCAAATAGAATCACTTTAAAGCAAGCATTACCACTGGCATTTGGATCTCAGTTTAAGTTGCCTTTTCACAGTTTTCTCTTTGTAAAATGATACAGGCTCACCCCATGTCAGACTTAAAAAGTTTTGCTTTTCTTGTTCATTACTTGCATGTTGACCTACTGGTTATCTTCATAAAGTAGAAGTAACCAGGGTCCGAGCCAAGGTCTCCAAACTTCTTTAGAGAGTAATTTGAAAAATATGAACCAAAATTTTATGTGAGGCAAACGTGACAACCACTACACTATGGAAACATTGAACCAAAATTTTAAATGTACCTATCTTTGACTAATAATTCTTCTTCCAGGAATTTAATCTCTATGAAATTTCAATGACATATGAAAAACTCCACTTGAGGCAGCATTGTTTGAAATTAAAAAAAAAAAAAATTGGTCTCCAATTCCCAATCAATAGGGACTTAATTCAACAAATTATGATTCATCCATAAAATGGAATATTGAGCTGATGGAAATGACTTATAGCCTACTTTTATTTGGGAGAAGCGAATCATAAACACATTGCATAGAGTGAGTCATTGTAATTGTCTTTGAGAAGTAGTGTTAGATGAGATTATGTTTTATTCTGTATTCTTTTTGTACTATTGAAATTTTACTAGAAGCATGTATAATTATTTTCATTTTTTTAAATATTTATTTATTTATGTATCCAGAGCTGGGGTACAGGCCAGAGGCTCAGGGGCGGTGAGAGGCTTCACCAGAGACAGAGTGGGGAGCAGAACAGGCAGATCAACGAAGTACACTGCTGAGGGGAGCAGTGGGCAGGTCAGGAAAGGTCTGCTGTGCCATGTGGGTCACCTCCTAGGCAGGGCTGGAACTCCTGCTGAACTGGTTTTAGCTTCTTAGTGCTGTGCTTTAACCTTCTGCACCACCAGGGAGGGACCTCTGTTTTATTTTTTTAATTTTTAAAAGATTTATTTATTTTTGCATGTAAGAACTTGGATATAGGCCAGTGTATGTGTGAGAGGATTCACCAGAGAAAGAGTGGGGAGCAGAGCAGGTAGACTGACTGAAATACATTGTGGAGTGGTAGTGGTTGAGACAGGAGAGGTCTGATGTGCCATGTGGGTCACCTCCCTAGCTGGAGATTGAATCCGTGTTGCAGTGACTGCAGACAGCCTCACAGTGCCTGGCTCTAACCCCTTGCACCACCAGGGAGGACCCTATTTTCAGTTTCAAAAGTTAATAACATTTTTGTTAAATGACGCTTGTATTAAGTATGTACATAAAGTACTATTTGGTAATATTTGGTAATATTTTTTGCTTATTATAATAAATAATTCTAATATGATAATTTTAATTTTAAAGCTGCTAAAATCTGTAATTTGAAAATGCACTTATATCTGAAATACCTATTTCATATATAAATGTTAAAAGATATTTCACAACATTCTTTACAAAAGTAAAACATGATAACTGAAGAAAAAAATTTTTTAAAAAGGAAACCAGGGCCCTCCCTAGTGGCGCAGCGGGTTAAAGCACAGCACTAAGAAGCTAAAGCCATTTCAGCAGGAGTTCCAACCCCACCTGCCCTGGAGGTGACCACTTGGCGTGGCAGACCTCTCCTGACCCGCCCACTGCTCCCCTCAGCAGTGTACTTCGTCGGTTGGCCTGTTCTGCTTCCCACTCTGTCTCTGTTGAAGCCTCTCACTGCTCTCAGCCTCTGGGCCTGTACCTCAGTTCTGGATGCACAAGTAAATAAATCTTTAAAAAAAAAAAAAAAGGAAACCAAACATGCTTATTGTTCCACCCAGATTTATCAGGTACCAACTTGATGAATATCTTTCTAGAACATACTCTATGTTAAAATATGTATGCACAAAATTGACTTATATGTACTTACAAATTTTCATTGATAATGTATCACTACTATATTTCCATGTTTATAACCAGAATTAAACTTTGAACTGAAGATACCTTAAAATTAAGTTAGAACAGGATTAAGTCAACATTGGTACCTACATATATTACCACACATGCCACTCTCCCCTTTTAGGTGTCCAAAAAACATCTTGCTGAAACCATGCCACTCTCCCCTTTTAGGTGTCCAAAAAACATCTTGCTGAATCATCATGGCACTTTTGTTGAGTTGAGAGATAGCCTTAAAATCCTATCAACAAAGCATTATAGAAAACCACACACAACACCAAAAAAAATAAAAATTAAAGGCATGCAAACTGAAACTGATTTTTTTGACTAATCTAGGTCAATAACAAGGAGTCAAGTAATTTTTTGACCAAAGCCACAAAATTAGCAACATATCTAAGGTTAGAAATATTCTATTGGCCCACAATGCCACTCACAGATCTTGGGAATAACTTTAGCATAACACTTAGTGCTGGTCCCATTTCAGCAATTTGGGCAGCTAGGGAATTTTTAGTTGTTTCTGTAAGGAATATAATAAACTTGAACCTGCAGGTATATCTTGAAGTTGTTTTTTAAAAGTGAAAACATTTACTTATTTAAAGTTTAAAATAATATTTTATATGGGCTCTCCCTGGTGGCGCAAAAGGTTAAAACACCTCATTATGAGGCTCTCCAATGCCACTGCAGCACCAGTTCCATCCCCAGCCAGGGAGCTGACCCACATGGCATAGCAGACCTCTCCTGACCAGCCTGCTGCTCCCTTCAGCAGTGTACTTTGTCAGTCTGCCTATTCTGCTCCCCCTCTGTCTTTGGTGAATACTTTCACCCACCACACCTCTGGCCTGTACCCCAGTTCTGTAAACATAAATAAATCTTTAAAAAAAAATACTGTATGAATTCTGCTATAAAATATTGAGTTTTAAAAACTAAAAATGTAGGAATAAATAAAATTTTAGGCAAAATTATGAAATGATTAAATAGAGCTGAATTGCTATTTAGTCTTTGTGTTTAATCCACATTTACATGGTATGGTCTTTCTGCCTCTGCTGTGGTACACTATCACGGGAATATAACTGCATCTCTACTCAGTTTTTTTTTTTTTTT
>NW_004567114.1:33329954-33333918 GCF_000260355.1 Condylura cristata | reverse complement strand
CTGCGCCACCAGGGAGGGCCGTCTACTCAGTATTTTTAAAGATTGCTATACATAGATCTAAAAGGACCTTCCAAACAATTGTTTATGAAAACCATCTCAATTCTGAGATGCAGTCCTCCTTAGTGGCCTAGGAGTCAAGTCTCAGCACTGTCACTGAGATGGCCACTGTGGCCAGGGAGCTGACCCACGTGGCACAGCAGACCTTCCCTGTCTGGCCACTGCTCCCCTCAGTGGAGTATTTCAGAAAATCTGCCTGTTCTGCTTCCCACTCTGTCCCTAATTAATCCTCTCACCCCCTGCTCCTCTGTCATACAGTCCAGTTCTTCTACACACAAAAATAAAGTTTTTGTTAAAGTATAAAAAATAAATAAATTCTGTGATTCCATAAAGGCTCTGGCAATCTAACTTATAGGAATGTTACCACTACCCATGACTTGAGGCCTCTGGGAAAAGAAAGCTGTCCATGTCAGAGAGGAGGAAGAGAAGTTATGGTTTTCTACAGGGTTAACATGAGCAAAACTCTTGTAGCATTAGTAAGTTATGGTAATTCCCAAGTCTACCAAAGAACTGGGCAAGTCCCTTAGTCAAGTGTGGCTTGAAAAATGGTTATCATCTGAATTTTTCCTTTTGTTGGTCCTGCTGACTCTCTACTGGATGTCCAACAGAGTCCCCACCTATAATTCATATTCTGATACCTAGGTTCTTATTTGCACTAAAGATTTTTTTGGCTTTTACTTGTAACAGCAAGCACTTTAATGTTTAACTGGAATCATCCTGCACTCAGCATTGAAATATCCATTTAAGTCTCACAAGAAACCTCATGAGGTAGGTATCATTATAATTGCATTACACAGATAAGGAAAATAAGGCACAGAGCTGGTAAGAATTTTCCCTAGTCACACAGCTATTATGTGGCAGAAATTCAGGATTCAAACTCCATATGATTAATATGTCACAATGCTTTCTTATGTATGAGGTATATAAGGGCATAATTCTGAGAGCTTGTTCTCAGTATGTAAAAAGAAATTTTATTTCCTTTTTTTAATCCTGTTTTGCACTTTAAACTCCAAATTAGCTTGAACTAGTGGGGTTTAGGAGATTTAGGGTATAAAGACCATACAGCCACTTTATAGATGAAATCAAGATCTGTAATAACTTACACAGGCAAAGGTAAATGCAATTGCCTTCCACCACTCATTTCCTGCCTTAATTTTTAGGGCCTAGTAAGTTAACCACAGTTACAGTCCTATTTAAGTCAGGAAATTAAAGTGTATAAAAGTTCTTATGTCTTTTCTCTTTCATAGAGATTTCATGGATCACACATTGTTACTCAGAAAATAAAATTTCAATATATTTTGAAAACATATACAAGAGAAAATAATCTTTTTTGGTTGTGTCATCTACAGCAGTTTTTCCTCACTTATTTGTGACATGAAATCAGGCACTACTACGTAGTGGTCACTAGACAATATGCTTAATTTCTAGAATTAAACAAATACTACACAAATATATGCAAAATTCATTATGTGGATGTTAATACTATATTTCTTTACACAGTTACCCTTCCATCCCTATTAATAAAAAGATAATACATATTGATAGGACTTTAAAATGTCTTTTAAAAAAATCACAGTTGACTAAAAATGTTCAATTATTTTTTGTCGTATGAAAACACATTTTACTGTTGTGCAAGATTGCCCTCTTGTGTTTCTCTAGTTAATTATTATTTTTGTCAATTTAATATTCAGTGTTTAGCTTTTCCGTCTAAAAAGAACTTAATACTAAATGAACTTCAAAGTTTATATTCAAAACAGTACTGATCAGAGTTAATATTAACATCAAGGTTTGGGGTACATCCTAGTCCTTTAACTTTCTGAATTAAACCTATATAATTCTTAAAGTTAAGCAAAAGCAGGTGATACATAAAGAAAATACATTAATACATACATAAAGAAAAATTTAGAATAATGTTAAGGGATACTAACACTCAGATATGACTACTAAGTTATGGAAAATACAGTCAATGCATGCATTAATATGTCTCACATTAATATACAGCCAGACAGATTCTCCCTTTAGCTTACTTAGTTATTATGGGTATATAAAAACATTGTTCACATTTTTAAATTTGCTGGAATATTTTTTTGTGTCTATTCAATTGGCAAAGTTTTCTTTTTAATGTTTCCTGATAAAACAGGCACTCATATGTTCGTGGACATATTTTAGTAAAACCAACTTTTTGCCATCCAACTTTTAATGTCTTAAGGACCCTTTTAAAAAGATTATAGGCTTGCATCTAGGGATTTATTCAAAACCACAGTACTGAGTATCTTAAAAATTTTATGCCCAAACTGCTCATCATGACGTTATATATACCAGATATGCTGGTAACAACTGAAAATACCCATGTGCTGAATTAAATTGGAATGCGGTAGATTTTATGTGGTAGATTTTTTGGTAATGACTAAAATCTTTATATAAGAATATTTATAAGAATATTCTTACATGTAAATATAAGAATATTTATATTGATATTTTAATATAATGTAAAATTTATAAATAACATGATTTTTTGTTATGCTATTAAGTTAAAAAATCAAGATATAAATATGTGTGTACTGTAATGACCAAAAAGCAATTCTCTTCAAACCACCTACAAAACTTTCAGAACATAAATGCCTCAGAATACTAACAGTAGTTTTCATTTGGTAGTGGCATCGTGGTGACTTTTTTCTCCATCTTTTACTTATCTGTATTCTCCATGTTAAACATACATATATTATTGTTATAATGGGGAAGTGTCCATGTTCCTAATATCAGCAAAACAAAGGTGCTGCTCCCTCTTTATATACAAGTTAGAATTCAAGACACTTTTGTAAAAACAAGACTTCAGCAGCCCTCCCTGGTGGTGCAACGGGTTAAAGCACAGCACAGAGAAGCTTGAGCCACTTCCGCATGAGTTCGATCCCTGCCTGCCCAGGAGGAGATCCACATGGCGAGGCAGACCTCTCCTGACCTGCCCGCTGCTCCCCTCAGCAGTGTACTTCGTTCATCTGCCCGTTCTGCTCCTCACTTTGTCCCTGGTGAATCCTCTCACCTTCCGCATCTCTGGCCTGTACCCCAGTAATGTACAAATAAATAAATAAATCTTTAAAAATATAAAATAAACAAACAAACAAAAAAAAACAAGACTTCAGCAGCTAACTCAAGTCATGCTATCTAGTTACACCACTGTGGGAACGAAGAAGGTGAGGTCCCTAGATTGCTAAAAGTGGAAAAGGGATGGATACTCTCTTCCCCAGTCCTTCATTATTTGGAAGAAGGGAGAAATAGAATTAGTGGTGGGTTCCTTCTCCAAACCCACGAAAGACCAAATAAAGCAACAACCATTTATTAAGAGCTTCATATGTGCTTGGTTAGTGGAAAAGGGTCAAAAGTGAATAGTGAAATGAAAAAAAGGATGGTTTCACCTCAGGTTTTCTTGTGAGAACCTTGCCAGCTAGACTAGCTAAAGAGCTGGTCTTCCTGCCTGCAGCTCAGCAGTTATGTTTCCCTTACTTCACATTCCTGCCCATTTTCCAGACTGCAGCAAGATTTTTTCAAAAGGAAACCCTTCAACATATTTCCAGTGCCATTTAGGATATATTCGAAAGTTCTTGTGATGGTTAACAAGGCCGTTTGAGGTCAGACTCCTACCTACCCATCTCTCTCCTCTTTCCCTTCCTCACCCTGCCTTTCAGATATTCTGATTCCTTTGCCTTTGACATCACTACGTTGGGTTCACTCTGATGCTTTTGCCCAGCAAATTCCTAATTACCTTTTCTGACTCTGGATAAGTGATGCCTTCCTTGGAAAAACATAGTTGCCCCTCCATCCAATCTCGCGCCCCCATGTGCATCCATTGTAACTACTGTTTCCCCTCTCCTAGCTAATTCTGTCTGTTATTAAATTCTCTGGTAAATGT
>NW_004567114.1:33283505-33325954 GCF_000260355.1 Condylura cristata | reverse complement strand
GCAAATAATTTTACACAATAGAGAGGTTGAGAGGAAATGCATCAAAAATATATTGAGATATTTTTCTGAGGATCATCATGTGTAAAATGCCTTTCTTCCATATGCTTTTCAGCATTTCTCCTCTCAAACTGCATGTATTATGAAAAATGAGGAATATACATATTTCTCAAACACCAAGAGTTATCAATAAATCTTAGAAGACAAATTCTTCCATATGTAGGTTATTGCTTTAAAAATTATTTTTTAAGGCTAAAGGATAGGAATGAATTTCTTCATATTATATAATTTAAAATATTTTCTATGAAATAGGTTTAAAATATAATGACTCAGTGCAGGTGCTACTAAAATACATGATCATCTTTAATTTGGCTTCTCAAAAATTATGTTCAGAATTGTCTCTATTTCTTAAAGGGAAAAAATCTTGAGTATTTAATGAAATTATTTGGGAAGTAATTTAATGTACATATGATTATGCCAAGCACAAATAAAATGACATTTAAAACTAGAGATTAAAGGATAGGCTAGAGGCAATTAACCACAGGTATAGTTGCTTGCAGTGGATTAAAGGAGTGGCTAGCACCACAGAATTGGCTCCAGAAATGGTCTGGCCAGAAGCAGCAGTTGAGACAGCTCTCTGGGAAAGTCCCTCACCTCCACCACCTTTCTCAATACATCTAGGAAGTTGCTTTTTCTTTTGCTTAACAATAGGTTAGTGATAAGCAAGTTTGCCTGCCTCTGAAGCTCCCTGAAGTGCAAAAAGACTAAGAGGATCAAAGGAACCATTAGTCATTCCCTGAACTTCAAAGCTCTCTCCTATGGGAGCTGTGTGAAGCAGCTGGGAGCTTAGAGATTACTTAGAGACTTCCATTACTGTACATAAATATAACATTACAAATACATCATTGCTACATTCTTTTTTATTTCCTTATTGTGGTTGGTTTTTGATTTTACAGTTTTGTACAGATACTAAATGAGTAGGAAATGGAAAATATTGGGGCTACAGACAGACCTACCTACCCCACGAGTGCTGCACCACTATTTTTAGCATTACATTATTTTATTCTTCCTAGATCACATTTTAGTGTTTACATTGTTTCTGTAGTTCTTCATTCAGGAAAAAAAATGAGTAAACTAAGCATATTTTTTCACATAGTTTGTGTTTTAATGCAATATTCAAATATTCTACAGAATCACTTATCTTTCCTGGACTGGTTTTGTAACAGGGTGGGCCCCAGGGAAAGGGGAGGTGCCAGGTTCCCTGCCCCACCCAGAGGGTGGAGCTGAGCTGGGAGGAAAAGAATCTGGAGAGGAGACTGAAGGGAAAGGAAGCAGGATGGAGAGCCAGAAGGAGACCTGAGAGAGCAGAGACATGTGAAGACGTGGTTCTTGTTTCTTGGTCCTGGACCAGTTAAAACAGATGTGGGTGAGAAACCCTAGGGGAGGTTAACAATGGCAGCTTTTATCTTGATTTTGATTTTGCTCTTTTCCTACCAGACTTTCCTGGCTGTTTCTGACGCTTTTCTATGGGTCCCAGCCAGAAGGTACTTTAGACTTGTGGTGGGTTTTCAGGCCTTGCTTTGGTTCAATCCCTTTTGGGGAGACTTTTACTAGGGAGGGGATGGTTAACTTTGGGTGCTTGATTTAGAAACTATATGCTTTGTCTTTTTGTTATTGCACACTAATTGTATTAAAGTTTCTTTCCATTAAGGTCTTATATGTTTTGTCTTGATGTGGCTGATGGTAGAACCTATTTAGAGCAGGCAGCTTTAGGGGCTCTGGGGTGCCCCTCTCCCTCCTCTGTAACAGTTTTATAAACTAAGTCCTCAGGATGATAAACAAGTGTCCCTTCTCTACATTTCATGCAGGCTGTACTTGGCATCAGCAAGTGATTATTTTAAGCAAACAAGTCTTAAGACCCTAGACTATCATGTGTGTGATAAGAGAAGTTCCATATAAATAAACTTGGTAAAAGGTACTTATTCCAAGAGGGATATATACATTCTTAAAAGGGTTAGAGCAAAGATAATTTTTTACTTCATGCATTGAAAATAATGTATTATGCATATACCATTAAAAAGAAAGAAATCTCATAAGAACCTTTACAAGATTTTTAGAAGATGCCACAGATTGCAAAGCAGTGCTGTGAACAAGTTGGGTCACAGAAGTTTAAAGTACTCAGAGCAATTTTGCAAGTGGTAAGGAAGTGTGTGGTGTGTGAGAGAGAGACCGATTGATGGATTGACTGATTAGAAATGATAGGTGATGATTTCAAAGACCAATAGCAGCATGAGCACAGACACAGAGACCAGAAATTATCTTGCATATTTTGGAAACTACAAGTAGTTCAGTTTAAAGTATATTCATCCATATACACAATAATCATTAATTGAATAATTTGAGTGGAAATTGTATATGAACAGAAATAACTAATGCTTCAAGGTAAAATCATCAGGAGAAGCCTTGATTAGACAGTAAACATAGAATGTAGTCTTTCCAGCATCCATTCCCCATTCTTCTTTAAAAGAAACTCAGTTTTGTGAGTACACACGTTTTCCACAAACCATATGCCTCCAAGGTCACCTACCCTTAACCCCAGGTGGGAAACTTTAGTTTCCTTCCAGTGACTAACTTCGTAATAACCTATGACCAATTCTACTTAATTCTGATCAAGGAGACACCATGAGTTTTCTAGAGACATTTTATTTTTTTATTTTTTTAAAGATTTATTTATTTATTTGTACAGAACTGGGGTACAGGCCAGAGATGCGGAGGGTGAGAGGATTCATCAGAGACAGAACGGTAAGCAGAACAGGCTGATCAATGAAGTACACTGCTGAGGGGAGCAGCGGGCGGGTCAGGAGAGGTCTGCCACCCCATGTGGGTCACCTCCGGGGCAGGCGGGAATGGAACTCATGTGGAAGTGGCTTTAGCTTCTTAGTGCAGTGCTTTAACCCGCTACGCCACCAGGGAGGGCCTTTCTAGAGACTTTTGAGATACTAGTAAGTTACTGAAAGCTTTTCCTTTCTTCTCACTGGGGGTGAACCGAGAAACACAGAGCCCTAAGAACTTGTGGCATCCACTGTATAACTATGAGTGAAACCAGCTTTAGAAAGGAGATGACTTTATGGTTGGAAGAAGAGAGTTAACATTGGGTTCTCACTTACCCTGAACCTCACTCTGCCTCTGATAGTCTTTCACATGATCTAATTCATTCCCTTCTATTTTTTTTATAAGACAGATTAAATTGGTCTTCCTGATATTTATGGCCAAAGCACTATATCCAAAGTTTAGATTTGATTATCAGGCAATAAGGAGTCACTGAAGAGATTTAAAAAGGAGACTGATATGCTCAGTTTTCATTTTATGAGAACAGTAATGGCAGAAATAAGGACAGTAGATGGGTGGAATGGAAGGTTGGCTAATGTATACTGAGAGCTCATTACTTGCTTCATACTAAATACATTTATTAACTCATTTAATTCGGGCCTTCCCTGGTGGCATATCGGGTTAAGGCACAGCACTATGAAGCTAGCCATAACCACTTCAATGTGAGTTCAATCCCCCCCCCCACCATTGCTGTCCACATGGCGCAGCAGACTTCTCCTGACCTGCCCGCTGCTCCCCTCAGCAGTGTACTTCATCCATCTACCTGTTTTGCTCCCCACTCTGTCTCTGGTGAATCCTCTCACTGTCCCTGCACCTCTGGCCTATACCCCAGTTCTGTATGCATAAATAAACAAATCTTTAAAACAATTCATTTAATTCAAAACACTATGAGGCATGTAATATTACTCATGTTTGTAATCTGAAGCCCAAAGTGGTTTTCTACAAACACACAACTGGTAAGCAGCAGAACCAGGATTTGAACATTATTATTATTAGATTGTCTCAAAGAGACCTACCCATTAGAGAATAAATCCAGCCTTTGCTTGGTAAATGATGCAGGACTAGATCAGTGAGCCAGTTCTGGCCTAGCTTCTAGCTTGTGTGTGCATACTTTATAGGATGACTGTGAGTACTAAGTGGGTCATACTTATAACATTTACTTACTACATGGTAGGCCCACATTAAATGTTAGTGACTGTTATTACAATTATATATTACTATTATCAAGAAAAATGTTTAGGGAAGGATTGCCAGGAAAAATGATAGGACACAAAGGAAGACTTAACCAGAGGCACAGTGGATCACATGCCATGGAGGAATAAAGGGACATGGGAGTTGACAATGTCTGAAGGGCCTAGCCTTTGGCCAATAACAGGTGACTTTTAACAGAGAATATTAGAAAGACTGAGGTGGAGCCAACTTGCATTGGAATGGAAACCGCTTGCAGAGAGATCAGCATTTTCTGTAATAGAAAGGAGAAAAGGAAAGGAAGAGTTTCTAGAGCAAGTTTATTTGTAAACTTTGAGGCAGTAGCCAACAAGAGTGCTATTGATAGTTGAAACCCTGAGCGGTACAGGTCCAAAAGGAGACTGAAAGAGAGCATCAAGGCTATAGGTGGAGGAAGGCAATTGTTTTGAAGAGTCAGGTCATTTCCTGGCCTGTAATATTGGTGGTGGTGGTGGTGGTGGGGGCAGTGGAGGTAAAGGGCTGTTCAGACGTAGACGCATCATAGGCATGGGTGATGGAGTTGAGGGACAGTTCCTAGGGAATAGCTCACTTTTCTTAGTGAAATGGACATAGAATCATCTGCTGTAAAAGAGAGTGTGAATCAAGAAGGTATTGAGAATAGTTGTTACTGAATGAAGCTAGCATAGGAGACAGGTAAAACAATTCTAGAGTTTAACCTAAAGCCTCCTCTAGTTCTGCAGGCAAATTATGAGAGTATGAGGTAGAAGAATCAAATTAATGGTAACAATTTACCGGAGAAAGCTCAGAGCTTCAGGATTACAGGTGATAAAACAATACACTAGTATTTTCCCTTTGGTTAAATTCTATACTCCTCAAATTTGATGAATGCCCTTTCTTTCATCTAGGATAAAACAAAATTAAGGACACTCATATTCAGAGCTTTATGTATAATAGATAGGATTAGTAGGATTAAGAATCACATGACATGTAAAAGAAAACTACAAATATTTAAATTATTCAGTATGTGTGCCTATGGCACATAATATGTCATCCTGCTGAATCAAGCAAACGTAAAGCCTCTCTCCATTATTAGTATCTTCATTCCCACAGTTACCTTTAAGGTAGCTACACCTCTGTGTGTCTCCTCTAAACCTAGCCAATAAGAGAAAAATATTTCACTGTTAGACTTGGTAAGGAACTTTTCTCCCTCTAAGCTTCAGAAAGCTGCTTTAGGATGCTGCTTGGAAATTGTTATTGTATATTTAATTGATGTAATGAGTTTTTCTTTCTTAAAAAAAGTTAAAATGTGCTATTTTGTTGTTCAAAAAATAAAACAACAACACTCAAAAAGACAATAGTATGAAAGAACAACATAGTGACTGCTCTATCATAGACTATTACTAAGCAAGGAAAATACCAACTATCCAGATAGAAGAGTAACACTGACTCCTTTGCCCTGCTCTGAAACCATTCCTTTCTACAAAAAAATTGCTTCCTATGAAGTTATTGCTCAGAGAGGTAGTTGACTTTTCAGAAACTCATAATAGGCTAATATGCCTAAAACATTTAAACTAAGCCTTTTTTTCTAAGCCTAAAATAATCCCACCACCATACCAGCACATTACTTAGAAACATGAGTGGAAAAGGAAAGATTTCATAGAAAGGATAAGATTTCATAGAGAAGCCATCTGAATCAGGTGATCACTGGGGTTTTAGTACAGGGATAGAGTAAGAGTGACTGGAGCTTAGGTAGCAGCAGTCTTGTTAATTTATTAGTTAGCAAGAAGGCCAGGATGTACTGTGTAATTACAAACATCCCAGACTGCTGAGTAATAAAAATTCAGTCAAAAAGCTTCACAAGTTCCCTTTTATGTGTCAGATAGGTGAATACAAATTGATGACTCAGTCTTTCATCTAAGAAGGCTTTTACTACTCTCACTAGGGAAGTTACCATATGTAAGAACATGTAGATTTGCTGCCACTCAATCATTACAATGGAGTCACATCTTTTTTTTAGGAAAGGGTTATAATCCAAGCTTAACGAGAGACATGTTTTTCTAAGTCAAAATTACCCCTAAACATGTCTCAGGGGAATTGTGTCAAGCCTTTTAGCCAGTTTTTCCTGTATGACTTGAATAGATCACTTTCTTTGGCTGAACACCCAGGTTACAACTAGAAGCTGTGTTGTTTGAAAAATATGTATGTTTAGACAATGCATGTACATTTGGAAATATGTTTTTGTTTTATACTTTTTAAGATCTATTAATGGTGGGGGGCAGGGGGGCTCCCTGGTGGCACAAGGGGTTAAAGCACAGCACTATGAAGTTATCCTCAGCCACTGCAGAACAAGTCCGAGTTCTATCCCCACCAGGGAGGTGACCCACATGGCAAAGCAGACCTCTCCTGTCTGGTCCTCCCCTCAGCAGTGCATTTCAGTAGATCCACCTGTTGTGCTCCCCACTCTGTCTCTGGTGAATCCTCTTACCCCCAACACCTTTGGCCTGTACCCCAGTTCTTGTGTGCATAAAAAAAATATGAATGGCATTGCATTGTACTTGTTATACATCTCTTTTGTTTCATCCTGTTAAAGTGTTCTGAAGGTCTTTCCATGGAAGCAACTTATGTTTTTCAAAATGATAACAGCAATATTTCTAGTAGGGTTGATTTCCCTATCCTTGAAGCTGGATGAGACTTTGTGGTTGCCTGGCTAAACAGAATGCTGCAGAACTGACATTGCTTGACTTTTAATACTAGGTCATAAATGGTAATATGTTTCTATCCAAATCTTTTTTGGAAGCCAGTCATTGTGCTCTGAGAAAGCCCAGTCAGTCCATTCTAAGTGATCACATGGAGATTACATGAAAACAAATAGAAATCTCCTGTCTGAAGCCCCCTGCCAATGTCAACCATCAAAATGAGAGTGGAAGAAGGTCTCTTGTGGAAGAAGGTCTGTAGTCTTTGATTCTAGCAACTGAGGCCCTATGCACAATGCAGCAGAAGAAAGTCATCCATGTTGCTCTCTGTCTGAATTCCTGACTCATAGAATCTGTGAACATAGTAAAGGGTCACTTTATACCACCTTGTTTTGAGGATAATTAGCAATGCAGCCATAGTTCATTGAAAGTTAATATGTATTTCAACCTATTAAATATTAATCACATTACAAACAGTAATATTCCACACCATTGATGCATCAAATGCTTATTCAGTCATTCCTGTGTTGCTAGACACTTAAGATGATTTATAACGTTTTAAATCATGGCTGGACCAAATAAGCTCTATAAGTATATGCACAAATGATAGCATTTCTATAAAAGTCTATAAATGAGTTTTTATAAGAATCTACAAAGCAATTGACGATCAAGAGATACAACAGTACCTGGCACTTGCTACCAGTTTTTATTATTATTATTATTTTTAACACAATAGGTTGAACTTCAAGATGAAAAGGTGGTTTTACTTAACTTTTTAGTAACAAGGATCCTAACACGTGTATGTCACAACTATTACTGTGTATCTCACATTTTAGAGTTTAAATGATGCCAGAAAGTTGCTAAGTTAGTCATAGAATTATATATGAAGACATCTATCTGCTGCACTCCGGACAAATCAGGCTTTTTTAAACTTAATTTGCTCCGTGCTCTGCTGAGTTACACCACCTGCCTTCCTCTTAGATTTTACAATGATCCTTGTGGATTAGAGCTAAAGGACCCAGGAGCAGGCTCAAGGGGTGCCGCAGCTCTTTCCCTCCGCACCCATGTAGGCAGACCACCGGCCGAGAGGCCAGTACACCCTTCCTCGGTGTTGCCAGTCCTATCCCAATTCATGCCACAAGTTTAGGAACGCTCTTTGAAGCGGTTATCAGTCTCTCCTTCCGACTCTAAAACACTTCCATGGCGTGTTTGCCGCAAAAGAGCACCTGTACTTCCAACCCTCCAGGGCCGGGGGCAGGGCAAGAGGGGGAGGAAGAGGAAGAGGACTACCTGTCCACCGTCTCTGAACTCAAAGGGTCAAAGACTACCCTGGATTCACATTGCCAATGACCAGGTTTCAACAGCCATCCCCACATTGTCACAGCTCCCGGCTTTTGAACTTCCATTCCTTTTTAATTTTCTTCTCCGATCTGCTCCATGTCAAGGGGCTCGGAGCCAGCCGCCCCTCTCCCAAGCCCCGGCACACTCGGCTTAGGACAACGTTGGAGTTTATAGAGCGGAGGAGGAGAATTTTGGGGAGACCGGTCTGCGGCGGGGTCAGCAGGCCGGGGCGGGCTTGCAGCAGGAGCGCTCGCTGCGCGCACCCCTCAGCCGCGGGTGGCGAGCGGCGCCCGCGGAGGAGCCGAGAGCCGAGAGGAGTGGGTGGGGGCGAGGGCTCCCACCCCGCGAGTTCCCGCCCCCAGCCCCACCCCTCAGCTCGCCGGCCCGGGAGCCCGCAGGAGACACCTCCGTCCCCGCCCCTCCGCAGGTCACCTCCTCCACGCCCCTTTCCTTTGGCCCCGGCAGCCGGCAGGCAGGGAAGTGTCGTAAAGCCAGGCCCAGGAAACTTTACCCGGGGTAACAGCCGAGGCGCTTTACGGCGACGGCGGCGAGTGTGAGCCTTGGCGGCGGTGGAGACGGCCGCGGCGAAGGAGGCGGCGGCGGCCGAGGAGGAAGAGGAGTGGCGGCAGTGGCGGCGGGGACCTGTGCGGGGTGAGCCGCGCGGAGGGGACGGGGAGGGGCCGCGGGTGACAGGGCTGGCGGCTGGGCCCGGGCGGACGGGGACGGTGGCCGGCTGAGCAGCTGGGCGGCGCTGAAGAGCTGAGGGGGGGCGGAATTGGGGGGTAGCTTCGTGAGGGACGGTTTCTGCCTTTGTTCCCCCCACCTTCGCCGCCCCCCGCCGGTCGCCCCCTCTGCGCCGTGCTCCCCGGCCGGGTCTCATGGCCTCCCCTCTCGGTCTGTGTCGCCTCTAGGATGGCGGAGGTACCGCCTGGGCCTAGCAGCCTCCTCCCACCACCAGCACCTCCGGCCTCGGCGGCGGCCGAGCCCCGCTGCCCCTTCCCGGCGGGGGCCGCCCTCGCCTGCTGCAGCGAGGACGAGGAGGACGACGAAGAGCACGAAGGCGGTGGCGGTGGCAGGAGCCCGGCGGGCCGCGAGGCGACGGCCAAGGGACCTCCGTGCCTTCGTTGCCCTCCGCCGCCGCAGGAGCAGCCGCAGCTCAACGGATTGATCAACCCCGAACTGCGGCACCTCCGGGCGGCCGCCTCCCTCAAGAGCAAGGTTCTGAACGCTGCCGAGGCAGCCACAACTACAGCCGCCCCCGACGGGGGCCCCAGAGCGACTGCAACAAAAGGAGCCGGGGTACATTCGGCCGAGAGCCCCCCTCACTGCCTCCCCAATAATGCAAGAACTGCGCTCCCCGGCCGGGCAGAGGCGGCGGCGGGGAGCGATCCCGCGGCGGCCCGCAATGGACTGGCGGAGGGCACCGAGCAGGAGGAGGAGGAAGACGAGCAGGTGCGGCTGCTGTCTTCATCCCTGACCGCCGGCTGCAGTTTAAGGAGCCTCTCGGGCGGGGAGGTGGAGCCTGGGGAGGATCGGACGATACGATATGTCCGATACGAATCCGAGCTACAAATGCCCGATATCATGAGACTGATCACCAAAGATCTGTCTGAACCCTACTCCATTTATACCTATAGATATTTTATCCACAACTGGCCACAGCTGTGCTTCTTGGTAAGTGGATGGAATGAAAAGAGGGTGAGCCCAGCAGAGAGATCCAGGCCTTGCAGGGCAGGGAGTGTGAGGGCTGAGTGGCGGTGTATTCTGCATTTCATAGTACATGAGCTGACGTGCGTGCACATACTCCTAGTTATTTAATGAAACGGTTTCGAAGGTAAGACTTCGCGATCTGGGTTAACTTGATACTGATGTAAATGCAACAAGCCTGTATAATGCATGTCGGGGGTCTTGTATCCTGTTTACATTAGCTTATAGTCATGTCTAACCACCTATAATTACTCTCCTTCATCCTCAAAGCACTTTGCAATCACTTAATTTGAACACGGTTCTTTTCGGATACAGGCCTTATTAATCTCTCAATTACAGCCATAATCAGGGGAGAGTGTATGCATAAACATGTTTTGGTGAACATGATTGTCAGTAAACTTGCTGTGGCCACACTGGAGAATTAATCTTACAAGCATGTTCTGTAATTATGGAGTTTGTTTCCTTTTACTTCAACAGGACAATTAACAGTTGTAGCCAGCCTGCTTTCTGGTGCTGGATTGCAGAAGGTGCTACTAACACTTCTGGTGGCTGAAAGACTCCTGAAACTTGAACAAAATACCCTCTTGTGGAATGTAGTAGGAAACTAAGTGTGAAATTGTTACTAACCTGATTTTTGAAAAAAGAAGCTGGTCAGAGATATGCTGAAATAATAGTGGTAACAATGACATGTTACGAAATAACACTTTTTTTTTTTTTAACTTACTTACGTGTAAGCAAAAAATACTTGACTGCCAAATAAGCTGAATAATTTTTTTAGCTTATCAAGTCACTGGCAGTACCAGTAGTTTCTTCTCAGAAATATAGGATAATTTCATTCAGTATGAAACCTTTCACTTATGTATTGACTGCAGGCGTATATATTTGTGTCCTGTATTCACAAGCATGTTGTTACCAGTGAATTTTACTGATGAAAGACAGCATGTTTTTAAGGAGTATTTCATGCTATGTGAAGAGAGAAAAACCACTACCACTGTTTATTGTTTTACAATTAGTTGCACTTAGTAATTCCCTACAAGATATTTCAATACATTAGGATACTTTAGAAATGCCTCTTTTGATTCTGTATCCTGATGATAATGTGAAAATATGACCTTACTATTATAGATAATGGTAGTTCTACTATTTTCTGTTTAATTTGCTAAACTTCAATTTAGTATGTTTATTGAAACTGGAGAAGATTCTCTAAAACTGCTGTTACAGGTTTATCATCAATATATCAAAATAGAAGTTCTAAGCCATGTCTATATCAATGAATATGGAAAAATGATTATATAGCATTATATAATTGTAATTGTTAAAAATTGAAGATTGATTTAACTGGAAGTTAACCTATAAAGTATACAACTGAGTCATACTTTAAATGGAAATACTCTATGTATTGCTATTAATTACAGATAATAGTTGTGTGTATGTGATAGTTGACTTTTGAGTTCTGATATTATCTTGGTCTCCAACATGTCTGCCATTTTAGATTAATATTAGTAAGCTTCAGTCTTGATTTTACATAGATTCCTGGCATTATACCAACTACCTGTACTTTAGCCCTCAGTAGCTGCTTCATTGAGTGGTAAATTTTGAATATCTAGAAATTGAGAATTTCACAAGCGTTTGATCTGTAAGATTTATTAGTGAAAGCATGAATCTGGAGGTACTGATAATAAAACAACCACCAGGATGTTTATAACTGGGCCCTTTATATTGGCACTTTAAAACTTTGATTTCTCTATTTTAGAAATAATAATTTTGGAAGCGTTTTTGATGAAAATAAATTAAGTATCAGAGTAACTTTAAATGTTTATATGTCCAGGTATTTAGTGGCAGAGAGGTGAAGCTAGAACCCAGGTCTCCTAGCCTTTCATTATCATAAGTAAGAATTTGAAAAAAATGAAGTACCTTTGACCCATTCAGCAGAATCATACAGTTACCAAGTTAATGGTTCTTAAAAAGTTCACTCTCTAAGAGACTAGAAACCTTCAAAATGTATGTTTTCATGACTAACCTATAATGGGTCAATGGAATATGAGGTTTAACCTTACAAAATTAACAGTTCTTAACTGTTTTAACAAAATCACACTTCATTTTTCCTAATAATTGTAACTGATGTGAAAGTAAGGTTGTAGTAAAAAAAAGGAGGCACTGTTCAGGTAAGCACTGTTAAGCACTCTGTTTAACTGATTTATCTATACCTCTTTTTAGTTCACAGTATTTTTAGTAGATGCCTTTTAAAGTTCTTAAACTATTAACAACATACGGTAGTATTCCGCTTATTTATTCTAAATTTAACCTTTTGGCTTCCTCCAATTTCCTATTGGTAGGAACTTGGGAGTCTGTTTTACACAATTTATACTTTTCAAATTTTATTGATTGACAGGTCTTTGGCCTTGTAGAGTTAAGTCTTAATCTTGCCAGGAATTTTTTAATTTCCATCTTCTAATAAAAAATACATGTTTAATAGCATCAGTTCTGTATGTATGTATAGATTTTATTTGGAAAAACTGATATGCAGTTTAATGATTCTTGTTAAGTGTATATCCATCAGCAATTTCTGTGGAAAAAAATGCTACATTGGCCTTCCTCACTATAACATTAATAACAGTCTATCTCAGATACTGGGTTTCTCTTTTTAAGTGACATGTGCAACTTGATTTTCACTTGTGCTGATTCTTAATTAGGAAGAAATCAATCTTGTCCAACCATGAACTAAAAATAGTACTTGCTTATTCCTTGGTCAAAGGACAGAGAAGATTTGGTTGAAATTTCTATCCAAGTTGAAGGTATATCCACTTGCATTGTGTCTAGTGATTTTAATTTTTTTCTGTTTTTGACAACTTACTGTGAAGTATAGCTTTCCCATAATTTAGTGTTTTATATTTGCATTGATTTCCATTTTCCTTAGCTTTTGAGGTCAAGTCAAAAACATTTAAGTAGCATTTGATCTATGTTAAACACACACACACTTTCACACTTGAAGTGAATTATTTTCAAATCAGAAAATGCTGTCATTCAGCCAGACAACTTTTATGTATATTTTACCTTGTGAGACAGAAATTTTGAGAATTTTGAGTTCCTGATATCTTATGGCTACTTGCAATTATCATCATAATTAACTTTATGATGATAATGACTGACACAGTCAGGAGTGCCACAAAAAAGGGGTCATCCATGTATCTAGTCTTTGTAGTCCTTTAACAACAAAATCCTTTGTATAGAATCTGAGCAATCTTTTCTCTGAAACTCTGAGACTTTTTTTTCCTGACCAAAATCTACCTTTATTGTTCAGGTACAGTATGGTTTATAACTATAGTTCACTGTATATTTACTGTGATTACGTATAGTACTTTGCTGATAAGCACGTTTTACAATATTATATCTTCATGTATAGACAGTTTCCTGAAAATTCTTTTTTGTGTATTTCCCTCTTTCCAAATTAAAAAAAAGTCTATTGTAAATAATTGCAAGTAGCCATAAGAACCTCTTATATAATACTTCACAGAGTTTACCGTATATAAATCTTTTCCCTCTAGGTTTTGATAATAAACATAGGAAATTTATCTCCTACAAAGTGTTGAAAGCTGTTGAAATTAGTACATTAGCAGGAGTTCTGGGATTTAGATTTTTGAAACTTTAGTGGTTGCTCTTTTGCTAAATTTTTCATTTTCTCTTTCTCCCTCAAAAATGCTGACCAGTGGGTAGGTGCTGTTTCCCTGGGTAATTGTGCAGTACCTGATGGCAATGTATTCTTTATAACTTTTTGTTTATTTTTAAGGCCATGGTAGGGGAAGAGTGTGTAGGTGCCATCGTTTGCAAGTTGGATATGCACAAAAAGATGTTCCGCAGAGGTTATATAGCCATGTTAGCCGTGGACTCCAAATACAGGAGAAATGGCATTGGTAAGAAAAAATACTATGTCACTAAAGAACACATAAATTACTTCATTTTTGTTTTTTGAAGAGATGTAAATGTAAATATGTAGAAATAAGCATGAAGAGAAGTGATTGTTTTTATTTCAATATTTTTTAAAATGTTATTAAATGAATCCCCTTTTTGTAATGCTTTGAGAGATTATCTTTCTAGCAAGTAGAAGATGATAATTTTTGCTTCCAAATATTTTTTTTATCACATTCAAAATATTTCGCTTCTTATAGTTTTTAATAATAATGAAATTGCAGTTTTTATAAGCATTATTAGGGCATTTGATCACAACCTCAAGTAACTGTCTGGATTAAGTGAACCTCAATCAAGCCAAATCATGGAGAAATTGTTAGCTAACGGAGAAGCAGGGGAAAGGGTGTTGTCGTCCCTTATATTTTCCAGTTAATCTTATACCCAAGGTTTCTAAATAATTATAATCATTGTATAGTTTAAAACAGCTGTTCAGGCACCTCCTTGAGAATCTTGTCCTTTTGTAAGTAGAGCTATTGCTTTCCCAGGTGACTGTAGTGTTAGCCTGGTGGAGAACTATTGTCTTGTGTTTAAGACCAACTAATTCTTTGTTCAGGATGGAGGACCAGGTAGATAAGCACTTGTCTGAGCATGTCAAAGTCTTAAATGTACTAAAGCTACTAAATATGAGATTCGGTGTCTGCATCACTAGTTATTAGCAGTAGTTTTTGTCGTTTGTAGTTTTTTTTAAACTGTAAGTGTTACTGTCTAAGATTGTTTTATACAGTCTTAGATGTCATGAGAAATCATTATGAATAGATTTACTTAACATACTAGGTTAAACCAGTTTTTTAATACAATATTATAGCTTATGGTAAGATCTTTAATGACATTTTGTTAAATAAACCCAATTTTTGACTAGTTAAGTAGAGCTGATAAGGACTTAGAACACATAATAGATAACTATCTGGCTTAGTTCAGAGGGTAGAAAATGTTGCCTTGAAAGTTGTGTCCTAGCCCTCAGATTGTTTGGCCCATGTAAAATGTGCTTGCCTTCTGTACATGCTTTAAAAATTAAGAGATTTCTTACAAAGTTTGGATTTCTTAGATCAAATTTGGTGGTTGTTTTCCCTTTAGTATACCAAATATTTCTGACCCCTTAAACTAGGATACATTTTGCTTGACATTTGTAGACACTCTGCCTACATCATTTGAGATTGTCAAAATTGAGTGCTAGATCTTTTGACAGATCTATTTTTAATATATCGAGAAACCGCCATACTGTTTTCCATAGGGACAACTCACAGCAGTTTTGACGTGGTATTTGGCAAATCTGATTCTAGGGTTATATAGTGAGTATTGGCCAGTTCAAAGAATTTCTGGATTGCTTTGGCCAGACTATATCTTGCCTTTTTCTATTTTTTCCCCTTTCTTCCTCCCCCAGTTAGAAGGGCACAAACTTCTGCTCAGAGCAAATAATTCTAACTAAGCAAGAAGGAGTGTAACAGGAGATAGGTTTTTCAAGAGTAAACACTGCTATGTGTGGCTCTGTTGGTCTCTCAGTGTAAACCTAAATTTTTCTCAACATTACCTGTGCTTTTGCATTCAAGGTAGAACTTACATTTACCATTTCTGTATTTATTTTGAGTGTCATAACTTAAGTATCTAAAAAGCTAATCACATTTGTGTTTCATTAACATTCAGATTTATATTCTAGGTACTAACTTGGTTAAGAAAGCTATATATGCCATGGTTGAAGGAGACTGTGATGAGGTAAGTCATCCTGAATGTTTAAGAGCTTTTATTGTGGGCCGTATTCTACTGGATATTTTTATAAATATTCCTTAATAACTGTACTTGAAATTTCATTGCAAATTGTTGCTACACAATTGGAATAATATTATGATGACATATTGTTTAAAAACATGAATTTTGATTTATTCAGTATAACAAATTTTAAGATAATGAATGGAAAACTAAGTATTTTGTCACAAAATGTAATGGTGAAATCTTAGAAAAATTCAGTAAATAATTGGCATTCAGAGGATTTGCTATTAAATCATTAAGGTTGTTATTACAAATCGTACTGTAAATTACTTACATATTGGCTTTAGTTTCTGTGTAACTAGTGTTTTTTAAAAAAAACTGTGGGGCAGTTTTCAACCCATGTGAAGGCATTTCCACGTGGAACAAAAATCTCTCAGCATTAATGAATGTTTAGATAGGAAGGAAAATGATAAATAGAGCTCTCGTATATTAACTTAAGAGTGTCTTCTCTTCAGTTTGTTTACAAGGCTTGACAGAGGTGTACTTTCTTTGTATCCTGTAAATGTGCTTTCACATATAACAGTGTCCAGTAAGTGATGATGGCAGTGTTAAGATTTACAGTTGTATAGTGTAGGAGGGAGCTAGTATAAACTAGGAAAGTGTAGATGTCTTTAACATAGCAGTGGTGACTAAGATGGAACAAAACTGTATTGTGCTAGTAATTTTCTGAGCAATAGAAATGACAGTTGTCTTTATCATTAGAATGCAAATATGCCTTAAAAAATTCTTAACTACTTAAAATAGGTTTTTTTTTGGTAACGTAGTTAATTTATAAGTGGAGTTTTTTTTAGTGCAGAATTTATACACAATCATCAACCATTTTGTGTGTGTGTGTATTTTAGTGTACAAAATCCCTTTTTCCACTGTCCATCACGTAGATGGCCAAGGTCACTACACCTTTTACTTTTTGATATTAGAACTATAAAAAATGTGAAATTGCCACATGTGAATCCTCTAGAATGAACATCCTTATATCCCAGAACTCTTTAACTTTTCATCTTTCTTTTACTTTATAGGTACCATTAATGTTTTGATATGTATACTCATTTCCTAAGCAAATCTATATGCAAATAAGTAATTTTCTATACAGATTAAATCATTAGTATTATTTTGCCATAATTACTTTTTTCATTTGCCAGTATCTCATGAACATACTCTCATGTCACAATACAGAATTTATTGCAGAGCATTCTCATACTAATTCTGTTCACATTAGTTAGTTCACATCAGACAGATCACACTTAAGTGGTAGTTGCATGAGAAAGTCTACAGGCATATTAGACAACGCAGAGAAGTTCTGGGATCTAAGGATGTTCATTCTAGAGGATTCACATGTGGCAATTTCACATTTTTTATAGTTCTAATATCAAAAAGTAAAAGGTGTAGTGACCTTGGCCATCTACGTGATGGATAACTAAAATCTATCAATTTGTAGAAGAATGGACTGAATTTCATGAGTATAAGTTTGTATGTTTGAACTATAGCCACATTGCTTAGCTTGTTGAGAAGTTAGGCTTTTCAAAAGTTGCTTAATAGATTGGAGAAATCTTTGGGAGGATAAAACTATCTTTTGTTACTCTGTTGCTACTGACTAGGATATTATGAGCAGGGAATATTCTATTTCTTAAGAGTAAACCTTTTCTGAGTTACCCGAATCACTACCTGTGAGATAGGCGTGTGGTTTTACCTTAACTGATCAAATGTTTGAATAGTATTGGATATGTGTGTGTGTATGTATATATGCACATACACACACGTATATACACACACTCACATATACATATAAATCATATAAGTCACATATTATTTGTAATTTCTCAGGACTTGGTTATACTGTTTTAGGCAGATTTTGGTTATATTGTTTTAGTGTCAAAGTGAAATCCTAAATTAGGAATATATTTTACGTTGTTTTTTTTTTTAAAGATTTATTTATTCGTACAGAACTGGGGTACAGGCCAGAGATGCGGAGGGTGAGAGGATTCACCAGAGACAGAGTGGGGCACAGAACAGGCAGATCGACGAAGTACACTGCTGAGGGGAGCAGCGGGCGGGTCAGGAGAGGTCTGCCACGCCATGTGGTCACCTCCAGGGCAGGAGGGGATCGAACTCATGCGGAAGTGGCTTAAGCTTCTTTGTGCTGTGTTTTTTCCCGCTGCGCCACCAGGGAGGGCCTTACGTTGGGTTTTTATGCCCAGAATGAAAGGAGTATTTCTAGTTCTAATTAATTTTTCTAATTTTTGAACCGGTCAGTATTAATGTAATCGTAAACTGAAATGGTTTTAAATTGATGGTTTCGTAGTTGAACAATTTAGTCTCTGGAATGCAGAACTTTTCCATGGTTTAAAAATAATTATCTGTATCCTGGGCCTCCCTGGTGCTGCAAGGGGTTGAGTTGCAGTACCATGAGGCTGTCTGCAGCCGCTGTAGCACACGTTCTTTCCCCAGCCAGGCCCCTCAGCAGTGTGTTTCAGTTGATTTGCCTTTTCTCTCTGTTCTCTCCACTCTTTCTCTGGTGAGTCCTCGCCCAATGGCCCCCCCCCCCATATTTCTGGCCTGTACCCCAGTCTTGTATGCATAAAATAAATAAATCTTAAAAAAATTATCTGCCTCCTGTTATAAAGCATTTGTTGTATGAAGGGACAGAACTCTTATTCTTTAAAAATTTTTACTCTCCTTTTAATTCCCTTTAAACCACATAATCAACATACTCTTTTATCCTCTTTTCCATTCTAGTTTTTTATAGTAATGTTTGTTGACTCTACTTCTTATGTTACCAGATATTGATTTGATTTGATTTGATTTCTCCCTCTTCCACTCCACTGTAACTACTTTCTCACAAGTGTGTTTGCTAGACCTAATAGCTTCTTGGTCTTCCTCTTCTTACTAAAATACTTCTCAGACTTAAGACCCAATTCAGATATCAGCAACTCCTTTAAGATTGCCTTAATCTTTCTGAGCAAAATCACTTACACGTTCTGTGATTTTTTTGACTCCCTTTCCTTTGATTTCAGACTTCACTTAAGTCTGATTGTTCAGGCTGCACCTTAGCCTTTATGAAGATGAGAGCAGAGATGTCTTTTCATGTTTACTGCTGTGTGCTTAGCACTTAGTGAGGTATTTATGGTAGAGTTTATGTTTTGTAAATGTATATTAAATGATTAGCTCTGTGATTCCAGCATCTTATGTATACCTATTTTTTTAAATGCTTATGAATTTTGACTTTTTTAAAAAGGGTGTATTTATTTATGTGTACAAGAACTGGGTGCAGGCCAGAGATGTGAAGAGTAAGAGAATTCACCAGGGACAGAGTGGGAAGCAGGACAGGGAGATCAGCTGAAACACTGCTGAGGGGAGCAGTGGGTGGGTCAGGAGTTGGCCTGTATCCCACTTCATGTGGATCACCTTGCTGTGGCTGGGATTGAACTCACACTGAAGTGGCTGCAGATAGCTTCATAGTGCTGACTTAACCCCTTGTGCCACCAGGGAGGCCCCCAATTTTTGACTTTTATACTTAATTGTTAAGCAGTATTTCTGAGCTTTCTGAAAGTTTTCCATGAACAGCAGTTATCTTTATTTTTGTACATAGTAAGATTTAAAAAATTATGTGTATGGTTTAAGATGCTAAGGTATCTTTTGCCAAAATGAAACTTTATGTGTAGAAATAGTCATTTATAGTTCATTGTCCTGAGGAAAATATTGAATTTTTAATTCTCCAAAAATATAATAACTAATTACAAAACAATCAACACATATTACTTTCATTAAGTTAAGTTAAACTGTTAAGAAATTTATTAGCAGAAACCTGTCAGAAAGATGTTTAAAGAGGTTTATATTATGTCATCGACTACTTAGGTTATGTTGCTTTTTTTTGTCCTTAGAAAAAAATTTAAAAATCTATAAAACTACTAACATACATCTCTAAAGCCTTATGCATATCTAATCAATTTTTACTTTTCATCTGTTTGCATAATTTGTAACCTTGATTCATATTTATGTGGCTCTTGGTTACCACTTGTCATTTTAAAATAAATTCACAGTAAATGAAAACTGAATTTGATAACCACAGCTGAGATGTCAATTCATGTTTCTACCCAAGTAATAATGATATACTCTGCTGGTCTAATAGATGTTTTCATTTTGTTTTAGTATACCTCTTAACTTTTTAAATGAGAATTAGATGTGTTAAAACAGCTTAGCAAAAGATCTTTTTCACTTATATTTGGAGCTGACAAAAAGTTATAGTGTCAAAAAAGAAACAAGTGAAGAAATGAATTACCGAATAAGAAATGAATTACTGGTATGTTGCTTTACATTTCCCTACCTCCCCCCATGTGCTTTGGCTGCCAAATGTGTATTGGCTGTTAGGACAAGCATGATAGGCTTGTGTTTTACATAAGGGAAATAGTAAGAAACATACATACAAATAGCTTGAGTGAGTTTCCTAAAATATAATTTTAAAGTCAGATTTGTGTACCTAAAATATTGAGCTCACCTGTTAGCCATTTATCTATGTACTTTTTCTGAAATTAATTTGAATAAGACAGGTGATTAATCATCATGATGAACAGTGCTTTACTTTTTAAACTGTAAATGTCTTTGAAATCTTCCTTTCTGGAAATTTGAATTTCAAAAAATCTTTTTAGGTTTTAAGGTACAGCTGCTATGATGTTAATCGTCAGAATTAACTCATATATAGTGAGAATACACTGGAATCAAAGATTATTAATGGAATTTGTTTTTCTTTATGGAATAAATGTGCTGTCTAAAAACTTTAAAACATTATTAGTTGACAGTTTCCATTTCTCTTCTCAAGTCCGTCCCTGGCAAACACCTTACTACACTGAGTTTGACTATTGAAGTTGCCGCATGAGATCATCATATAGTTGCTGTTTACATGTCCTGCATTGTTTTCTTATAATGTTCTCCAGGTTCACTTATGTTTTACAATACACCCATTTCCTTCTTTTTTAAGATTATTTCATTGTATAGATGTACTACATTGTCTTTATCCACTAATTTGTTGATGGACATACAGGTTGTTTCCACATCCTGTGATAAAAACTATAGTGAACATCAGAGTGCAGATATCTTTGAGATCCCAATTTTAATTACTTTGGGTACATATATAATAGTTATATAGAAGTGGGAGTATGAGGTCTTGTGGTCGTACTGATTTTAAGGAAATGTCATAGTGATTTCTGTAATGGCTGTGCTGGCATATATTCTCACCAACAGTGTATATTTGTATAACCAGTAATAATAACCAGTAATAAGCCTGTTAGGTGAAGACAAAGAAACATACATTTTATGGTAATGTACAAGATCATATTTTAGCTTTTTTTTCCTTTGGTTTAATTATGTTTATCATTTTTAGTTTCATTAGGAATACATTTTGGCAATGAGCCAGAGACTTATGTAAAGAATGAAGTAAAATGGAATTAGCAAGCTGTAAGAATTTTAGGTTGAGTTACTTTGGCCAGATTAAAGAACTGTGATAAGAACTTGGGTTCTAGGCTCACCTTTTGTCATTTAGTATATTTTTATGCTTATAGGCAAGTAATTTAAAACTTTTGGGATGTTTTTCTCTTTAATATATGGTAATGCTGATCTATAAAGAGTATTATGAAAAGCCATAAAGGTCTGCATTCAACTGCATCATTGGGGGAGTCTTATGAGGGCCAGACAGAGTTAGTGCTTAGATACTGGCACTTAGGTCTAGCCCTTAGGATCTGGCACCTTCTAGGAATTTCCTGTCTTTGATATTAAAAAATGATTTATGAAAACTATAATATTTTCACTCATCCTGGTAATGACTAGTTGCAAGAGAATCAATGAAAATTCACTGATATTTTTTCTTTCTGCTAAGTAGAATTTAACTTTGCCAACTTTCTTTAGGACCAAAATAACCTCATTATCCTTTGGCTTCCTGTCTAATAACACTATAATAATGTGGACTGAAAGGGTAGTTTTATATAGACTGTTTCTGGTATAATTTTAGATTCTCTTTTAATGTAGTTATAAGCTTTAAGTTTTTAAATACAAAAAAAGTTTCTAACATTTTCTATTCTGTCAAATAATATATCATCTCTTGGTTTAGAAAATGAGTATGCCAAGAAAGTCTCTTTACTTTAAACTAAGGTTAGTTAGCTCTCTGTATACATTTTTGTAAAGATTTATTTATGCATACAGAGCTGGGGTAGAGGCCAGAGGTGTGGGAGTGAGAGGATTCACCAGTGACAGAGTGGGGATCAGAACAGGCAGATGTACTGAAATGCACTGCTGAAGGGAGCAGCGGGTGGGTCAGGAGAGGTCTGCCATGCCATGTGGGTCACCTCCCTGGCTGGGGACTGAACTCATGCTGCAGTGGCTACGGATAGCTTCATAGTGCTGTGCTTTAACCTTTGCACCGCTGGGGAGAGCCCTTTGTGTACATTTTTTCTCTGTACTTGGACTTCATTTATTTTATATGTTGGAATGCCAACAAACTTTAATTCAACTCTTTATGACAACTCAAGTATGTATGAATCTGTAATTAACCTCAGGTCTGTTTTAAATATTTCATATTATCAAATATTGATGAAGGTGGACTTAGGTCTCCTTCATTATGTCTTAGGTTGGTTAAATATCCCACTTGATGCTTTATTTTACTCTGGAAACAATTAGGAGGAGTTGCAAAAGAGTGGATGCTATTAAGTTCTCATCTAAGTTTGATTCTGGTCTGTCTTTGCTGAAGTTGGCCTTGAGTTTCTTTCATTTGTAAGTTGGAGATAATCGTATTTGTTTCATAGGATTTCTATGGAAATAGCATAGTGACAAGTGCATGTAAAATGACATAGTGCATGTTAAATGCTTTATGTAGTACACAGAACACCTTCAATCAATATTAGCTGTTATTTAGCTTTCCTCTTTATTTTGTGAAATCAGTCTCAGTTCTGAGTTGTTGCTGTTGTATTGCTTCTCATTGTATTGCTTCTCATTGTATTGATTTGACATTTTAGTTGTAATTAGTTGCTGGTCTGAAAGAAATTTCTAGGAATTAGCTAGGAGAATTATTCAAAACCAGAAACTTCTATTGACCAGACTGGAGTGATCCAGATGGGAGAATGGCATACATATTAAAAATTACTGACTTTTTATTCTTACCTTTGTTTGCGCTAAACTTTTATTTAAAGCCTTCCTAAGAACATTTTTCCTTGACCCTTGACAAGCTTTTGCTTGTTTTTAAATTTTCACAAGTTTGCATTTAGCTTGTGATTTGCTTTAAGGAGTTAATTGCATAGGTAATTGCCTTAAGTTGATGCTTTTTCTTTAAGTACTCTTGGTCATTTAAAAGCTTGACAATACCTTTGATTAATATTTGTGACGTATGTGATGTAACGAAAGATTCTAAGTATGTATAAAACTAACAAGTACAGAGGCTTTTACACATCAGTGTTACAAGTGCAGCGGAGACAGCTGTGAAGGGGGTTGTTGCCTTCCCTTGTTGGGCATGAGGTAGGAGCGATGACATACTCGTTGGATGTCGAATGAGAGTGCACTTGAGTAAGGAGCACTGCAGAGGGCTCTAGCCCTTAGGACCTAGCACCTAGACACAAAAGGAAAGGAGTATTCCACAGAGTGTGGAAGCGACAAACTAAGACTAAAGCAAGGATAGGAAGAGGATTCTTCCAGATAGGGTACATAGTTGATGCGAACCATCTAAAGTGGGAAAAAGACTGCTGAGTTCTAGAAATTGTATTGATTTTAGACAGCAAAGAGGGTGAGATCTAATGCATTGCTAGTGGTCTAGGGAGAGGTCTTAGTGGGTCTTTCAGGTCTCCTAGGTTATGTCTTGGGCACAAAATGGAATCGATAAATGGTTTAAAGCAGGACATTAACAAGAGTATCACTCTACTTGTAGAGCGAGATCTATTTTTTGGAGACTCTGGTTACAATGAAAGGTGATATCAGTGGGGATAGAAAGAAGAGAACCAAATGGAGAGCAAGTAGAGAATTCACACACTCAATGCTTGGATATATGCACGGAATGCAAGGAAAGAGGTTTAAAGGTTTTAAGTTTGAGGCATTGGTGGCATGAAGATGTTACTGATAAGGAGTAATGTCTAAAGGAGTTGATTATGAGTTCAATTTAAGATACAATGATCTGAGATGTAATCTTTTTTTGATAATTTGAGATACACAAGAAAGTTTTTTGATAATTTGAGATACACAAGAAAGAGACATTTTGCTTCACTTAGGCCTTTGATCAGTTGTGCTTTGCCTTTTTCTCCCTCACTCTAAGCCCCTGAAAATTATGATATCCCAGCAGTATCTGTGCTATTCTATATTGGTAATTCTCAGTGAAATAGATTGAGAATCAGTAGAGAGGATGGGGTAAATGATGTTTTGGTAGAGGAAGGTAGAAATAAATGAAGAAAATCATATAATATTCAAAAGTATCAGCCCTTTGTTGTTAGAACCATTAGTTCAGTAATATTGAAAACTCAATGGAAGTTAATACCCTATGTGTCTGTTAAGAGTTGCTATCCATAATATCTAGACAGTGGTTCTCCAAATGTAGACACCTGCTCAGTGACTTCACCTGACAAATTGTTAAAAATGTGAATTTGGCCCCATTGTAAGCCTCTTCAAATTCTGGGGGTGGGGATCAGAATCTTATTGTAATTTGCCCTCCTGGTGTTTGAGATACATTGATGTTTGGATACCTTGGGGCTAGGTTGGCATACTTTCTCTGCATAGAGCCAGGCAGTAATAAATATTTTAGACTTTGTGGACTGTAGGCCTCAGTAGGAATTCTTCACCCTTTTGTTGAGAAAGCAACCCTTGACATCTTGTAAACAAATGGACATGACTATGTTCTAATAAAAATTATGTCCAAAAACAGGCAGGCAGGCCCATTTGGCCCAAGAGCTGCAGTTTGCAGACTCTAGTCAAATATGGTCATTGTCACCAGGGGTATATAGTGACAAATTAATGACACTATACGTGTTGGAGGTCAATACAAGTAGTTTCAAGTACTGGTTTATTTTCTTAAATCTTTGATTGTTGACGTTTTTCTTCCCTTCATCTTTTTTTCATACTACTTTTCTCCACAGGGATACAGTTGTTTCTGTTGAATACACAACAAAATACATACTCGGTTTTTTCACTGCTAAAAATTGCAAACACCAAAAAAAAAAAAAAAAAAATCAGTGGAATAGAAAATAAGTTCCCAGTGTTCACACTCTTGTCCCAAGAGATTATTACAACTTTGATGGCCATTTTTTTCTGTGCATCACTAAGAATTCATTGTTTTCATATCACCTCTCAAATAATGTGTTCTCTTAAATATTTAATCCAATTGTTTACTTTTTAAGTGATTTGTCCAATTATGAAATTATTAGTTTCGAATATATAAAATTGTAACAGTTTTCTCTTATTTTTTTTGAAGGTGGTTTTGGAAACAGAAATAACAAATAAGTCTGCTTTGAAACTTTATGAGAATCTTGGCTTTGTTCGAGATAAGAGGCTGTTCAGATACTATTTAAATGGAGTTGATGCACTGCGACTTAAATTGTGGCTGCGTTGAGAAGCTGACATCAAGGAACAACTTTCTAACCATGAAGAATCGACCTTTGCATGCAATGCAATTTGTACAGAATTGCTTTGCAGGTGGATTTAGTAATTTCCATGCAGCTCTTATCTGTCAGTGTCTCATTGAGTGTCGCACAATATTTGTTGCACTTTGGCATGGCGCATTTGTTCTGAATTAAAAAAGATTGTTTTAAACTTCAAAAGCTCTTTGGTACCAACATGATGTGCCAGTTGATAGCCAAGATTTGTTTGTTCATTTGCTAAATCTGCTGACAAATATTATTTACACAGCGGTCATTTTATCACAGAACCAATAAGTGGAACATGATTTTTGTTCCTTTAAAAAGCCAATGTAGTTTGTAAAATTTCTTAAGTATACTAACATTTCACAAGAAACCTGCCATAGTTTTCTGAAGGGGGTGGGGGAAAGCTTCAATTTTAGGTTTTATTTTTTCAATATTAAATTTTCCATTCTTGAATATTGGTACCTCAGTGATTAGTGAATGAAAAAAAATGTAATGTAGGGTTGGGTGTGTCTTACAATGAGTAAAGATAACAATTAAATTGCGTCTGCCAGTGCCTGTGTAGATAAGTATATTTGTCTTCATCTCTAGTTTTTGAATGCATGCTGTCTTTTCTTTTGAAGCCTCTGCAAGCAAACTTGTTTTTATTTAAATTCTAAATTTGATAATAAATTATTTCAGATTTTTATAATTTGGATACTTTTTCCAGGTGAGTGACAGAGTGTTTTACTTTAGGAGTCCCTTTTTTCTTTATAGTAAGAGGTTGATCTGCCGGGAAAAATCTTTGACAAACGGCTTAAAAGGGATGAGAAAAGTTGATGGAGCCAGGATTGCTGGGTTTCCGATGCACTTTTTTTGAGATTTGAGGGACTTTTGGGAAAAGAATAGAAAATTAATGTAAATTGGTATGATTTTATTTAATCAAAAGTATTGCTTTAGCTTTGAAAAATGGTTTCACAAAGTAGTTGGAACTTTTTCCCCACTTGATTGGATTCACGTTGCTTCCATTTCTTAAAATGCTTCACTTTTGGTTCTTGGTCTTGGAAATAAATTTCAAGGTACATTGTAACCATTTACAATTGATTTTACTTTCTTTTCATTTATTTGAGCAATTTCTTGAGGGAACTTTGCTTAGTTCCCAGAAAAAGAGATGGAATTTTTTTTTTGAAATGAGTTCTGTGGTTTTCTTAATAGCGATCACCATGTTATTGGTTACATTGTGTTTTGGCCAGTCAGTGCAATGTAACAAATTTTAAACTTACTGCTTTCAGTTGAGTCAAGAACCTGTGGCGGATAATTTATTTAACTGAAAAACCTAGGTACCCGTAAAAAAAAAAATTCTCTGAAAAATGTTTTGTTAGGAATCTGTGCTTTTTCTTTCTTTAATTTGGATATGCTTTACTTCTGCTCTAGGATTTGGTTTTAATTTTATTTTATGACTATCATTACTGTATTTTAAAAAACCCTACCTCCATTAACAGTTGGTAAAAAGCCCCCTTTCAGGAAAGTTTGTTGCCTTTTTTTTTTTTTTTAAAGGAAAGCTGCTCCTTGCTCAGGTGTCTTGAAAGTGAACATGGTAACAAGCACTCTTAAAATATACACAGATTTAATGAAAATAAAATTTTCCTGCTGGTGGGATCATTAATTCTTAAATTTAAAGGAAACATTGCATTTTATATTATTTTTTAAAAGTTTAATGGACAGAATACTGGTTGCATTAAAAATATGATAACCACACAATACTCAGCTTCCCAGCTGAACATTTTGAGTATGTTTTTGGTCAGACTCACTTGGGCGCTAGTATTTAGAGGAATATAATCATAGTGATGGAGGGAACTGAATTAAATAGTTCGGTACTTATGTCATCAGATTTTTATCTCACCACTATTTGAATTGCTGATTCATAAGTAATGACTATGGATGAACATACATTTACTTAACTGTATGTTGATGAACGTATAGTCCTACAGTATATACATACTAGATTTTCTGTTCAATTATTATGTTTTTGGCAGGTTTTTGATGAAACATTATTGACCTTCCCCCAGAGCTGACCAGATTTTGCTGAATTGACTAGGTGTTTGCAAACATGGCATTAACTATGTTTAGTTGGTGGCCATATTGTTCACCTGGTGTATGTAGAGTATCAGTGTCTACCTTTTGTCTTTAAATGGCTAAGCATTTACTTAGACTAAATGTTTGACCTCTAGCCTGATAACCTGCACCAAAATGAAGTCTCTTTTCCAGTTAAAGTAGCGTCAAACATTAACTCACTTTTTGATATTGGGCTTTCATTTTGCTTATGTAATCTTAAAACAATTTAAATTGATAGTTCACTTGGCTAAAACTGAGCAAAATTGGTGCAACTTTCTTTTAATGGGGTGCTGCCTCTTTAAGACTGACTGTACTATCCACTGACACTGGTTTGGCAGTTGGTACTGCTGAACATTTTTATACATGCTACCATGAAGCTATATATGTTAGTATTGAAGAAGCTCTAACGGGTATACTACCATTTTTGATGTGTGGGCTAATTATAATTTCCCTTACAATAGGATGAAACTACTCTAGAGAAAGTCCACAGATCAGAAACCAGACATAGTTTTTGAAGTTGAAGCCAGCAAATAAAAAAAAAATTATTAAAAATTTGTTTTTGATATTTTCTTCCTCTCTTCCCCAGATTACCCTCCCCACTTGCTTGACAAATCTGTAAAGGAGTTTGTTTGTCACGTTTTAACTTAACCTTGCCCTGTGTTATGGTATTGACTGACATGTATAAGACTGGATGTGTATATTTATTATGGTATCTAAAAATCATGAAGCTCATCACTTTCCAGGAGCTTAGATAGAGCCAGATGGTGTGCATCAGTCACTTCTCAGTGCACCGTGACTTCACTAAAGAGAGTGTTAGGCTGTTACAGGGCTTTCAGGTTTGTAAAAACATAACCATAAGTTATATTGACGTCAGATATGAGTTGAGTATCTATAAATTATCACGTGTATCTCAAAATATTGGACTGCTGTTTGATGACTGGATTTTGCTGCAAACTTTTCTTCTATTGTCCCGTATCCTTTTGGAGAGAGAGATTTAATGGGATTTGAAATGTGCAAGCTGTCTAAATAAGATGCAGTCAAATAAAGTATGGTTAAGTTGTGTTTGCATTTTTCTTTTAGATACAGCTGTGTGCATTTTATGATTGGGTTGTTTTTCCTACTAAGAAAAGTCTATTCTGTTCTCCATTTCCTGACTTCCACCCAAGAATTTGAAAGAACTGATAGTACAATTGTTACCTTTCTACTTGGTGTTTTGACAAAGTAAATTTGAAAATAACAAGAACTTGATTTTCCTAAAAATCAAAGTCAACTCATATATCAGATATCAATACAAACAACATTTTTGCATGCATTAAACCAAAACTTTTTTTCAAAACTTTTTTATCCTTGTTTCATGGACAAAATTTTACTCCTAAGACAGTTTTTAATTTATATTTGTCATCTCCCCCCTTTGTTAAGATTCCAAAGTAAAATAGAGCAATGTTTAAAGGGCTTTTTGCCCCATTCTTGTGAGAAACTTTTAAGTGGTAGTTATAATTCATTGTTTAGGATATTAGTAAAGGAGATCTGTTTTAATCATATGACTTCTAAGTGACCCACCATGCATGCCAAATCTTCATTTCATTATAGGCATATTGTACCAATAATCCAAGTTCATGTTTGGCTTGCACCTTACATGGAAATCTAAATACTTTAGAAATTATATGAAGAAAGACCAGAAAATTGATACCATTCTTTCATATCTGTGAACAAAGTTGAGTATTAATCTCTGACCCAGAGATGTAGTGATATTTAAGTTTACAAAGTTTGAAACTCATGAGCACAGAGCATGCTGCACTTTCTGTGGATTAGTGCTATCCAATAGCATTTTTTATGATGAAGGAAATGTTCTTTGTGGTCTTCATTATAGTATTTACAAGTAACACGAAGCTGCTAAGCACTTGAAAAGTGGTAGTGTGGTTAAGGAACTGAATATATAATTTATTGGGTACTTACATAGCCACCATGTGGTTAGTGGCCACTGTATTATCGGAATAACATAGCTTTAGATAATATTTAAGCAGTAATTAAAGGAAAGCATTTTATGAATATAATTTTAAAGTCCATACTAGAGAATTTGTCACAATATGAATGGTATTCGAGCAAGGGTGTATAGCTGCACTGCTTATGTTGACAATCTATTTCATTAATGTGGTGTCAATACCCCTCTTCCTGGCCCTGTTGTATGTACCTTCGGAGTAAAGCAGCCCTTTCAGTTTTAATTTGGAAGGTTTTTGGGTTGCAGAAATGTACAGATTAAATTAATATGCCAAAATTTTGATTTCGGATAAGCTTGTCATCTTTTTATCCTCAAAAACACTTTACATAGTTTAAGCCTAATAATTTCTCTTGAAATTAATCTCAAATCGAGTGGTCTCAAATCGATCACTTCTCATTTTACAAGTGGCCAAATGAGCACAAAGTATATCCTATTGTACTTTTTTTTTTTTTGGCTAAATTGGAGATAATTCATGTTGATGCAAAAATAAGTGTCTTTGCTTCTGAGAGACCTAGATTAATTTGCTGTGTTGTACAGCCATGGTGTCTACACCTCTCCATTCTAGTAAGTAAGTAATCAAAAGCGCAGGAATGGGGCTGGAAATACTTGGCCAAAGCCTGTGCCTATCTTGGTACACAGTGAATACTGCTGAGGAAAACTCAAAGCACACATGGGATAACAGTCAGTGACTAAGCTTCATGTGAAAAAGACCTCGGTATTAAAAAAAAAAAAATAGACCACCAAAGTGCCAAAATCTCTCTACTTTAAAAAAATGTAAATGCAGGGGTTATAATGTAAGGTTTTGATTGTGTTTAGAAATAAGCTCAGTTACAATGGATTTTCATGACTACCTCCTTGCTGTATCAATATCTCAATTTCTAATACCTCAATTTCCTGAAAATCTGTATGTACTTTTTTTTGTAAATAAAATAATTTAGCACATGCTAGGGGAAGGACTTGGCTTTTAAAGAAATTGTATAAAAGCATCTGTTAACTGGATTTGTTACACAGTGAATTGATTTGAAATTTCTTAACGTTTTGTAGACTTGTGGTCCCCTTGACTGAAGGTTGTTTTTTGTTTTGTTTTGTTTTGTTTTTTTTAGTGAGCATCTTCTTATACTTAGTGATATTTGTGTTCCAGGAAGTGTGTACCCTCATCTGTTCATACAAAGATTTGTATGTCCCTCTGTTTTCTTTTCATGCCAAAGAAACTCACCCTTTATCAAAGCCAGCAGGTTGCACAAGCTGAAAATTGTTTTACCCCTTAAATAGGCATTCTTAAGCTTTACTTCCTGGGACTTTAATGTTTCCCAGAGAAGATACTTTCAGTTTTTTAGTTGAAGCCAGTAGTAGTAATTTGTTTAAATGCCTGTTTTTAGGAATGCACTAGTTCCATTAAACAGTATTCATAAGTTTAAGGAACTATGCTGCAAATTAAAATCCACAGTTGTATCAAACTTCTTAAAATTGGTATAAAATACCAAGTGATTGCTAAATTTGTAACTGTGAACTCAGGATTCAATGCCCTAACATAGGAGATTGATCACTATCATATTGAGGGTCAAATTCTCCATGTTTGTGATATGTGTTGATCATTGTAAGGGGACTGAATCGACTGCCTTAAAGCTAAACCTGCTGCCTTTAAACTTTGCTACCTCCCTCTCCAATCATGGCTGTAAACAGTGACTGCACAGTCAGCTAGCATTATATTTGATTTTATGTGAATGCAAATAAAATAAAATTTTAAAGTCCTCCAAGTATTGACTTAACTAGGAAATGTAAACTGATTTCAACCTTGTCTTTGGCCAGATCTACTTGATAGCTTATGATTATTTGAGAGTACATCAAAATGGATGTGAAACTTGTGTTTGAATTACTGTGGGAATAATTCATATTTGGAGATGAGAAATGAACATTTAAAGTGTTTATTTCCATTCTGAAGATACTGGGCATGTTTTTAAACTTTTTGAGCCTTTAGTGATAAATGAGATAATTTATGTAACCCCCTATAACAATGCCTGGTAGCCTGGTATGTAAGTTAAAAAAAAAAAAGATTGCTGTTATTTGTATACATGCGAATTTTGGTATTTAATAATTTTATATTTTGATATTAGGTTTTCTTTAAACACATTCAACTTTTTAAAATAATGTGTTTCTACAGAACATAGCATGCAAATTATAAAATTCATCTCAATATTTGATTTTATGAGACTAGTGCAGACTGTAACAAGTAGGGAAAAAACCCCTTGCCTTTTTATTGGAAATATTGCACTAGGTGATAGAAGAGTACACTGACCTCACCATGTTCCTATCAACCATGCCCAACTCAATGGCCAATCTAACCCTACCCATACTCACACCCACTTTCACGTTTTTCAAAAACCAATTCCAGGGTATAATGTTTCAGTATTGACATGGGTAAAATATCATTTTTAAAAACAAGGCTACAGTACCATTACACACATACACACACAATCCATATTGTCATACAGTTCTCTTTCAAAGAGGATGAAAAGATTTCTGTTACAAGGACAGTAGACAAATTAGTAGGAAGCCTGGAGGGTCAGACGAAAGATTAAGGGACAGAGGATAATTGTAAAAGTTGAGTACATCCCAAAATAGTGTTTTTCTGTGGGCATAATAAATAAGGGGAAAATTGAAGTTGATAGATAGGATAAAATTGTAAAATAATTGTAAAATAGGGTAAAAGCTGTGATAGAGTCTTTCAGGAGGAGCTGAGTTATCAAGATTACTTTGTGAAGCATGGCAGAAAAGATTATTGGATGAAGAGGAAAGAAAAAAATAGGTGCTTAATATAAGAACAGTATTTCAACAGAGAAGATTTAAACAAGTGAAGAGAAGTTTTATTTTTCTTTTAAATAAAACAAGGTGGAGGAAGCGTCAAGACCATGGTCTTTTCCAAATAGTTCAGTATTGTGATTGAAAGGGCATCAATAAAGAGAATTCAGTGCAAATCAATCACAGCTGAACTTAAAATACTTGAATTGAAAAAGTAATCCCAAATGATATAGCTGACAAGAGTTGCCAGAGCTACATGAAACCAAGAGATGATATTATCAATGCCTTGCATATACACTAAATGCATACAGAATACGAGCTACTGATTTGTGGTCCTCAGATCAGTGAATTGAATTTTCTATTTGTTTCCGAGAGCACCCAACTGGATACACAGTCAGCTGGACACTTTTCTACAACCTAATGAGGTGAGGAGCAGTGTAACCTGGCCTGATGATGGTTGCTTGCAGTTTTAGGGATATGATTCCCTAAGCCTGGGGTAGAGAGACCTCTGATTTTATTATTCTCTCCCTCCATTGCCAGGAGGGCAGTAATAGAGGTGATGAAAAACATGCAAAGGTCTCACAATTTTCAAAGCAATTTCCACTACTTCTACTCAAAGACATCTGAGATGAAAAGATACTTTCACTTGCACATGGAAAGAAACCACTGGTCAGAGGGCTTATCTGACACGTCAATCTGATGTCACCCACAGTTGATAAGACCAGAGAAACCAGACTTCCCTGGTCTCCTAGATCTCATTTTCTTTCCAGCATACTCAGTGCTTGATGAAATCCAGAGCATGGAATTCAATATATTTAATTCTGGTGTGGATAAAATTAAAACTTTAATGAATCTTACTAAATTATTTAGATTCAGCTGTTGGATTAAACATAAAATTTAAATGCTCTAAAAATGTTTAATTGGTCTAATTTGTAAAATCCATGAAAGGACTTAGGATTAATTGGCTTTAACATCTAACTGGTTTCTAATAATTCTATTTCTGATAGCAGTATAATATCTTTCAAGGGGAATGAAATGTATTTTTAATAGACTTTTCTTATATACCTTGTTATATGAAAGTTGACTACTATTTGCTTAATTTAAAATTTTCTAAATTTCTTTTTCTATATTTCCAGTAAGCTTTCACTTAATCAAATTTCAAATAAAACCATGGAATACTTTAATGCTAAGAAAGGAGTTCATAGGAAAAGAAATACTTTGATATTAATAAAATTTGGAGTCTAATTAAAATGTAAAAAATATCTAACACATTGCAAAATCAGGTCATATTCTTTATAGTGTGAAGTCTACAGAAATACAAACAGTAATATAACAAATCAGAGCAGGGAACTTTAGCAGAGGGAAATCAATTTTTTTTTTTGCTTCCGTATGTACATGTGAGTCTATATGTGTTATTGTGAGTATAAAATGTATATGTGTATATCCGTATAGTTTCTTTTTTAAAATCACCAGGAAAAGGTGGTAAAAGCTTGCTTGCATTAGAGATCTGGCCAATAGTGATACAGCATTAAAGAACTGGATGAAGTTGCCCTAAATAAAGCAAGGTACTAATATGGAAGGCCTGTACCTCTTAAAGCTAGACAGGTAGACATGTGAGGCACATCATGGGAGACAATCTTTGCCATTTTTCCTATCACAAATACTGACTCACTGATATTTGCCTTCCTTAGTGTGATGGGGGTTCTACTGGAGTGTAACCCCATTACAGTAAGGGGTCTGTCCCAGGCTGTATTTGTTCACTGTCTCAAACAGTGCCTAGAACATACTAGGTATAAAATAAATGTGTTACATAAATGAACTAATTGATGCAGAACACTTTTTAAGGTATATGACAGGTTTTCAGACTTAAAAATCTTACGTAGTACTAAAGGCAGATGATCTTTCTATAGATTTCCCTCTTCTTTCTTCCTTACATTCTTCAGAAAAGTACATCTCTGCTTGTGTTCTTTACCTTTACATCATAAGGTTATAAGAGATTATTTTCTGCCATGAGACGATAGCTCTGTTCAGTCAGCTATTAAACAATTATGAGGACCTGTTCTGGCCCCTGCACTGTGCTAGGCACCAAGCAGCAGCCTCCGGAGCAGCTTCTTACAGAGCTCGCAGCCTCATCTGAAACCAGGCAACATGCAGTGGTAATTGCTGAATTAGTGTTTATGATGCCAAAGATGTTGAGAAGGCAGAAACTGGAGAATCACTAAGATCATAGATATTTTTCTTTTCTGAACTACTTTCTACATTAAAAAAAACAAACAAAAAAAACAAGCAAAGGCCTACTGTATATTTTAAATATAGAAAAGATTTTAAAAATCATGATATTTAATTTCTTAGATAAAAATCCAAATAACACTGAATTATAAATTGGATCTAAGAATTAGAACAAGAAAATTTTATGGAAATTGAGATCTTTATATACTTAAAAAATTTTATAAACCTAATACAGTTGGGTGCTTATTTTGCCTTAAAGCTAGTTTTTGTAAAACCTCCAGTTTTCATTTTCAGGTGTTAACTAATTTGTAACCTTATTTTTTTTTTTCTCCTTTGGCCACCTGATGTATTACTTCTGTCTCTCCCTCCCAAAGAACTTTGCCAAGTCAATTATAAAATCTATTGACTGGCGAAACTAAACTTGAATGCGTATTTTCAATTAAAGAAGACTAGTGAAGCAAGGAGTATCCTGGTGAAAAACCAGGATCATCTTTATATAGATTACTACAAAAATACAGACAGGCAAAGAGATCCAGCCACTCTAAGCCCTCAGTGAACTCTCTGGTAGATTGCTACCACATGCATTTTTCAAAATTCAATTCTTCTGTTTCTGAATAAAGTCAATTGTTGGCAATTTGAGCTTGCCTCAGTTTACCTCTTTAGTTAGGCAGGAATGACCTCAGCTTGGACATTAGAAAGCCTGCATTCAAGCTCTGATGCAGCCACTTATTAGAGCATCTGGTTCTTTTTTTGTTAAATGAACACAATAATAATGGCCTTTCTCTTATAAGGAAATAGGAGTAATTAATGAAACAAAGCACTGACATCCATGATGAGAGAGCCTAACCTGGAGAAAGTATTTACTACTTGTGATCTGTTTGCATGATTATTATTAGTGAAAATCAGTAGAAACTTCATTTTGCAAAATAAAAAGACCTGTTATGCCTACTTGAAGATTTGAGCATTTTGCCAGTTTCTAAGATACAAATGTGAAAATTTTCTTCAACTTAGACCTAATTTATAATTTGGTGTTAATTGTATTTGGATTTGTGTTTGAGAGATTAGGCATCTTTCTTTGTGGAAGAAAATCAAACTGTGGACACAAGGTCATCTTTGCCATGAGTTATAATCCAGAAATCTGTCAACAGATGCTTCATTAAATGGATAATGGATAGCCTACACTCAGCCAGAGATCTGTTGTCTAACAGGAAGAGCTGAATTTCTTACTGGAGAGCTCTACAGGCCCCGGATAATACCTTGTTCCACATAGATTGTGTTACTGTTCCTCACGGGGCTCCAGGATAGACATTTACTATTTACTTATTTATGGAAATTAAATCTTTCCTTTTACATCTAATCCACCCTTCAGAGGTGACACTTTAGTAAAGCAAGTATGCCAACAATGTATCTTGAAAGTACATGTCCAGTTTAAGAGGATTGTGTGTGTGTGTGTATATATACATATACACACTATATATATATAGTTTTAAAGTGTTTTTATTTTGAAATAACCTCACCTTTACAGACAATTTGCAGAAAGTGGTAGAAAGAATTCCTTTGTGTCTTTCATGAAGACTTCAGTAGTTGTTCCCATACCGACATCCCCCACCGTAGGTATGAAGATTACTATCAAAGCACTTGATAGTCAACAGATGCAGCAAGAAACAGCAACTCTTCTCTCCCCTTATGTGACACAAAAGCAGCAATTTGGGGATATAAGGCTGCTATAAATTCCTTCTTTTGGGCTGATCTACTCCCAGAAGAGAGAACAAGAGAAAAACTACTACAAACTCCTTCTCTGGAGGAGTTTTACAGCCCTGAAGGGAACAGAAAGACCATTCATACCTGTATAGACAAATACTATCATTGACTTTCTTATCTCTCAATTGTTCTCATAAAAGCCCATTGTTCTGCCTGAAGCTGCCTCTCTGTTATCCCAAAGAAGCCTTTTCTTCCCTTTCCTTTTTTCCTAAGTTAGGTATAAGTCTTTAGTTTAAACCACAAGAACTGGCTCCTTCTTTTGCTGGTCCCCATGAGTACATCCATAAATCTTTTCCTCCTGTTAATGTGAGGATTTTGTTAGTTTAATTTGCAACCTTCATCTATAGAATGGAAGAGAATAGAGGACAATTGTTTCTCTATCTAAATCATGCCATATGAACCAACCATACTCACTCTCCTACATTAACATTTTACAACTTTTACTTTATCATAAATATTTATTAATTTTTCTAAACATTTGTAAGTTATAGACATAACACCCCATTACCCCTTAGTATTTCAACACTTGTTTCCTAAGAATAAGGACTCTCATAAAAACGCAGGGAATACTGAACAATACTAGCATCTTATCCACAATTTCCATTTGTCCCAATATGATCCAGTCATATTTACTATACATTCAGTGTCCAGTCTAGAACCATGTGTCACGCCTCATTGTTACTTTTTTTCTGGCCAGGCTTTCCTTATCTTTGGTGACACTGACAGTTTTAAAAATTCACTCTGTGAGAAAACTCCACACCTAGCAGAACAGGAGTTATGAAAGCTCATTCTTGTCCATGTGTAAAGTTACCTTGGTCATTAGGTGCCATTGAAGATTTCATCAGCTCCAAGCAAATCAGTGTGTTGAAACTTGGCTGCCAACACCTGCAATTACAGGGCAAATGTGTTACTTCATTCATCAACATTCATGTGTGAAGGCCATGCTAGTGTGTCTGAAAGAGATGGCATAAAAGCCAGAAGCAGTGCTGAAACAAGATGCCCCCAAGATGTCAACCCCATAAGCAAAGCCTCTGACCTTTGGGGCTGTCTGGTTGGTATTCTTATTAAATAAAACCTAGAAGTGACTAGAGACTGGCTGAGGACATGAGCTCTACGATCCCTCATTAAGTCTGTTTTCCTTTCTTTGCTTTGCTTTTCCTCATGAAACAGGTAAAGGTGAACCAAAAAAAAAAAAAAGGTGCTCTTCAGAAAGAAAATTCCAATCAACACGTATTCAAACAACCAATCAACACGTATGCAATCATTTATGCTGAATGCTTTCTTGTTTTGCCTTCAGCCATTATAAATCATGCTATATGAGCCAACCATACTCACTACCATAGCTAACCCATCACTAGCATAATCACCTGTACTCCCTCAGTAGGCAAGATGGGCCCACTTGTCTCCATCTCCACAGCCACCACTATTCTCGTTTAAGAAACCATTGTAACCAGCTAGGGCCCTGCAAACATCTCCTAGATCATCAACCTCATTTTGTACTCTGGTGCTCACTTCAATTTAGCAACAGCAAGAACCAGGATATCATCTTTATTATTATTATTATTATTCATACAGAACTGGGATACTGGCAAAGAGATGCAGGGGCAGGAAAAGGATTCACCAGAGACAGAGTGGGAAGTAGAACAGGCAGATCAAGAAGTACACTGCTGAGGGGAGCAGCGGGTGAAATAGGTCTGCTGTTCCATGTGGGTCACCTCTGGGGCTGGGGATCAAACTCACATTCAAGAGGCCAAGGCCAGTTTCTCAATGCTGTGCTCCAACCCACTGTGCACCACCAGGGAAGGCCCTATCATCATTTTCTTTTTTTTTTTTTTTAAAGATTTATTTATTTATGCATACGGAACTGGGGTACGGGCCAGAGGTGCAGGGGTGGTGAGAAGATTCACCAGAGTCAGCAGGGAGTAGGCAGACTGACGAAGTACATTGCTGAGGGGAGCAGTGGGCAGGTTAGGAGAGGTCTGCCGTGCCATGTGGTCACCTTCGGGGCGGGGATCAAACTCATGCTGAAGTGACTTTAGTTTCTTAGTGCTGTGCTTTAACCCCCTGCGCCACCAGGGAGGGCCCCCATCATCATTTTCACAGTGGTTCCCTGAGCCCTAATTCTAACAGAGCAACACAAAGGTGGTCAGATGGCCCCATACACATAGTGGGTTGCACTACAGAAATGGAACCTAGAGCTTAGAAAATTCTAGTATCTTACACTGTACAGCATGCTTGCCTGTCTTTTGTTCCAGCGGGAGCTACTATCTCTTCCAAGACTGTTCAGAATACAAAGATCCTTGAAGAGATAATGCAGAAAAAGGACGGCCTGAGACTTCTTGCAAGACAGAGAGAAATGAAGGGCCTCATGGAGAATTATCTCCATGGGTCTAATCAGCTGATCAATCTTAAAATCATTAAAAACAGGACATCATGTCTCTATGTGATGTAATAAATACACAGCATCACCTAGTAGTTGTTTCTGCCAATGAGGGTGAATCTAAATCTAATCCAGTTTAGAGATGTAGGTAGGTGCCAGTTTGTAGGAAAAAATAGGGGGTAAAAGAACGAGAAAGAACAAGTTCAATAAGGAGGCAAATGGCCAAATCTAGGAGGTAGGAAATTGTGTAAGTGACTGGATTCCCCAACAAATAGATGGAATATTAAGATTTATTTATTTGTGCATACAGAACTGGGGTACAGGCCAGAGGCTCAGGGGTGGCGAGAGGCTTCATGGAGACAGAGTGGGGAGCAGAACAGGCAGATCGAGGAAGTACACTGCTGAGGGCAGCAGCGGGCGGGTCAGGAGAGGTCTGCCGCGCCATGTGGTCACCTCCGGGGCAGGCGGGAATTGAACTCATGCGGATGCGGCTTTAGATTCTCAGTGTTGTGCTTTAACCCGCTGCGCCACCAGGGAGGGCCAAATAGATGGAATTTTAAAAGGTAAGAGAAGGAATACTGTGATTAATATGCTTTGGGAAATAATAGGTGGACTTTACTTGAGCCTGACATACACCAACCAGCTGCAGGACAATTTTAAGACAATGGGGAATGGGTGAGCACGAACAGGGAAGTAGAAAATAATAAAATCACATGAAAGAATTATTGTCAAGGATGATAATGGATTGTAGTTATGTTTATAAATGCCTAATGTGTTAGCATTAGCTCACGAACTGTTTATGGGTAAAATGATATGATGTTAGCATTAGCTTTAAATTACTTCACCACCAAAAGTGGAAAGATGAAACATCTTTGCAAAATGTTAATTGTTAAAGTTGGGTAATGAGGACATGAAAGCTCATAATACTGTTTTCTTATGTAATTTTGAAATGTCCCACTAAAAAGTTTAATACTTTTTTTTTTAAAGAAAAATTAATCACAAACATAAAAGGTTGTTGGGACCCTGGGGGAGATGCTTATAGTGGAACATCTTACATCTTCTGAAGCTTGGCCTTCAGTCCCCACCCAAATTGCAAAATTTGACAAATGATTATTCAAAACCACTAAATTTGGTGTGGCTTGTTGTGCAGCAATGGAGAAGCAACATAATAGGTACTGGTCGAGAGGCAGTTCTGTTCTGGAATATTTTTAAGTATTTTCAAAATTTCGATTGAAGCTCTTGGCCAGAAACAGAGCGTCTTTGCCCAGGGGTTGATGTAGTCCTGTGTTTCATCATCAAGAGTTTGTTAATGTCTTGCCACTTAGACTAGAAAACTGGCAGAGATGACTACCCACAATTCAAAAATTTCTGTCTCTGGCAGGACCTTTTCTTGTCAGTATCTGCTACAATTTCCTTCTTCCTTGTCTTTGAACTTCATGTTGCTTTGCCAATGATTTAAGTTTTATTATCATTCTAATCATACCCCTTCAGCATAGTTCTTTTTATTAATAGATAAATCCTATGAACAAGGTTTCATTTATCAAAAAACCTTCATCTCATCTATATTTGTGCTAATGTTTTAAATCTTCAGTAGGATGATTTAATCACTGTAGATTTATGAACACAAGTGGTTCAAAAAAATCCTCTGGTCCAGCTCTCTCCAGCCCTCAACAAGTGGACAGGTGTTTATTTTCCAATATGTTCAGGCTTCCCTAGCCCCCAGAATAAAGGAAAGAGGCCATACAGCCCAACAGATTCTGCAAGGTCATAGGAGTGAGGGAAAGACTGAAAGTGGGAGTGGAGACAGAGGAATAGGTAGTGGGACAAATTCTGCAGGGCAGGAGTTTGATGGGCAATGCCTCACTCTAGAAATATTCAAGGCTCGGTCTGCAGGGGTCACTGCATGATCCAGGGATGGCCTGATGGATCTGCTCTCGAAGTTTCCAGTCGGTTAGTATAGTCATGTTACTGCCGTGATTTGCCCTAGAAAGCCTTTTTTTTTTTTTTAAAGGAATAGCTTTTGAATACAAAAGGAAGGAAGCCATATGCTAGATAATGGGAATTTCTGCAAAGAATAATGAAAAAAACTCAGAACAAGACAGGTCAGAGCCAGATGTGCTGAACTGTCTCTCAGGAAAGGGGCATAAAGCTGACTCAAACCCCAGAGGGGAAGCGGCAGGAAGAGTGTGGAGTAGTTGAGGGACTGCAACGGAGAGGTTAGGAGAAAATTTTGACTGTTCCCAACTTTTTGGTTTGGTTTGGTTTTTTAAGAAGTACCTGTAATGAGAATGACCAGCAGAGGGCCTTCAAATAAACGCCAACTTTTAAATATTCATGAGGGATCTGAGTTTTTACTTTTCTTCTCAATCAGATTTTAATTAAAAATTCCAACTATGGTTGGAAAATAGTACAAAAGGCTACAGACTCCCATGTGTGTGGCCGGCATTAAATTATGATTGCTAAAATTTCATGGAGAAGGTACTTCAGAAAAAGGTCAGTAGGTGGCAAACTTCTACAATACTTAGGCTGTAACCTGTAGATTCCCACTCTAGAAAAATACTGGGGGCTTTTGTTTTTCTTCTCCGTTCTGTGTGTGCACTGTGGTGTAAAACATGCTGGGATAGAACATAAGTTGCTTTTCAAATAACGAAGTCATTTGCCAGTTAAGCTAGATCAGCATGTAATAAAGTCAGCTGGTCACTCTGCTGGAGGCTGCCTGTGAGGTCTGTGGTTATCTCAGCACCGGCAGAAGAGTAGATGAGAAATTTCCCCAAATTCGGCTTCAATTCTAATAATCTGTGGTTTGAAGTAATTTGCTTTGATCTCAAGTCTTAACTTGCCTTCAATAAGTCTCCCAATGTGTTTGATCTAGAAATAATTGATTGTTCTATTTTATAATGACTCAACTTACTAAAATACATCAGTCACATTAGGATCAGCTCCTAGGCTGATCCTAATTTGCCACAGCAAATCCTGTACTCCTGTGGCACTCTTTAAAGTCTTCTGTCCCATTTGAAATGTGTTTCTTTGGGAGCCTCTACTTTCTCCAGGGGCCCTTCTTCCTCTGACTGCCCCTGGAATTCTATCGTTTGTTGCCGCTAGGAGCAGAGAGCTAGAAGTGTCAATTCCTTCCCACAGTCCCTGGCTGAGGACTGGAGGTTGTTGGCATGTGAATGCCCAGCTCCCTGGGATTGGTCTGGACAACTCTGGCATCTAAATTATACTCCTATCGAGAAGCTAGGAAATTGTATGGGATATGTGACTCAATCTCTCTAGGAAGTAAATGGAATTTTATAGGATGGGAAGAGATTAGAGAGGTAAATAACCCTCCTCAGAACTTTACTTGAATTTGCTCCTTGATCTTCCAGCAATCACCCTGGAATAAATAGATGCCATCAAAACTGTTGTTGGGAAAAACTGCCTTTTGGGAAAAGGTGGAAACTCCGATTCCAAATGCCCTCTATTGCCAAAATGACTAACACAAAGGGAAAGAGGACGGGCACCTGCTATTGTTTCTCCTGGTGTTGTGAGAACACGGAGCTGCCCCTTTGGCCACACACGTATACAGCAAGGTGATAATGTTTCTGGGGAATCTGACCTAAGGGATGCTCCATTTGAAACCAAAAGTGACTGAAATACCTGGACTGGTGAGAGGACAGTTTCTAGCAGTAATGGGAGCTTAAGAGCTAGAACTAAAGAAGGGACATTCGTACACCCTGATTGTACACCCTGCAAGACTTCCCTTATGGTCAATAAACCCACTACTTATTCTTGAATTTGTCTTGCACCTTTTTTTAAATCAAACAGAATAGAATTTCCGTTTGATAACTTCTGAGAAATGGTTTGCAAAAGCTATTGACTTTAAACTACATTTCTATCCAGACACCCATATAATTTCATTGTTAATTCTAAAAGCTCTCTAGTCTCATCCTTTGGGTAGTCTGGCATATAATCACATCATCTGTGAATCATGGTAAATTTCGGTTCCATCAACATGCACTTCTGGCTTTTGTTTAGTGTCTTGAACAGACCAGACTTCTAGAATC
>NW_004567114.1:33261797-33277780 GCF_000260355.1 Condylura cristata | reverse complement strand
TGGATGGAGCTGGAAAAGATCATGCTTAGTGAGATAAGCCAGAAAGAGAAAGAAAAATACTGGATAGCTTCACTCATAGCAGGAGTATAATGGACCAGGTGAGAAAATAACAAGAATGAATATACCAGAGATATTTTGTGGGGGTGGAGTGGGGAATGGGATCAAAAACCGGGGGAGGGGGGGTGGTGGAGTGGGGAGGAAACTGCACGGGATTATGGTGATGGCACACGGGTGACTTGGTGATGGGAAACCCGTGGGGACTACAATTGAGATGGGAAAAAAAAATGTAAAAATGTAAAATAAACTGCTATAAAAAAATAAAGTAAAAGAAAGAAAGAAAGAAAACACAACCTTTAAAAAACCTAACTGGGTTTTAGGTGAGCAGAATACAGGGAAATATATCTTACTTCAAAACTAATTTGGGGAAAGAGGAAGGCAACAGAGGCATATGGCTGTGTGTGGAATAAGGAATGATTTTAGATAATACAAACATTGGAGAAAGCACAAAAATGTTTGATGGTTATGTATTTTATGATATTTGTTCTAGAAAAATGTACGCCACTATGAGTCTAATCCATACTTTTACATTATTTGGCAGATTAGGTGAAATTTAAAAGAAAATAAAGTACTATAAAGAAAAATGCTGTTAATAGTAGAACAGGTAGCCAGAAAAGACCAGAATTGTGAAGGTCACATTCAAATGATGCATTTAGGTTGCCTCTTACCCTGACACAGATATTGTCATTATAAGACATCAGTTCTATCTTTCTTCAGTTTTGTCCAGTTTATGAGCATTTGTATAGAACTTAATTTATTTTTATTTTTTGAAACTGCACATTTTTTTTTAAGATTATTGATGCATGCAGAACTGGGGTACAGGCCAGAGGTGCAGGGGCAGTGAGAGGATTCACCAGAGACAGAGTGGGGGAGCAGAACAGGCAGACTGATGAAGTTCACTGCTGAGGGGAGCAGCAGGCGGGTCAGGAGAGGTCTGCTACGCCATGTGGGTCACCTCCAGGGTGGGGATCCAATTCATGCTGAAGTGGCTTTAGCTTCTTGGTGCTGTACTTTAACCCGCTGCAGCACCAGGGAGGGCCAGAAACTTTACATTTTAAAAAAATTTAATATATTTTTTACATCACCCATCATTTTCATACAATGCATGCTTTATCCACTCATGCATGGTCCCCAAAGAGTCCCCACCATCAATTCACCTGTAGTGAATCACCATAGTCCCTTGTGCTCTTCCCATCCCTTTTGAATGAAACTTTACATTTTATATATGCTTTAACACAGATTCATTTCTACATAAGTCCTACAGGACAGACAGTGCTTTGCTCCTGAAGCTGTGGAAACTGAACTTCACAAAGTTTCCATAACTGGAATTCAGCTATGATGTCTTTCTATAAAATAAACTATACAGACAAATTAATAGTGAATATTTATGAGTGGTACTACGAGTCACACTGTTCTAGGAACAATAAAAGTTGCCTGCTCACATGGAACTGACATTTAGAAGATGTTCTTTTGGTTTCAAATGGAGGACTGACTCCAAGTCCAGTGTTTTTTCTAACCTCTATATTTAATGGAGGCTTCTGGAAAAGGCAAGAGCTACTACATAAACATTTTAAAATTCATAGAATTGCACACCCAAAAGAGTGGTGTTCACTCATTTGGTAAGTGTAAGTTATATGTCATTATATAAGTTGTAAGTAATTTATTATGCAAATATATGTAAAATATTTGTAAAGATTGGGTAGTTGCATTTTAAAGAGGGTGCAGAAAACAAAGCCAACTTCCATATCGAAGGAGTACTAAATTTCTCATCCCACCTTCCAGAGGAGGGAACAAGAATGGGAAAATTACAACTTAAAATAAGAGTTGGGTACAGCAGAATCTTAATTATCAGAACCTGACTGTGATCTTGACTACACTCCAAGTTTGGGAGCAAAGTGAACTACTGTTAGAGGATAGAGTGAGAAATCAAAGATGCCACCTGGGAACAGGTAGAAGCAATCATTGCTCCAGAATATGCCAGTTGTAGTGGTGGAATCTACAGGCTCTGGAGGGCAGTCTGCTCTTTAAGTGTGAAAATTCATATACAGAATCCTTATTTAAAGACATCAGGATGCTAGAAGAATTCCACACATACACAGTGAGTAAACAACAGTACCCAACATGCCTTGCATCTCTGACAAGATGTAATGCTTTTCTATCCCAGTACCGGGAAGAAAGAGGCTCTGTTTTGCATAGCAATAGACCCCACTAAAAGTCATGTAAGGGGATGCTGGCTTTTATCCTGGGAAAGTATATGTGTCTTGCCAGGAGACTGCACTTTCCAAGTTCACTATTTTATTAGTAAAATAACTTGCTTTTTGTTTGCAACTTCTACATTTGCATGCTTTCCCGAGGTTGTCCTGGACAAAGCTGAGTTCCCGGAGCCCTGATGAGATAATAGGAGGTTTGGGTGGGAGCGCACAATTTAGGGTGAGGAAGACATGACCTTGAGTCTCAGCCCTGTCACACTGGTGTGCACGTAACTTCTAATTTACAGTTAGTGTGAGGACTCCATGTGCTAATGGATGGCAAGGGTGCACCACAGTGCCTGGCTTTCTGAGAGTAAGAAATAGCCGTAATTGAAAGAAAAGAAGCATCATACCTCATACCTCAGTCTCCCCTGGCCCGTGCAGATCCAGGTGGCTTCCAAACCTTCACTAATATTAGGATTTCTTGGCACCACTTCAAGCAGGACTCTAAGTGTCTGCAGTAGTGAGGCACTTTAATTGGCTGTTTGCCAATATTTTTTAAACCGACAAAATTGTGTATCTATGTGACTATAGAGGATATTGTATTCTGGGACTTAGAGTATAGATAAATAGATGCCCCAAGTAGATTTTTAATTATTTAATCTTCTCTTATTTAATTAACTTATTGATTCAGCATCTTGTTCCTCTGAGTGGGAGCAGTGTCTCTTTTAGCTGGCAATTCTGTATCTTAGAAACCTATGACCTCCACAGACACAGCCAGCATTTCTGTAGAGCTCTCAGGAACCCATCTTGCTCATGTGGGGATTTGGGGGCCCTATGTTGTGTGGTTGCAACTGTGCGTTTGCTCTGCGGGAATATGGACATGGAAAACCTAATTGGTAGGACAACATAGCATGGGGGTAAGAGGCTACAGACATGCATGTCCTTTGGATATCACAGAGCAGTTGTGCCTTGGCTGTGCTGTGCAGTCTGGGGGAAAGAGTGGCAGGAGATGAAGCCAGCAAGGTAGGCAGCAGTTTGGCTCAGATACGAGGTGAGGAGAGAAGAGTAACCTCAGGCTCATGGAGACTTGCTGAAAGATTTACTTTAAGGAGTGGTGTAATGTGGTCAGATTTGCATTTTGTAAGATTGCTCTGCTATTAGTACAGTTTTTTTAGAACTTTATTATGCAAGAGAATCACCTTGGAATCTTGATAAATGGCACCTCTGACTCAGTAAGTTTGGACAGAGACCTGAAATTCTGCACTTCTAATAAACTTCCAGGTCATGCATATGCCATTGGTCTGTGGACAACACTTTTTATTACCAAGGGGAGCATCAGAATCACCTGGACGAATTGTTAAACTCAGGCTGTAGGGCCCCACCTCCTGACTGGGACTCTAGTGCATCCCTAGGTGATGGTGGTGCTGATGGTCTGGAGGCTGAGAAAACTAAACAAAAGGTTGATGGGATGAGGGCCAGACTAAGGGAGGTGTGCATTCAGGAGGCTAGAACAATAGCCTTGGTGTGATATGACTGTCTAAAGATGGCACTGGGAATGGGAGAGAGAGGGGAAATGATAGCGCTAAATGACACGCTGAGGACGTTGTAATAACCAACTGCAAGGAGCAGAGGGGCTGGAATGGCCTGAGTGACACGGGCTGTAGGCTCACCCACTGAGCCAGTGGAGGCAGCAGGAGCAAGCGTGGGGGTGGGCAGTGATTCTGAGTTCAGCTTTGGAATTCTGGGTGTGCTGGAGAAGGCTGACCTGGTCCACATGTGGCACCAAACTGGCTCATACCAATTTGCTGTTCAATATGTCTGCATGTGCCTCATTCTCCTGAACCATGAGATGAGACTCTTGCCTTTTGTCTAACTAGGGATGAAGCAAGGATTGCAATAATGGATGTAGTAGGCCCCTACCAAGAAAGCATCATATCAGAATGCATAAGCTTTTGTCTTTTTCTCTTACCAATCCAAAATGATAATATGCTTTTTATATTCCAGCAGGTAAACTATCAGCAGGAGCCCAAAGTTATTTTCTGTTCTTCCTGAAGTTTATTTGATATTTTAAAAAGTACTCAAAATATTCATTCCGCTAAAAAATTAAATGACTCACCTGGACTTGTAATCAAGCTTTCATCAGGCAACAAGGTTATGTAATCACCGACATCATTTCTTTGAAAGGTTTTCTTGGCTTTATTTTCTCTTGATTTTTGTTTACTGGTCTTTGACTCCCTGTGAAGGCTTTTCTTCAACTCCACTTGGGCCTGAAAATGATCAGTAATAAATGGTTAATGTTCTCCCCTGAGTGACTTTCACCAGAACCAGTCACCTGGTCAGCCACTTTGCAACTCCTGTGCTTATCTGTAGACATCAGAAAATGGGTTTCATTTTCAAATTAGAAGGTATGCAAACTTTCCTTATGCATAGATTTGTCAAGAGAAAGGACAATTGACCACCTTCTCAGAAAGGTATGACTAGATTAACATGAGGAGTTTTGTAAAAACACTTCTTTGTAGTTCTCCCTAGGCTAGCTGACATTTGGAATTTCATAGGACAATGACATTGGGCTTATTTACTAGAGTGAAGAATTTGGGTTAGGTCAGTTACAGAAGACATTATTGTAAAGGGTTTGCACAAAGGATCTTTCTTGTGAGGTAATTCTATGATATTAATGGTAGAGAGATACATAGGTATAATAGTAAATATGAACTCATCTCTCACTCCCTAAACCAAAAAAATTATCTAATCCCACTTTTCTGCTGGAAGCAGAATGTCATAGGAGTAAGCTATTAAAAAACAAACAAGGTCCTCCCTGGTGGCGCAGCCAGCGGATTAAAGCACAGCACTAAGAAGCTTAAGCCACTTTCGCATGAGTTCGATCTCCGCCTGCCCCGGAGGTGACCACATGGCGTGGCAGACCTCTCCTGACCCATCTGCTGCTCCCTTTAGCAGTGTATTTCAGTAGATCTGCCTGTACTGTTCACCACTCTGTCTCTGGTGAACCCTCTCACCTCCTCCCCACACCTCTGATCTGTACCCCAGTTCTGTATGTATAAATAAAATTTTAAAAAATCCCTAATTTTCTAGCTTATGGCTTCTGTCCTAGCAAGCTCCAGCACTTCACCCTCGGGTGTGAGACCACACGGCAAAGAGGTGATGCTTTAAAAAGGGATTCATTGATTCGTAGGCTTTAAGAAACAGTAATCAGTGTTGCTGGCCTACGTGGAAGATGGAACTTACTACAAAGATACAATCTCAGAATGAAAGGCAGGAGGCAGCAGGGGCTCAGGAGGAAGGAGACGCAGAAGCACGAGCTGCACCACCTCAGCCAGCCCTGCTGTTGGGTCTGTTGGTGTTTCTGTGTGTCTGGTGCCCTGCGTTCCTGCCACCAGCAGAAACTCAGTCCTGTCTTTCAGGCTTAGTTGGGCCAAGGTCAGTCAGCTCTGGTTACTTGACTTTGTGGACCCGTTTACTTCTGCTCATGATCATACTGAAGAGGGTAACATAGACCAGGAACAGCCCATTCTAGCTCCAAAATTGTCCCTCAAAGCCAATGTTCTGCCAGGACCTCTGGGCTCCTCACCCTCCTGGGTCCTGATCAGCTCATGACAAACTCCCCGTCTATCTCCTTCTTGCCACTGTTTTCTTCAGAAGGCCCTTGTGGCCTTCTTGCTGGCCCATGAACTGTGCAAACTCTCAGGTCACGGCTTTTGTACTTGTTCTTCCAATACCTGGAAAGCATTCCCAAGGCTCCTACGATGAGTGACACCCCCTTTTCCTCAGGCCACTTGCTTGACTGCCTCCCTGAGCATCCTGCCTGAAACATTCACTCCATCCACGCCTACCTCTAGTTGCTTCGTTTTTATTCAAAATGCTGTTGTCTGAAATTGTGTCATGTCAACAATCTGCTCAGAGTCTCCCCCCCCCTGGAAAGGAACCCAAAGGCAAGGGGTTTGTCCTGTTTGTGGTGACACTTCCAGTATCTGGAAAGTGCTCAGAAGGTAATGCTTAATGCTCAGAACCTACTTGCAGAACCCTCCCTGGTGGCACAACGGGTTAAAGTGCAGCACTAGGAAGCCATCACTGCTCCATGCCAGGGAGCTGACCCACACTGTGCAGCAGACCTCTCCTGACCCGCCCACTGCTCCCCTCAGCAGTGTACTTCATCAGTCGGCCTGTTCTGCTCCCCACTCTGTCTCTGGTGAATCCTTTCACCACCCCTGCACCTCTGGCCTGCCCCCCAGTTCTGTATGCACAAATAAATCAATCTTTAAAACAAAAATACCTACTTACAGAATGCGAGTGAATGAGTTGTATACTTTGTAAACCTCTATTAAAAATAAGCCCACTAATGACTTAGTTCTTGAAGTCTTTTTGTTTATGCTGTGCTTGAATAAAAGAACATTTCTTTACAAATGAAAAATTCAGACTTTTAATGGTTTGACTTGCCTCAACGCACCTTTCAGTGTACTTCCTCCCAAGTTCCCCCTGCAGGATTCTAAGTGGAGCTTGGTGGTTAGGTGAGGAAGTAGGTTTTTGTCATTCTTTTGAGGCAGGAAGTAGTTGATGTTAATGAGGGTCTGGTGATCAGTGAGATGTGGTGGAAAGAAAGCGAAGGGCCTCAGAGCTGGTGTTTGACTTTGTTTTTAAATGCTTTGTGCAAGCAGAAAATATTATCCTTTTTTTTACTAGCTGATTTCATAGGTGCAAGAGTCTATTAGTTAAGCCCCACTAGAGTAACTCAAAGTAGAGAAATAGTTTTCTTTCTGGAAAAAGAAATATTGAGAAAAGCACATTTCTGAAAGTATGCCAGGGAATGGTATTTTTCTTTTTCTCATGAAAAATTCAGAGCAAGAAGGAAAATATTTTCACAAGAGAAAGCATTCATTTAGTCAAAGACAAGCCTTTTTTTCTATTCAAAGTTGAGATTTTCAGCTGAAGAAAATTGACAACTTTGCCTCCAGGCTGAATTTTATGGTTTTCACCAGCAGCAGCTGTGTTTACTGACTGGCCTAAGATGCCTCAACCAATTCAAGATAAAAGGATTAGTGTTCTCCTGCAATTATGAACTTTTTACCTTTAAAAATTATGTCAGCATTATTGCTTTTAAAGACAGAAGTTGGTACTGCTGGTAAAATAGAATGTCCATTGCTCTAAAGCTGTGGTTTTCCACCTCAATTAAATAAGTTCACCTGGAATTCAAAAACAAAAGCACCAATTTAGGGCTCTACCCCAATCCAGGCCAGTCACAAAGCGACACTCCCTCTGCTCCGACTCCTACTTATTCATTTCTTGATCACTTGCCAGGTGATTCTAACTAGCAGTCAGCTTCCTTCCTGTAGCCCCTGCCTGTGTATGCAACTGAATTCCAGCCTGGGTGGGTGTTTTGGGGCCTAAGGGTGGGACTCACTCACCCATTCTGCTCCCAGGCCAAACTGTGAAGGTTCTTCAGTGTCTCTCCCATCAGCCTTCTTTGCACCTCTCTCCCCAGGCCTGGAAACCTCCCTCTTGAAGAATTTCTCAGCTATTCTTACCCCACCTATGTTCAGTTAAATTATTAGGCTCCAAGGAAATTTTTTTCTTGCTAAAAATAATCTCACAAAGCTATAATCCTTTCTAGTGTAACATTCCTCTCCAAAGCAAAACCGAAAAGATACATACTAGGCTTCGGAACCCGGCCTGGTGCAGCTAGCGAATTGACAGAACTGGGGAAGGGCAGAGCTCGGGCTGCCATTAGGCCCCTGCAGGAAGCAACCACCTACACCAAAAGGCAGTTCTGTTGGGTGATTCTCACAGCTACTCAACTTCTCTGTGCCCAGTTTCCTCATCTATAAAACAGGGAGAAGATCATTACATTTACAGTTGTGAAGATAAAATATAGGATGCCTTACATACCTGTAGTGCAAGCAGGCACAGAAAGGTTCACTGTCGGTTGGGGCAGATGGATAAAGGGAGTCCAGAGCCCGGTGGGATTTTAATAGGCCTCTAATGCTCCCAGAGAACCAGGGAACCAGAACACAGGTACATCAGGTAGGGAGGTGGGCCTGCAAGGAGGCAGGCCCTGGCTGGCAGGGGGGCTGGGAAGCAGGCAGACAGTGGAGCCTTCCGGGCCCCCCATGAATCTGCGCCCCTTCTCTGGCCTGTTCTCAGTCTGGTGTCTCTCGCAGCTTCACCTCGCCTGTAGCTGCTTACCCTCTTCCTGCCGCCTTTTATACCGCTGCCCTTTTTAGACCACCCCCAGGTCCAGGTGTGCACACTTACACATGCGTGCACACCCATACGTCAGGTGTCTGCCATCAGGCTCATGTGCCCGGCGCCCGGGCTCCAAGCGCCTTCTGCATTAACACAATCAAGGCCGCAGGTGATGGCCACAGAGGCCAGTGGTGGAAAGTCCAGTGAACTCATTTACCGTAAGCATTGGTGCACACTAGCAGTTACTGCAATCACCATACATTAATATAATTTCAAATTATCTCTTTTATATTTGGGTGAGGAAGAGGTCTGTGTGGAGCAGGAAAAGAAACACAGACAGAAAAAGGCATGATTGATTTCCTTTCACAGTTAACACATTCTGATAGTTTGGAAAAAATCATTTGAGCTCTGGCATCCTGATCAGCATATGTGTCTAGCTCCTGTATCCCAAGGCAGTGCTTAATTTATGCCATCCATTTAGATGTATAAATTCCAAGAGCTTAAAAAAAAAATCCCCTTCTTTACTGTATAATCAACCTTGTATAGCTAAGACTCTCGGGAAAAGATGGAAATGAGTGTGAGCAACTGCCTAGCTCGAGAGAAACAAGTGCCTCCCTAATTGACTAGTTAACTCAACACATAAATTAACGGATTCAACAAACATTTAATAATAAACTCTCTGCCAGATGTTGTGCTGGGAAGCAAAGATACCACAGGGAGGGGACAGGGTTCTTGCCCTCATGTAGCTCGCAGTCCACTGAGCTTCGAGAAATGGTGTTGCCTATTTCAAGTGACAGCACAGAGCGCTGAGAACATGGTTATGCCACGCTATCTTCAGCATTGGGAGCTGCTCATCACACTTTGGGCATGTTTCTCCTTCCAAGTATCTTATTTTTCTCGAAGACTGGCTGGTCAGGGCCTCCCTGGTGGTGCAGGCATTAAAGTCTCAGTGCTATCTAGCCACTGCAGCATAAGCTGGATCCCTGGCCAGGGAGCTGACCCACATGGCGCAGCAGACCTCTCCTGTCTTGCCTGCTGCTCCCCTCAGCAGTGTATTTCAGTAAAACTAACTACTCCCCAGTCTGTCAATGGTGAATCCTCTTACCTCCTATTCCTCTGGCCCGTCAAACAATTGATACATTCCTTGCAAGAAACATAACTTTTTACTTACCACAGAAAGAATAAGAATACTTTGCACAAAGAACTGGAAGTACAAATACCCGGAGATCAGCTGGTAGTCTTCCATCACTGGAAGAAATGTGTTTATTCTAACACAGTAAGCCTTTTCTTTTCTGAGAGACTGATGTGAATGCACTGTATGTCAAATTTGGGTGATGTGTCCCTAATTTTTTTTAAAAGATTATTTATTTATGCATACAGAACTGGGGTACAGGCCAGAGGTGTAGGGGCATTGAGATGCTTCACCAGAGACAGAGTGGGGAGCAGAACAGGCAGATAGACGAAGTACACTGCTGAGGGGAGCAGTGGGTGGGTCAGGAGAGGTCTGCTGCGGCCTTGTGGGTCACCTCCGGGGCGGGGATCAAACTCATGCTGAAGTGGCTTTAGCTTCTTAGTGCTGTGCTTTAACCTGCTGCGCGACCAAGGAGAGTCCCTGTTTAAATTTATTTTTTTAAATTTATTTTTATTTATTTATGCAAACAAGAACTGGGGTACAGGTCTGTATGTTGAGGAGAGGAGGGGAGTAAGAAGATTCAGAGTGGGGAACAGAAAAGGCAGATGTACTGAAATACACTGCTGAGGAGAGCAGCAGGCAAGACAGGAGAGGTCTGCTGTGCCATGTGGGTCAGCTCCCTGGTCTTGATAGAACTCATGCTACAATGGCTGCAGATAGCTTAACAGTGTTGAGACTTAACCCCTTGGTCCATCAGGGAGTTCCCCTAATTTGTTTTCTTAATATAAATTTTCTAGAGAAGAATTCAGAATGTTTTGTTTTGAGACACTCAACTTTCGCTAAATTCTTAGAAGCTCTGGATTGCTTAAAAGTATTTTTAGATAATACTGAAAGTAAGCCTGATTTTATACAAAAGTAGTTCTTAAAGTTACCTAAAAATCTAATTTTTGAAAATGAAGCAACTTTTGGACTGAAATTTCTAAGCTCCCTTTTAGTTTTAGAGCCATAAGATACACATCATAATCCAAACAATATTTATTTTGAGCTGTAATTCACATTGACCTTCCACATTATTCCACCTTTTTTGTTGCCTCCTTGTTGTGAGATAACAAACTTGCTAACTCACAAGAAAATGACTTCAATGAGCTAGTACTGCATATAGTATTCATCTGATTTTCTTAAAAACTTATTTTTCTCCGTATCAAATCTACTCTCTCATTTGGTTTTTGAAAGATAGGATGATGATAAGTTTCAAAGATGAGCTCCACAGGTCACACTCTGGAAGGAGTTCCCTTTTTCAACTAAGCGTGACCTGGTCTATGACCCACATTAACCAAGAGGTTGTAGTGGAAGTGGAGAGAGGCAACTGTTCCATCAAGCCTTTGAGAGGACTGCCAGTTTGTTTTTGCGATTGAAAGCTCAGGGCTGATATAATAGCAACATCACTCCCCTTCTAGAGCGACCTCTTGGGGGGCTGGGTCCAGCTGACTCAGTGCCACTGTCAACTCTGCAAGATGATTCCAGGCTCAGCTGCCATTTGCGAAAGACTCCAAGAGGCCAGCAGAAGGACCAGACACCTGGCTCAGCAACTCTCGGAAAAGTGAAACAATAAAATGCTGTTGTTTAAACTCCTAAGTTTTGAGGCAGGTAGCGAGGCATCATGTTTAACAATGTGTCACATCTTTTGACACTAAGGTTCTAAATGCAAGAAAGTAAATTGGCTTCCTCAGAAGAATCACATACTTACTTGAAGGATTTAACAGGAAAGCAAGCTTTCAGTGCACCCAGTATTCAAGTTCATGAACAGCATTCTTATTCTTGATCAAAAAGCTCATCAAAAAGTGGGATTCTCTCTGTCCTGGTCCTCACCAGTGCCCGGGGTTTCCTCTCATCTTTGCCCGATGCATCTGAGTCCGAGCTAGAACTGTCCCAGAGAAGCTGTCCCCGGGTTTCTTGTTCACGGAACCACGACTCCATCTTGCCAATTTGCTGTGGACAGTAGTCATTCCTTGCTTGATGTTCCCAAAATTCTGCACTTTGTAGCTTTCCTACAAAAATTAAAAGTTGGTTTAAATAATTTTTTCTCTAACAATGGCCTTTTTTTTAAAAAAATGCTAATGATTTTATGAACACAATCATCTGCATGGTGTTCTTTTGAAATTATATAGACATAGGCATATGTATTTACATATATACTAAATATATATGTAAAAGATAAAATAAAAAAATATATATGTGTGTAAAAGGAATTCAATTGATGTCTCTGGAAGCATTAAAAATGCCCCTTTTTGCTACTTAAAAGTTTAAAATCTTCTGAAAGTTAAAAGAATAATATAGTATACAACTAGATATCTGAAGCCATCAATATCATTTTTTTTTTTAAGATTTATTTATTTATATAGAACCGGAGTACAGGCCAGAGATGCGGAGGGTGAGAAGATTCGCCAGAGACAGAGTGGGGAGTGGGGAGCAGAACAGGCAGATAGACGAAGTACACTGCTGAGGGGAGCAGCAGGCGGGTCAGGAGAGGTCTGCCGTGCCATGTGGTCACCTCTAGGGCAGGCCGGGATCGAACTCATGCTGAAGTGGCTTAAGCTTCTTAGTGCAATGCTTTAACCAGCTGCGCCACCAGGGAGGGCCCCAATATCATTTTTTAAAAAATTTATTTATTTATTTGTACAGAACTGGGGTACAGGCCAGAGATATGGAGGGTCAGAGGATTCACCAGACACAGAGTGGGAAGCAGAACAGGCAGATCGATGAAGCACACTGCTGAGGGGAGCAGCGGGTGGGTCAGGAGAGGTCTGCCACACCATGTGGATATCCTCTGAGGCAGGCAGGGATCGAACTCATGTGGAAGTGGTTTAAGCTTCTTAGTGCAGTGCTTTAACCTGCTGTGTCACCAGGGAGGGCCCATCAATATCATTTTGTCACAATGTTGATTTCATTTTACATATATATATATTATATATATTTCAGCCAAACCATTTGAAAATTAGATGCAAAGCCACTTTTTCCCTAAATACATCACACGAATCTTTTATGAAAAAGGATATTTTTTTTCTACATAACCAAATACAATGATCACTATTAGGAAATTTTAACATTGAATGAACAGTATTTTCTAGGATATCGTCCATATTCAAATATCCATGGTTTGTTCCAATAATGCTTTCTAGAGCTGCCTTTTGTTTGCCTATTTGTGTTTTGCTTTTTAGATCCAGCATCCTGTCGAGGGTCATGCTTTGCATTTATTTTCTTGTCTTTGTTTCCTTTTAGTTCAAAAAAACTCCCCTGATTTTTTCTGCCTTTCTCCTCTCTTTTCTTTTTTTTTTTTTTTTTTTTAAAGATTTATTTTATTTGTGCATACAGAACTGGGGTGCAGGCCAGAGGCTCAGGGGCAGTGAGAAGCTTCACCAGAGACAGAGTGGGGAACAGAACAGGCAGATCGATGAAGTACACTGCTGAGGGGAGCAGCGGGCTGGTCAGGAGAGGTCTGCTGTGCCATGTGGTCACCTCCGGGGCAGGCGGGAATCGAACTCATGCGGAAGTGGCTTTAGATTCTCAGTGCTGTGCTTTAACCCGCTGCGCCACCAGGGAGGGCCTCTCCGCTCTTTTCAATGCCTCCTTTCTTCTTCCTCCTCCCCCTCTTCTTCTATCTTCCTTATCTTCTTTTATCCTAACACTCACATTTTAGAATCCAGGTCATTGTGCACAGGTGATGTTGCCTAGTACTATTTATTGAACAACTACCATGAAATAGGAACATGCTATGAACTGTACTTGCTTTCACATCAACGCTCATGTCACATCAAAATCACCTAGTGAATCTTTTAGAAACAGATGTCTGGACACAGCCTTTATCTACAAAACTGGGAAGTCCAGTAAGTCAGGCATTTTGTTTTACCTTTTTTTTTTTTTTTTTAGAAGAGATTGAATCTTTTTCTTTCTTTCTTTCTTTTTCTTTTTTTTTTTTTTTTGGCATGTGGTTTTATGTGTATATCTTGAGTTTATTATGTATGCAATACCAAGTGCCCTTTTAGAATGTACTTAGGAGCAAAAAGGGACTCTCTGCAAGGAAGGCTGACTTTTAAGAAAACAAAATCTTAATAACCTCTTCTGAGTTAGGAAAAGTCACTCCCGGCCAAAATCCAGTTTTACCTCAGTCTAGCTGAATCAGCGGTAGCTTGCTGTAGCTTCAGTTGTATGGTACCACACCACATCCACCACCAAAACACCCATAATTCTCTATCCATTGAGGTCCCTCTCTCAAATATTATGGTCCATTTTTACTCAGCATGATATCTGAAGTTGCATATTATTAGCCAAGAAAATAAAGTATTTCAACATGACAATTTATGTCCTGTGATGCATTTCTGTTTCAGTGAGGGGCCACCCTCTCTCCCCTCAAAAATAATTATCAATATATTGAGTATCTTTGTCTATTGACACAGTAACAGAAAACTATGGCTAATTTTTATTCTGCACTCCTAATCTGCCTCCTGACCTACCATGTCCCTTTTAGACAACTGTACTCCTCCACTTTGATGTCTCTTGGGCATGTATCAGACTAAATTCTTCCTCTTGAAAACCCATCTCTCCTCCTAGGAACCCTAACCTAGCAAAATGGCCCTACCTTTGCCCCACTGTCTGCCTAGTTCTTCAAAAGAAGTCCAACAATCCCCTTGTTCTTCTCACTTTCTTATGCAACCAGGTAAGAACCATCACTAATTTCTCCCAATTCTCTCTCCTAATATCTCTTATCTGCCTCCTTGTTTTTGATCTCCTTGTCACCACACTCTCCTGGTCACAACACCAGCTCTTACTTGTGCTATTGTTATGTCCTTATAATTTTCCCAGGCTCAGTTTCTTCCCATCCATTCTCCACTGTTAGAGTGATGTTTAAAAATGTAAAGCTCTTATGCTAAGAGAAATAAGACAAAGAAAGGCACATGCTGTATGATCTCGCTCACATGTGGAATCTAAAAATTCAAACTTAATATTATATATATATACATCTTAACAGCAAAAAACAAACCAGAAAATCAAGTTTACATGTACAGAGAACAACAGATTGATGATTGCCAGAGGTGTGGTGCAGTGAGTGACATAGGTGAAAAGGGTCAAAAGCACAAACTTCCGGTTATAAAATAAGTAAATTGTGGGGATGTAATATACAGCATGATGTCTATAGCTATCAATGCTCTGTTGCAATTTTGGAAGTTGCTAACAGAATACATCTTAAAAGACCTCAACACATAAAAAATTCTAACTATATATGGTAATGACTTATTGTGGCGATTCATTTGCTACATAAATTGAGTCATTACATTAGGCTCCTGAAACTAATATTCATCCATCATACCTCAATAGAAGAAGAATGGAAAAAGATATATAATTACATGTCTATTTACATACATTTTATCATACCCATATGCAAGTATTACATTTTATAATTACTTACTCCCCCCAAATTTAAAAAAATATAAATGTGATGGTGTTTCTTCCTTGCTCTTTCATAGCTCCCCACTGGTCACAAGCTAGAGTTTTAAGTCCTTAGTGGACATCTCCAGCACCCTCTCTTGTCCACCCAGAGTCTTTGAGGTTCCACCCTACTCTTGCACACACTGTCATCAAGTAACAGTTTGGAATGTTCAGCACCCCGGTCCTGACACTCACATGTAGTCCTGCCCCTTCATCCACTTCCTGTCTGAGTTTAAATGTCACTTACTCAAGAAAAGCTTCTAGTTGCTCGGATTATGAATTCTCCCAGGTACCCCTAATTGAATTTTGTTTTTGTCCCTACTATTACCTGAACTCCAAAGCTAGAAACCACAACTAGCTGGCCTAGGAATCCTCTGTTGCATAAGTAAAGATATGAATGTGAACCATCAGAAAAATCTGAGGAGGCAGAAGTATTGGCAATTTGGACTTGGAAAGGCTTCACCAACAGAAAGGGGTCTCAGTCATCTCTGCTCTGCGAGTGAGCCAAGACCTACTAGAGACATCACTCAGGCTAAGAACAGGAATTTTTGCTGACAGGAGTTTTGAAACAGGAAAATGTTTGTTAATGGTAGGATGTAATATAATATTAACAATAGCTTAAGTTGCAGAACACTCTAAAGTTAGTGTGTGAAATAAAATTCACATGTTCAGATTTATCCTTGGAAATCCCTTAAGTCATTCTTAAAATACTATATATAAGTTCTGTATACACAGCATTAAAGCTTGATAACTTCTGAGCTACAGGTCTTACTACTTTTTTATAAATCCCTGTTTGGTTCTCTCTGGTTACTAGACTTTAAAAGAGAAAGAAAGAAGATGACTGGATTAAAAAGAGGTGGTACATATATACAATGGAATATTACTCAGCAACCAAAAAAGAGAAACACATGTCTTTTGCAGCA
>NW_004567114.1:33251996-33261697 GCF_000260355.1 Condylura cristata | reverse complement strand
TGGATGGAGCTGGAAAAGATCATGCTTAGTGAGATAAGCCAGAAAGAGAAAGAAAAATACTGGATAGCTTCACTCATAGCAGGAGTATAATGGACCAGGTGAGAAAATAACAAGAATGAATATACCAGAGATATTTTGTGGGGGTGGAGTGGGGAATGGGATCAAAAACCGGGGGAGGGGGGGTGGTGGAGTGGGGAGGAAACTGCACGGGATTATGGTGATGGCACACGGGTGACTTGGTGATGGGAAACCCGTGGGGACTACAATTGAGATGGGAAAAAAAAATGTAAAAATGTAAAATAAACTGCTATAAAAAAATAAAGTAAAAGAAAGAAAGAAAGAAAACACAACCTTTAAAAAACCTAACTGGGTTTTAGGTGAGCAGAATACAGGGAAATATATCTTACTTCAAAACTAATTTGGGGAAAGAGGAAGGCAACAGAGGCATATGGCTGTGTGTGGAATAAGGAATGATTTTAGATAATACAAACATTGGAGAAAGCACAAAAATGTTTGATGGTTATGTATTTTATGATATTTGTTCTAGAAAAATGTACGCCACTATGAGTCTAATCCATACTTTTACATTATTTGGCAGATTAGGTGAAATTTAAAAGAAAATAAAGTACTATAAAGAAAAATGCTGTTAATAGTAGAACAGGTAGCCAGAAAAGACCAGAATTGTGAAGGTCACATTCAAATGATGCATTTAGGTTGCCTCTTACCCTGACACAGATATTGTCATTATAAGACATCAGTTCTATCTTTCTTCAGTTTTGTCCAGTTTATGAGCATTTGTATAGAACTTAATTTATTTTTATTTTTTGAAACTGCACATTTTTTTTTAAGATTATTGATGCATGCAGAACTGGGGTACAGGCCAGAGGTGCAGGGGCAGTGAGAGGATTCACCAGAGACAGAGTGGGGGAGCAGAACAGGCAGACTGATGAAGTTCACTGCTGAGGGGAGCAGCAGGCGGGTCAGGAGAGGTCTGCTACGCCATGTGGGTCACCTCCAGGGTGGGGATCCAATTCATGCTGAAGTGGCTTTAGCTTCTTGGTGCTGTACTTTAACCCGCTGCAGCACCAGGGAGGGCCAGAAACTTTACATTTTAAAAAAATTTAATATATTTTTTACATCACCCATCATTTTCATACAATGCATGCTTTATCCACTCATGCATGGTCCCCAAAGAGTCCCCACCATCAATTCACCTGTAGTGAATCACCATAGTCCCTTGTGCTCTTCCCATCCCTTTTGAATGAAACTTTACATTTTATATATGCTTTAACACAGATTCATTTCTACATAAGTCCTACAGGACAGACAGTGCTTTGCTCCTGAAGCTGTGGAAACTGAACTTCACAAAGTTTCCATAACTGGAATTCAGCTATGATGTCTTTCTATAAAATAAACTATACAGACAAATTAATAGTGAATATTTATGAGTGGTACTACGAGTCACACTGTTCTAGGAACAATAAAAGTTGCCTGCTCACATGGAACTGACATTTAGAAGATGTTCTTTTGGTTTCAAATGGAGGACTGACTCCAAGTCCAGTGTTTTTTCTAACCTCTATATTTAATGGAGGCTTCTGGAAAAGGCAAGAGCTACTACATAAACATTTTAAAATTCATAGAATTGCACACCCAAAAGAGTGGTGTTCACTCATTTGGTAAGTGTAAGTTATATGTCATTATATAAGTTGTAAGTAATTTATTATGCAAATATATGTAAAATATTTGTAAAGATTGGGTAGTTGCATTTTAAAGAGGGTGCAGAAAACAAAGCCAACTTCCATATCGAAGGAGTACTAAATTTCTCATCCCACCTTCCAGAGGAGGGAACAAGAATGGGAAAATTACAACTTAAAATAAGAGTTGGGTACAGCAGAATCTTAATTATCAGAACCTGACTGTGATCTTGACTACACTCCAAGTTTGGGAGCAAAGTGAACTACTGTTAGAGGATAGAGTGAGAAATCAAAGATGCCACCTGGGAACAGGTAGAAGCAATCATTGCTCCAGAATATGCCAGTTGTAGTGGTGGAATCTACAGGCTCTGGAGGGCAGTCTGCTCTTTAAGTGTGAAAATTCATATACAGAATCCTTATTTAAAGACATCAGGATGCTAGAAGAATTCCACACATACACAGTGAGTAAACAACAGTACCCAACATGCCTTGCATCTCTGACAAGATGTAATGCTTTTCTATCCCAGTACCGGGAAGAAAGAGGCTCTGTTTTGCATAGCAATAGACCCCACTAAAAGTCATGTAAGGGGATGCTGGCTTTTATCCTGGGAAAGTATATGTGTCTTGCCAGGAGACTGCACTTTCCAAGTTCACTATTTTATTAGTAAAATAACTTGCTTTTTGTTTGCAACTTCTACATTTGCATGCTTTCCCGAGGTTGTCCTGGACAAAGCTGAGTTCCCGGAGCCCTGATGAGATAATAGGAGGTTTGGGTGGGAGCGCACAATTTAGGGTGAGGAAGACATGACCTTGAGTCTCAGCCCTGTCACACTGGTGTGCACGTAACTTCTAATTTACAGTTAGTGTGAGGACTCCATGTGCTAATGGATGGCAAGGGTGCACCACAGTGCCTGGCTTTCTGAGAGTAAGAAATAGCCGTAATTGAAAGAAAAGAAGCATCATACCTCATACCTCAGTCTCCCCTGGCCCGTGCAGATCCAGGTGGCTTCCAAACCTTCACTAATATTAGGATTTCTTGGCACCACTTCAAGCAGGACTCTAAGTGTCTGCAGTAGTGAGGCACTTTAATTGGCTGTTTGCCAATATTTTTTAAACCGACAAAATTGTGTATCTATGTGACTATAGAGGATATTGTATTCTGGGACTTAGAGTATAGATAAATAGATGCCCCAAGTAGATTTTTAATTATTTAATCTTCTCTTATTTAATTAACTTATTGATTCAGCATCTTGTTCCTCTGAGTGGGAGCAGTGTCTCTTTTAGCTGGCAATTCTGTATCTTAGAAACCTATGACCTCCACAGACACAGCCAGCATTTCTGTAGAGCTCTCAGGAACCCATCTTGCTCATGTGGGGATTTGGGGGCCCTATGTTGTGTGGTTGCAACTGTGCGTTTGCTCTGCGGGAATATGGACATGGAAAACCTAATTGGTAGGACAACATAGCATGGGGGTAAGAGGCTACAGACATGCATGTCCTTTGGATATCACAGAGCAGTTGTGCCTTGGCTGTGCTGTGCAGTCTGGGGGAAAGAGTGGCAGGAGATGAAGCCAGCAAGGTAGGCAGCAGTTTGGCTCAGATACGAGGTGAGGAGAGAAGAGTAACCTCAGGCTCATGGAGACTTGCTGAAAGATTTACTTTAAGGAGTGGTGTAATGTGGTCAGATTTGCATTTTGTAAGATTGCTCTGCTATTAGTACAGTTTTTTTAGAACTTTATTATGCAAGAGAATCACCTTGGAATCTTGATAAATGGCACCTCTGACTCAGTAAGTTTGGACAGAGACCTGAAATTCTGCACTTCTAATAAACTTCCAGGTCATGCATATGCCATTGGTCTGTGGACAACACTTTTTATTACCAAGGGGAGCATCAGAATCACCTGGACGAATTGTTAAACTCAGGCTGTAGGGCCCCACCTCCTGACTGGGACTCTAGTGCATCCCTAGGTGATGGTGGTGCTGATGGTCTGGAGGCTGAGAAAACTAAACAAAAGGTTGATGGGATGAGGGCCAGACTAAGGGAGGTGTGCATTCAGGAGGCTAGAACAATAGCCTTGGTGTGATATGACTGTCTAAAGATGGCACTGGGAATGGGAGAGAGAGGGGAAATGATAGCGCTAAATGACACGCTGAGGACGTTGTAATAACCAACTGCAAGGAGCAGAGGGGCTGGAATGGCCTGAGTGACACGGGCTGTAGGCTCACCCACTGAGCCAGTGGAGGCAGCAGGAGCAAGCGTGGGGGTGGGCAGTGATTCTGAGTTCAGCTTTGGAATTCTGGGTGTGCTGGAGAAGGCTGACCTGGTCCACATGTGGCACCAAACTGGCTCATACCAATTTGCTGTTCAATATGTCTGCATGTGCCTCATTCTCCTGAACCATGAGATGAGACTCTTGCCTTTTGTCTAACTAGGGATGAAGCAAGGATTGCAATAATGGATGTAGTAGGCCCCTACCAAGAAAGCATCATATCAGAATGCATAAGCTTTTGTCTTTTTCTCTTACCAATCCAAAATGATAATATGCTTTTTATATTCCAGCAGGTAAACTATCAGCAGGAGCCCAAAGTTATTTTCTGTTCTTCCTGAAGTTTATTTGATATTTTAAAAAGTACTCAAAATATTCATTCCGCTAAAAAATTAAATGACTCACCTGGACTTGTAATCAAGCTTTCATCAGGCAACAAGGTTATGTAATCACCGACATCATTTCTTTGAAAGGTTTTCTTGGCTTTATTTTCTCTTGATTTTTGTTTACTGGTCTTTGACTCCCTGTGAAGGCTTTTCTTCAACTCCACTTGGGCCTGAAAATGATCAGTAATAAATGGTTAATGTTCTCCCCTGAGTGACTTTCACCAGAACCAGTCACCTGGTCAGCCACTTTGCAACTCCTGTGCTTATCTGTAGACATCAGAAAATGGGTTTCATTTTCAAATTAGAAGGTATGCAAACTTTCCTTATGCATAGATTTGTCAAGAGAAAGGACAATTGACCACCTTCTCAGAAAGGTATGACTAGATTAACATGAGGAGTTTTGTAAAAACACTTCTTTGTAGTTCTCCCTAGGCTAGCTGACATTTGGAATTTCATAGGACAATGACATTGGGCTTATTTACTAGAGTGAAGAATTTGGGTTAGGTCAGTTACAGAAGACATTATTGTAAAGGGTTTGCACAAAGGATCTTTCTTGTGAGGTAATTCTATGATATTAATGGTAGAGAGATACATAGGTATAATAGTAAATATGAACTCATCTCTCACTCCCTAAACCAAAAAAATTATCTAATCCCACTTTTCTGCTGGAAGCAGAATGTCATAGGAGTAAGCTATTAAAAAACAAACAAGGTCCTCCCTGGTGGCGCAGCCAGCGGATTAAAGCACAGCACTAAGAAGCTTAAGCCACTTTCGCATGAGTTCGATCTCCGCCTGCCCCGGAGGTGACCACATGGCGTGGCAGACCTCTCCTGACCCATCTGCTGCTCCCTTTAGCAGTCTATTTCAGTAGATCTGCCTGTACTGTTCACCACTCTGTCTCTGGTGAACCCTCTCACCTCCTCCCCACACCTCTGATCTGTACCCCAGTTCTGTATGAATAAATAAATAAAAATCTTTAAAAACAAACAAACAAAAAAAGAGGGAGACTTGAAACATAGATACACCCTTGTGAGGACTGAACAGAGTCAAGACAACTGGAGTGGAAACAGAAGGGATAGTGTTGATTCTTCCCCAGCTCCAGGAGTTGAAACTTCGGCTCCGAGAACCATTTTAAAATGCTGAGAAGACTGGAGATGAATGCTTGACTATATTTATGTGCCAGGACAGTCACTATGGAGTAAATCTGTTAAATATTCTTCCCTCCTTGTATTTACCTCTTGTCTTTTACGGTTCATTTCCAGCATTTGCATCTTATGCAAATATTGTCTGGTCCCAGAAGTATACATTGAAGTTTGCATCTTCTCTTCCAGTCCCTGCTATGAAAGATGACAAACTCGTCAGTGGAAGATAATTTGTTATTGACTGGGCAGTTCACACTTGAAATCCTTTTGGACAGAGTGAGATCTTAATCAATCCTCAGTCATAATCCACCGAGGTCTCTGTGGGCTCAAGACGGACACTGGGGCTCTGTCAGTGCCTTGTGGCTGTGAGTGGATAGAGTGGTGCTCGGTTGTGTGTGCCGTGTGGTTTTTCAGGTTCCTGTGGAGTTTTTCAGACTTTGACTAGAAATATCTTTCCACATCTCACTTCGACAACATATCACTTCCTCTTATTACTATTTCTCCAGAAATGTTTTCTTGTTTGATGAAACTGCTTTCTCTCCCTGCCTCTTCTGCCACTGACCCACTCCCACTGAGGGGAGTTGAAGAATAGTTCAGTGGAGCCTATTTTTATAGTACATCCTCCTTATGCCAACACAAGCCCTGGTAAGGAAGGATGTAAAGTAGGTTATTCGGGATTTTGGTGTTCTCCCCCTGGGTCATAGACTCCAGTGGAATAATACAGACATCCATGGGCAACTATGCCCACATATGTCACTTGCTAAGGCCAGGAGGAGGAAGGAAGGCGGTACCCGAGAGAGTGGGTGATCTCGTTGGTTATCCTGGGAAGGTAACTCTATTGGCTTATGTGAGCCTCAGGGTGGGGCCCATCTGTCAGCATCATGAAGATGGTGGCTTTGAGGATTTGAATGGATCTGGAGATCTCTCACCACCTCAGCTAGTTGCCCAGTTGAAAATCTACTTCTCTAGGTTTCAACCTATGCGAGGAGTGTTTTCTCAGTGGTGTGACAATTACATAAAAGGAAAAAATGTCTACTGCAGTCCCTCCCCAGGATTACTTTTTGCTGTTGTTCTGGCAAGGATGTTAGGCACAACTAGTAGATTTGACTTCCTCGGAAAAGTGTGAATGAAAGAGTTTTAAATTGATGGGAAGAATGAATAGAGAGTTATGTGGAATTTTTTACAATTTTGAAAACTTCTAGAATCATCAACGTGCAAGTAAAATTCCTGTCTCTTATCTACAGCTTCCTGTTTTCACCAGGAAGCAAAGTAGGGTCTATGGGCAGGAGTAATGGCCAGCTGGAGGCAGACCCAGCTCTGGAAAGTGCGATGCTGAATGACTTCATGGTTTGGTTGCCTCTGAAGTCTGTGCAGAGAAAGCATGAAAAGGCCATTTTCCCCAACCCTGTGAGCCAGCACATCCCCAGCCCCCACCACCTGCCCCCACCACCATGATTTGTGCAGTTCACCTTTGCTTTGTGAGTTCTCTCAGCTTCTTGCAGGCACAGGTGCCTTTCAGCAGTAATTATTGTTGGTAAGAAAACTGGTTCAAGCTTCTGGAAGTCCAACATTGAGAACATTCAGCATCCCTCATGCCATGAGATGATGAAACCAAAAAGCCAGACATTAAACTATCTTAACACTTTGCAAAAGCAGCACTTATTCCTGAGAACACACAGGGAAGGTGATTTCAACAGTTTTATAATAATTTCTGTGCAAAAGGCTTTTCAACACACCTGAGGTTCAGTATTGCTCTAATGCATTGTTGACAACAGCTTATGACCTAAAAACTGGTGAGAGAGTTAAAAGACTGTCTGCATCAAGGAACCATGTTCAAAGTTATCCAATTGTGAGGGACTTAGAATATTAGAGATGAAAGAGGCATTGAGAAGTTACTTCATTTTATTCATCCCTTAAACACCCAGCTGAACTAGTCTTTAGGGAAGTGACCTATTTTTAAGGTCTCCAGAGGAACCCCTTCAGCCTCCTCAGTAATAATCACTGGTGCTTATGAGGCACATTTAAAAATGAAAGCACAATGTGAAAACAAATCTTGGACATGAGTGTTTCTAGCAGGGGCCTGGCTTTGTGGAAAGATCATGTTGGAGCTACAAGGGGCCAATAAGTCTGGCAGCAGTTGATGAACCAGTAGATCTGCCTCAGTCTCGCATGCCTCAGATGACTTAATGCTCTGAGAGCTGGAAACTGGGAAGTTACTGAGCAGCCTGATAGGCCATGGCTGGTCTTCATGCTGACGGAAGGTGAGTGACAGCTAGAAGGTCATAGAATCTTCATTTTTTCACTCAGCTGACTGAATGGCTTACTGTGTGCTTACTGAATGGCTGCTCTGTGCCAGGCACAGAGGTGCAGTGATCAACAAAAATGGGCCCTCAAGGAGCTTACAGTCAGTGGGGGATAGCTACACTTTTGCTTGTGTGATTGTCTGAGTAATAATTATCCAAACTTCACATGTTTGAAAAAGTCTTTTGACAAGACAATATATAATTGGAGGGCTCCTTTGGCTATGGGAGAGATGGTAAATTGGATTTGTCTCTGCCTAATTCAGTGAACTCTTTTTTATTTTATTTTCTTACATTGTTTTTCAATATTTGGTTTCCCCCTGAGGTGTAGTCCCATAAATCTCCCACTACCACCTCACCATGGACCATCATCATATGGTGAACTTTTAACTGCTGTACCTTAGTATGTGACCTTATTTGGAAATAAGAGTGTTTACTGAAGGACCCTTAATTCAGTATGTTTGATGTCCTCATAAAAAGGGGAAATTTGTGGACAAGGAGAACACTGCATGAAGATGAAAGCTGAGATTAGGGTAATGCTTCTAACAAGTCAAGGAACTTCAGAAATTGCTGGCAAATACCCAGAAGCTAAGAGAGGCATGGAGAGGTTCCTCCTTACAGCCCTCAGAAGAGACCAACTCATTCAATACCTTGACCTTGGATGTTTAGCTTCCAGAACTATGAAACAACATATTTCTTTAAGTCACCTAGTTTATTATGCTTTTAAAAAATTTATATATATATATATATATATATATACATATTTTTGTGCATTTTTCCATCTCAGTTGCAATCCCCTTGGGTTTCCCATCACCAAATCACCCATGTGCCATCACCATAGTCCAGTGCATTTCCCTCCCCCACTGTTTTGATCCCATTCCCCACTCCCCCATATTGTGCTTTTAATGGAAGCCCTGTAAAACTAACACAACAGGAAGGGGGTGAAGGGACATGCCATGGAAGTTTCCTGAGAAAGTTAATTTTTCAACAGAACTTGAAAGGTTGAGCATTTTTAGGGACTAAGGTGTTCTGGGTGGGGGAAACACCATAAACAATAGCTCTGAGGTGGGAGAGAACATGATCTGTTAGAAGAAATGCAAAAAATTGGTTGAATTTCAGAAAGGAAGACAACTCAAAGTGAGGCGGGAGAGGAAGGTAGGGGTCAGTTTATGCAGGAACTTCCTAAAGGCTCTGGTCTTCCTAAGAGTAACAGGCAGCCATTGACAAATCCAGCAAAGCAATAACACAATCACATTTGATTAAAAAGAAAAATGTTTGATCAGAAAACATGGAGGAGGTTATAGAAGAAACAGCCACCGCACATACTGTCACCTTAGAATAAATATCTTTCAGATTATATCTATTTTTCTTACTTTGCCCTTCAAAGAAAACTTACAAAACAAAACTGGAGAGGTTCCCATGGTGGCCCAGGGGTTAAAGTCTCAGTGCTATCAAACTACCAGCAGCCACTGCAGCATGGGTTCGATTCCCAGCCAGGCAGCTGACCCACATGGCACTGCTGCTCCCCTCAGCAGTATATTTCAGTCAGTCTACTGTTCTGCTCCCCACTATGTCCCTGATGAATCCTCTCACCACCTGCACCTCTGTTCTTATATGAATAAATAAATAAAATGAATCTTAAAAAAAAAAAAAAACCAGGGACTGGGTAAAAACACTTGGTAAGGAGCAGGTTGAGGGAGTTGGCATTGATGCTCCATTTTTGTCTTCTACATTTTAAACCATGTGACTATGTCCCAATTCAAATAAATGCACATTAAAAATTAAAAAAGAGGTCCTCCCCTGTGGCACAGTGGGTTAAAGCACAGCACTGAGAAGCTAAAGCCACTTCTTCATGAGTTCGATTCCTGCCTGCCCCGGAGGTGACCACATAGCGTGGCAGACCTCTCCTGACC
>NW_004567114.1:33228086-33251546 GCF_000260355.1 Condylura cristata | reverse complement strand
GCCTGTTCTGTTCCCCACTCTGTCTCTGGTGAAGCCTCTCACCACCCCTGAGCCTCTGGCCTGTACCCCAGTTCTGTATGTACAAATAAATAAATCTATAAAAAAAAAAAAAAAGAAAGGAACTCAGAATCATATTCCTCCAGAAAGAGGGGGGGGAAGCACTAGAGGGCAGCAACTAGCACTACCAAAGAGATCCCTCAGCTGAATCATTTGCACTTGGTCTGAGAAGCAGAAAAAAATAAAAACTATTAGAAAATAGAATTCTTTTTTTTAAAAAAAAAGAGTTAAAGGAAATTACATCAGTTTTCAGGGTTCATGTCAGTGTTCCTTTTCCCCACTTGGGAAGCAAGATGCTTAGTTCATCATCTTCATAGAGAAGATAGAAAGGATTACCATTGGTGGGATGATACCTTTTTTCATTTCATGTTATAAAAATGTAGTATTTGTGGAAAGCATTTTGGGTTATTTGACTTTTCAGATGAAGCAAATGGTAGGATAATCCGGGGAAGCATCAGGAGACTGAGGAAAGGTGATCAAATCCAGCTTAATTCACTGAGCTTGGTGATCCATACCAACCTGAGGTGGGAGCTTTTGCCTCCGAGTAGGCAGACAATGGTGGACAGGAGAAAATAAAACTATAAAATTTGATGGCCCTATGACTTAGAATGTGTTCTTTAAAGTTCTGGGAAGAAGGAGGGAGTGTTGACAGCCTTAGACCAAGAATTTGTGAGGCCATGAAGGAATTTCTGGTCAAGACACTGAGCTCATATTTCAATAACATTCTTTGTTCCAAACATCTAGCAATAAAATTCAAAAGACAATGTCATGCTTTAATAAAGATAAACAACTCCATGAGCCAGAAAACAGAATATGCACACAGACTTGAAGGAAGCTAATCAAGAAGGTACTTAGCACTGCTGGTAAGTCTGGTGGTATCTGTAGGTTGAAAAGTGTCTACAAATGTTCCATATAAATGGGGAAATAGAACAACAGCTTGAAATAGAACAACAGCTTGAAAAAAAAAAAGCAAAATTGAATCAGGAAGAAATAAGATATTTACATTAACTAAGAGTCAGCAAATAAATCAAGTTAGCAGAAAAATGCATCCCTTCTACAAAGATAGTTTCATAGGCCTGTTTTATGAAACTTTTAAGAACTAGGTAATTACTGTGTTATAGAGCTGAAGAGAATAGAAAAGAGAGAAAGATAAATAACTCATTTCATAAAAATTAGAATACCCTTGAGAACAAACTAGAAAAAGACAGTATAGAAATGCTACAGAACAACTTCACTTACGGAAAATAAACACAAAAGTCTAAGCATATCATATTCAGCAGTGTGTTCAAGTATGCACCTCATGACCAAGTAGGCTTATGCCAGACAGGCAAACAAGGCTCAGCACCATGAAGTCTGTTTGTGTAATGCATTGTATTAGCTGATTAAAAAGGAATTCCATACTCAATACAATTTAACACTGGACCTTAGGAAAATTCTCAGGACATTTGGAAGTAAAGGGAATGCCCATAATTTAACACATGGCATTGTGACAGCTCTCTTCCACTTATTTCTGCAGACCCACTTGTCACATTTCTCTACCCTGTTCTCTGCCAAGGACTAAGCAGTCTCTCCTTTCTTCTAGCTTCACATTGTGTCAGACACTGAGGATTCCTGGCAGGAGATCTGAAAGAGGAAAGAGAATGAGGTCAACATGTTCCCTCCTCCCTGCAAGGTCACCCTGGGTGCTGTGTCCCACTGCTCCTCTCAAGACAGCTTCCTCTACCTGATTCTTTTCTTTCAGGTTCTAGAAATATCTCCCTCTCTAAATGAAGGGTGCCAAGTATTATTGCTCACATTCAATGTTTCAAAGAAAATGCTAGCCAGTACAAGAGTCAAGGAAATAAAGCAACAAAACTGAGAAGAGAAGAAAACATTCTTTTTTATAAAAAGAATTTTTTATGGCCCTCCCTGGTGGTGCAGCGGGTTAAAGCACTACATTGAGAAGCTAAAGCCACTTCTGCATGAGTTCGATTCCCACCTGCCCCGGAGGAGTCCACATGGTGAGGTCTCCTGACCCGCCCACTGCTCCCCTCAGCAGTGCACTTCGTCTGCCTGTTCTGCTCCCCACTCTGTCTCTGGTGAATCCTCTCACCCCCTGCATATGAATAAATAAATCTTAAAAAAAAATTTTTTTTATATTGTCTATGGTGAAAGACTAGAAGAATAAATAGATGGTGGGAATTTACCAAAGTATGTCAATGCTGTTATGGAACACAAAATTCAACATGCAAAAATCAATAGCTATTTAATTTACCAAAAATAATCACTGAGAAAAATAAATGGCAAAAATAAAGCTCATTTATAAAATGATGAAAAATCCATAAGATATTTTGATAATCAGTTTATGTGCCAAGTTGGGTAGGCTACAGTCTCCAGTTATCCAAACACTAATCAAGATGTTGCTGTGAAATTATTTTGTAAATAGGCTTTAAGTCAGGAAGATTATTTTAGATAATTTTTCAGGCCTGATTCAATCAATAGGAAAGACTAAAGAGCAGCAATGACTTTAAGAAAAGGCAACTCCACTGTGGACAGCAGTAGCCTCAGTTCCTACCCCCCCAGTTCCAGTCTATCTTCCATGATGGCCTGCCCTATCGACTTGTACTTGCCTTGCCAACCTCCATGTTTATGTAGGTCAGTTCTCTGCAATAAACCTCTATATCTATCTCTACCTGTTCAGTTTTTCTGGTTGAACATTGTTTGGTACAGGTATATGCCTGGAAACAAAACAATGGCAAAGTTATGAAACATTATTGAACTAGCTAAAACAGTATCTGGGCAAATGAAGATTTATGCCATGTTCATGGTTTAAAAGACTCAACTGTGGGGCCCTCCCTGGTGGTGCAGCAGGTTAAAGCTCAGCACTGAGAAGCTAAAGCCACTTCCGCATGAGTTCGATTCCCGCCAGCCCCAGAGGTGACCACATGGCGTGGCAGACATTTCCTGACCTGCCCGCTGCTCCCCTCAGCAGTGTACTTCATGGATCTGCCTGTTCTGTTGCCCACTCTGTCTCTGGTGAAGCCTCCTGCCGCCCCTGAGCCTCTGGCCTGTACCTCAGCTCTTTATGCACAAATAAATAAATCTTTTAAAAAAAAAAAAAAGACTCAACTGTGAATCTGTTAATGTTCCCCAAATGAATGATTCTGTGAATGCTCTGCAGTCAGAAGGCTAGAAAGAATTTTCATGAACCTTAACAAGATGATCCAAGCTTCTCAGATAAAGGAAAGATCATAAATAGCAAAGACAACTCTGAAAAAGAAGACGGGGAACTTTCACATGAAGACTTAAATACTGAAAGTATGTAAGATAGTGGAATTCCTGTGAGATCAATCAGTAGATCAATGCAGCAGAAGAGAGAGCCCAGCAACACTCATGATGCTCTGGAAATTGGCTACCTGACAAAGTAACATTTCAAATTCATGGTCAAAGAATGGATGGTTCCACAGAGTTCTGGGACAACTGATACATCAAGTGGAAAGAGAGTAAAAGGAGATTCCAACTTCACATCTGGACACAAATGAATTTCAGGTGGGTTAAGATCTACACGTGGAAACTTAAATATTAAAATTTTTAGAAAGAAATAAAGAATATCTTTATGACCTTGGGGAAGATAAAAATTTCTTAGACAAAATACAAGAAATATATAAAGATTAAGATTGAGGACATACACACACACAAAAGCAAAATGAAAAGGCAGAGATAGTGGAGAGAAGATATTTGCAATAGATGTAGCTAACCAAAAACAGGATCTAAGATCTATAGGGCCCTCTCACAAATCTACACAGAAAAAGATAACTGGAGATACTAGAAAATGGTTAAAGGATTAGAAAAGACAAGGAAAGGGAATCTATTGCTTGACTAGGTAATTGCCGAAATGCATGATGAAACCATGGAAGTCAGAACACCCTCTTATCTCTCCCCAGCAGTCTTTGTGCTCATCTTTTTTCCTTCTGCTCTTATTCATTAAACATTTATTTAACACATACCTGTTGATCACTCATTTGTGTGTCAGGTACTGTTCTAGACACTTAGTGACAACAACAGATATGGATCACTACTTCTGTGAAGATTATATTCTTGGCACTGGGGGTGGGGTGAAGGAGGTGATGAAGAAAATACATGATCATAATACAAGGTAAGCAGTAGATGGAAATGAGGGCTCTGGGGAAAAGACACTTAGTGAAACATCAGGAGAATCAAGAATGCCAGGGTGAGGGTTGCAATTATCAACAGGTTATATAGGAAAGGTGAGAATTAAGTAAGTCTTTGGAGATGATGGAGTCATTTCCAAGAAGATCACTAGAGAACTCACCATATAGGGGGTGGGGGAGGACTACTCTATCTTGGCTGGCCCTGTGACAGTTGGATGAGAAGGCCAGAGGGACAATAATAACTGATTTTCCAACAGTGGGCAGGCATGTTTGATTAGAATTCCCTGGTAGAGGACTTCAGATCACAGCAACCCCAAGGTAGAGAACCACCCTATATATGACCTGCCCTTTTTTTTGAGGAGTAGATGTTCAGGAAGTGGAGTGTACCAAATATGCTATTCAAATTATTTAGGATGCAATTAGATTTGGTTTAATAATTAAAAATACTTTTAGAATTTTTTTGGCAGCAATTAGGCTATTAATTAGCATGTCATGGGAACCCAGCATTTATTATTCTCTCAAAAACCCATTTGTGGTAGAAAATGCGCTGAGCCTCATTTGTGAAGATAATTATAGTTGATATCTTCGGAAGTGTCTGCCAAGTTCCCAGCAATTTTCCTCTTCTCTGGGAGCTGCCTCCGGAATCCAGAGCGGGGTTAGCGGCGGTGCTCCCGCGCCCACACGGCCACTGCAGGAGCTTGTTCAAGTCATAGCTCACTGGACCAGAACTGGAACCATCAGTAAGCAGGGCCACTAAGATCTTTTCTCCAGGAATTTGGAATTACAGCAAGAGGGCCAGGCCAGACCACCCATTTGACTGTAATAAAAAGATGCAAATTAGGGGTGGCCAAACTTTACCTTGTGGTCTTGAGCAGGAAAAATAAAACGTCAGGGAGACTGAAGCAAATGCCTTTACACAGAGAAGGCACAGAGCTGTTCTGCACTTGAGGTTCTAAGGCACAGCTCTTTCTGAAGTCCAACTTTACCTGTTCTTAGATTCAATAAAACCTTCCTGTAGACTTACAGTGAATCACACTGGTTACTTTGGCTAGTCAACTAAAGCGCTGATACAATGTGGCTATAGGTCAGTAGGAGGAAATACACTGTGATTTCTCTCTCACCAGAGATAGTGGATCTCACTGTCATTCATTCATCCAGTTACTCACCACTTGGTCACTCACAAATCTTTGTGAGGTACATATTAGGAAAATATTCTTTGTGCTCAAATAACCCATCTCTCCTTGATTCTTCATTTTTTAAAGTGGTCAATTAGGGTGTAGTGGTGAAGTCTTTGACTCAGAAATACCAAAACTCTCTTTTTGAGCTTGATTGACTTGAGAGAATCAAATCTTAACTTTAACTTATTCAGCATTGGTAGATATAAAAAGCACTTTTCAAACTGTAGATTTTTACACAAATACTTTTCATTGATTATAATAATGTCTTCTATTGAGTTATTTAGTTTAATAGTCTCCACAGGGACATATGTTAAACACACTCCTTTGGAAGGACAGAGTGGATTTAGGAATAAAACATACATTTTTAAGACTGCCTAGTTTAGCTAAAGATAAGTTGAAAAACTGAAAATTTTATTTCAATTTGATAGAATTATACTTTATTTTTCTTTAAATCATATTTTGAGATTTCTGATATTTTGGGGAAATATCAGAAATCCTGTGATCACAGGATTTAATCACTTTGAATAATGATTATTATCTAGCTTCTAAAGAAGACAGGTAAATAACACCAACTGAAACAGAAATAATCCCCAACAAATGAGCTCATATGCCCCTGGGATTGGTCCAGACAACTGGGTGAAGTGTGTAGCAGGTGGGATTTGGCTCCAATTTACTTTTTCAAATGTCAGTGATAGACCCTGCCCTTGTGAGCAGGGTCCTCCTTTTAGCTGATGCTCATTTTCAAGGATCCACTCAGATCTTTATCCCCATCTAAGATGAGAGTTCTTACAATTTTTATTTCTTGAAAGAGAATTCATTAAACATTTATTAATGTGAATGCATGTAAAGCATTTGCTGCCTTGGAATCCAATGTCCTCAATTTCAATAATCAGTTAACCTTTAAAACAGTAAAAACGTTAGGATAGAAGGGCTATAAAGATCATCTATGCTGAAGGTTAATACTGGCCTTTGTTGTCCATGGGCAAGTTGCTTAGAATTTTCTGGCTCACATGCATAAAACAAAGATACCGCCTTTCCCACAGAGGGGCATAAGGAATAAATGAAAGGCACAGATCCAGTTATCCAGAGTACATCTAATAGGTAGCAGCTAGAGAACAGTGACTACCCCATAGTTGCTCAGCTAATCCAAACAAGAGTTAGGTCTCTTGAGAACCATCATATCTGTGGTTTGATACTATACTTCCTTCTTTTGGAGGTGGTCTTAAAAGTAAATCATTACAAAAGGAAATCCTAAAGAATGCAGTCTTCGTAACTGACAAAATTCTCTCTAATAACATTCTCATTAACCTGGTCGAAGCCAATACCCCTTTTTTATGATGATAGTTAAAAGGGGATGTTACCATTAAATCCAAGAAATTCCTAGGAAGCTTTTTAAATTCATCTTACTTGAAGTCTTCGGGGTGGATGCCTTTTAATAATACTTGTTTCTCCCTGTTCCACTGGGATGTCAAAATAGATGGGCCTGGGCACTTAAAAAATAGAGGAAGAAACAAGAACAAACCATTAAAAACAAAATTAGGTTGACTATTAGTTTTTAGACTTTGTTGACACAATTTGTGCCTTTTCAGTTACTTGTGTCTGACTTACAGGTTGAATATGGAGATGAAACACATACAACAGGGCCCTACATTAATGCAAATGATAATTTATAGTTTTAAGAAGTGAAGAAAAGTTTTCTTTTTAACTTAAATATACAGATAGATGTACAGATTAGATCCAGAGAGAATGGTGATAAAGAAATGAAACATGAGTGCATAAATGTTCAATGTATGGCAATGTATGTTTCCAGTTATAATTATCCCCCAACTTGGGGAAGAGATTTCCATCAGTTGCCACTAGCATACAACTTAATATTCTTTCCTGGTGAAACAAGCCAGAAGCACAGAGTTAAACTTTGTTAGGAAGCAGACAGGTTCAACAGACCCATCATTATGGATTTTGTGTTTTAGCTTGATTATCCTGGAACCTTGAATCTACTGCCATGACCAGTGCAGCATTCTGATTTCTAGACTGCTGTGTAGACTGTATTATTGTCCTCTTGCATTTACTTTTTATACTATGGTTTGAGTGCTATGACCCAATTATTTGATTCTCCCAAAATGGCAAAAGTTGTATCAGGAGAGTATTTTTATCCTTAATTTATAGGTGAAGAAAACTGATGAAATAATTCATGCAAAGTCATATAATTTGGTATTTGGTATAACTGGAGTCAGAATGTGGGACCCTTGAAAATAGTAGACAAAATGCTGACCATCCCCTTGTTATTTATTTTTAATGTGATTTTTGCATTTCAAAAATGAACATTTTCTGCTTGAGTATCTAATTAGAATCTACTTTTACCATTCAGTTAATAAAATCTTCAAACTCTGGATAGAGAGTGTGGGTAAAAATGGAATTCTGCAGTGAAACTCAGAGGAAAATTCCCATTAACTTGCTCAGGAAGTTGGAAAACATAAAAATTGACTATATAGAACACAGGTGGTCAGTTCTAAGGCAAGTAGTCATGAAAATCATTCTAAGATCTACTAAGTAGCTAAAGGGGACATAATGCTTTCTCGTAAAGTTGACCATTAATAGGAAGTTACTTTTGCACGGATTCTCGATGTGAAATATACATATATGTGTCTGAATTATATAGATATGTTTCTCTTTCCAAGTTAGAATATCCACTTAATTTTCATTACTCTTGCCATATAATATTTTATGTTTTATGAAGTATCCCAGGATGATTTACAGTCACTTCGGATGTAAAGCTTCCCATCATAATGGGGAGAATTCTCTAATTTTGCAGATGATTGTGAAACAATTGGGACTTGTTCACTCATCTTATTGTAATAAACCAGTTCTGTAGGGGGTGGTTTTCAAATTCACATTAGAATCGGTGCTCTCCTAAAGTGCTGCTTTCAAAACAAAACTTGAAACAATATTGGAGAGAATGATTTAAATCAGTTCAGAATGAACTGAAACATGTGATTATCATAAATTGTCACAATTTTATCTACATTAATCATCTGGTGAGGTACACACACTGTTAGATACATTAAAAGCACTATAAACTAAGATAACACTAAATTTGTCCTTCCAGGTGAAACGGTGAAAAGCACTTTTCAGTGTACTCAGAGTACTTACAAGGGATAGATGTTCAGTCTCCCACTGAAAAACATTCCCTCACCTTATAAAGATTTAGAAACTTTCTGAGATCAGGGAGACGGTCCCATAAATCTATCAACAGCTGTCCTCGGCTGAAGTACACAAATGTCATGCTGCGCTTCACGGTTACCTGCAGAGTGTCTTCCATACCAGGTATCTCGTAGAGGGGGCAGTTGTCTTCCTACAGCTGCACTCCGGTCCTGCACTGTTGCGAGCGAACACGAACTCTGTTCTTCCAGATTCTGATTAAATGCAAAGTCCACAGGGTCAGCCAAGGCAGTCTCTCCTTCTTTGTTTTGGTAAGGCGCTACTTTGGTCACCCTAGGGTGAGTCTTAGAATGATTCAGGCCCATTTCACATTGAACACTTTCAAAGGGAAAACCACCAGGAAAGTGCTTTTAGGGTCTTCATGTAGCTTGTTTCAATCAAGGTATTTCTTACGTAGGCCCCAGTTTGCAAAGCACTCCCTTCCTTCACGACACCTTTCAAGCTCTGTTTCACACACACTAACCCCTGTGGTCACTTCTGAGGAGGCTGGTTTCCATGGAAACTTTCTGACACCTCCTACTTTCAGTTCAGACCCAAAGAATTCAGTTAAACATTGACTTGGTTATGTTACCTTCGGAAAGACTCCATGGTAGGGCTGGAAACCACTATTGATCATTAAACAAATCTCCCACACTAGGAAGGCCATAAACAGAGGGGGAGCTGATACGTTGCAATGGCTTCAACTTGACCCTTACACTTCACATACATTAAGGTGTACCATCTGTTGAGAGCTACCACCTGAGACTAGCTAAATCTTTGGAAAAAAGAAGGGTGTGATAATGAGGGAGCACTTTGTTGACCTCTAATTTTATTTAACAAAATTTGTCTTTCAAACAGCAGAGTGGCCAAACTAACTTGCTTTTTATGTCAATAATTTCAATTGCTTTTGAAGGGCATGAATATATCACAAAGGACAGGAATGTGATAGAAATTATTTTCCTGGAGTCTAGAGGACAAATTTCTTGAATAAATGGCTTAAATAAATCTTGTTTTCAAAGGGCCTATTCACTACTGTCTTACAAAAAATGGAGAAAAATTAGAATGAAACGTTGACTTGACATTTGAATGATGGAATTAAGGTAGTTTTTAGATTTTTTTTATACCTAAAATACACACTTTCAAGTGCTAATTGTTCACGATTACAGATTACTATATTTTCATCATATCACATTGAGAAGTTCAAAGAAGCTTATTTTTCATTTTTGCAAAGTCCAGTGCTAAATAACTAGACTTGGGTTTGGAAAGTCTTGATAGTCAATAGAAGTTGTCCAAATTTAACTTTTTCTTGTTTACTCTCTTTGCACTTTATACATTATTTTCTCTGTTGTGGAGTGACTGTAAGAATCATAGGCATATTAACCATTGTCTGTAAGCAAAATTATCTCTGTAGCTAAAGACTAGTTTAATTGTAAACATTTAAATAGTTAAATTATAAGTCTATTTATTTTTGGATAGCATCAGTTTAAGTATTCCTAAGGTCAAGGGAAAGTATTGCAAAATAACAAATGAACAAGAAATTGTACAGAAAATTGTACCTCGTGGATATGATTCAGGGAGAAGAACCAGCTGTCAGTTTTTGCTTTCTTTTTTTTCTCCCCTGTATGGAAACATTATCTTTGCTCATGGGGTTGTGATTTGATAATTTCTATATTAGTTTTGATGGACTTCCCAAAGTCCTCCACACGCTTGGCCCCTAATCTTGGTAAGAGATAGGAGCTGGGGTGAAGGGGAGCAGGTTGTTCCGTCAGGGCCTGACCCTGAATGAGGTGGCTCAGACGGATTGGTGCCGCAGTGGAAACAGCTGCTCAGAAGACAGACACACAGGACACCGTGTAAATGATTCAAGGAGTGGCTGTGTACATATGTGAACAGGATGCTTTAAAATTTGAACAACCTGGGCCCTCCCTAGTGGTGCAGCAGGTTAAAGCATAGCACTAAGAAACTAAAACCACTTCAGGATGAGTTTGATCCATGTCCTGGGGGTGATGCACATGGCATGGCAGACCTCTCCTGACCTGCCCACTGCTCCCCTCAGCAGTGTACTTAGACGGTCAGCCTGTCCTGCCCCCCACTCTGTCTCTGGTGAATTCTCTCACTGCCCCTGCACCTCTGGCCTGTACCCCAGTTCTGTGTCTATGGACATGGCATAAATAAAAAAATCTTAAAAAATTAAAAAAACCTTCGTTGATCAAATGGGTTTCTTTTCTTAATGGGCTATGATAAATATATCTGAATGTTTCATGAATACCAAGATGATTTAGGATAGGACGGTGGCAATCTGGAGGCGGGATGGTTAAGCTGCATTTGATCCTAGAGCACACAGTTTTCTTAGAAAACCTTCAGACAGGATTTCAAACAACATGTACATAAATATTCCTCAGGGCTGGGTTCAATTTCACACGTGACTTAATTGCTATGTATGGGTCATTCAGTAAATGGGGTTTAAATCCTAAATGTTTTTACAGGGTTCCTAAATTATGCTTCTCACACATGGATGGCCTTTCTGTAGTTGACCTGTAACTAATAAGCAAGCACTGGAGGCTTGTCAATAATGCAAATTATGTGTTTGAATGCAAACTTTATTTCTCCTCCCTGTGATTATTTCTCTATCTACCCACATATTGAGGGGGAGGGTGGCACTACAATGAGACCTACCTGGTTTGGAAGTGTGAAAGCAAAACAAATGGAAAAAGTGTGAACTGAAGTTTCTTGTGTCAACTGTTCAATGAGATCAGTTGAAACAAAAGTGGGTGAAGTGTGAACTTCAGCTGGTTTCAATGAACTAGACGCTAACCTGGCCAGTGCTAGTCCCATACTCAGCAATCGCAGCTGTTAACAAGGCATTTTAAAATAAATCTGCTTTGGGATGGCCAACAAACATATGAAAAAATGTTCAACATCACTCGTAATAAGGGAGATGCAAATAAAACCACAATGAGATACCACCTCACCCCAGTGAGAATGGCACATCTTCAAACAACTAGCAACAACAAATGTTGGCGAGGATGTGGAGAAAAAGGAAACTCCTGCACTGCTGGTGGGAATGCCAACTAGTACAACCACTATGGAAAACTGTTTGGAGGTTCCTCAACTGCTAAACATGGAGCTTCCCTACGACCCAGCAGTCCCACTCCTAGGTATCTACCCAAAAGACACAAAAACACTGATTGAAAAAGATACCTGTACCCCCATGTTTATTGCTGCTTTATTTACAATTGGAAAAACATGGAAGCAGCCCAAATGCCCAAAAGTAGATGACTGGATAAAAAAAGATGTGGTACATATATACAATGGAATATTACTCAGCAACCAAAAAAGAGAAACACATGTCGCAACTTGGATGGAGCTGGAAAAGATCATGCTTAGTGAGATAAGCCAGAAAGAGAAAGAAAAATACTGGATGGTTTCGCTCATAGCAGGAGTATAATGGACCAGGCGAGAAAATAACAAAAATAATGAACAACCATATACCAGAGACATTTTGTGGGGGTGGAGTGGGGAGTGGGATCAAAAATGGGGTGGGGTGGGGAGGAAAGTGCACAGGATTATGGTGATGGCACAAGGGTGACCTGGTGATGGGAAACCCATGGGGATTTCAATCGAGATGGAAAAAAAAAATGTACAAAATGATGGAAAAATAAACTTTTGTAATAATAAATAAATAAATAAATAAATCTGCTTTGGGGTTTGCCGAAACCAGAGATGTCTCCCTGCTCTGGGGAAGTCTACACTTTGACTTTCTTTTAAAAATTTTCAGTGAGTCAAATTTAGGACACCAAGTACAAGAGACGGCCTCAGCTTCCCTTTCCTTCATTCCTACTTTCCTTTCTTGTATTTCCCATCCAGTGTGATGTCAGCAGGCTGGACATGGCACTTGGAATGGAACTTTGCGATGACTGAGAGATTTCCTGGGCCTCTGAAATAATCCCTTACAGTTGGTGTCATGTGTTCCTGGACCTGAGTTATAGTTTCAGCCTTCTATTTGATGGATTATTTCCCTAGGTGACCCAGGAACCCTGACTGGACTCAGGACACCTGGCAGTAGGGGCAGAGGGCTTCCTGTTTCCTATGGCTAAGTCTCTGACCAGAGCACTTGGGGGACAGTTCACTGTTTGGGGGTTCTCACCTGTGCACTCACAGTTGCAACTAACCACTCAGGCTCAAGGTGTAACAACAAGTTTATTTACAAAGGGAAGTTTATCTCCTGAAACACCATCTCAGCAGAGGCAAACCTGAGTCAAATCAAGCCTCACATGCTGGTTCAATCTGACTCTGGCCTCCCCAGCAAACCCCTCCCAAGCAGCTCGACTCCTAGACAGCTTTTCAGCCTCTCCTAAGTCTCCGCTAACATCCCCCTTCAGGGTACTATCGTTCAAACCTGATTCGTTCACTTTCCAAACCAGCTGTTTCCAAGACTTAATTGGTGCTGGTGTTTGCTCGAACATAACATGTCAGTGGGGGCTTGGACCTGTCTAATCCATTTTCAAAACCAGCCCAGGAATCAAAGCCAAAACCCCGCACTGCATCCAACCTGCCCTGCCCTGCTCTGTGTTAGAACTGGGCAGGTAATGGCTACATCTGAATGGCCATAGGCCCAGTTCGAACTTGACCTGAGTGTCTCTAAAACTGCTATGGGCTTCTCTCTGTTTATGTCTCAAACCCAAATCTGGCTGTGCCATTTTCATCAATCGAACCTGGCTACCGTGGTATAGTCCAGGCTGATGCAGCTCAGCCGGGGGCTATAATTTATAATTCTAAAATCCCACTTTCAATTCATGTCACCATTTTATGGTTATCAATTGAACAACCCTTCCCCATTGTCATTTCTATAGGCAACTTCTAAAATTATTAAATACAGAAGGAAAACATAGTTATTTGTGTGCCCATTAATTTCAATCAAATTCTTTCAAAATCAAATTTCTAAGCTGGTGAACATTAACAGTTGTGGTTTTGTCACCAAACTCACATTTCAAAATTTGTAGGAGGACTTATTGTTGTGGCCTTCCCATAACCCAATGACAGAGACAATTTTCTTGCTGACCTGAGAGAACTTAATACAAAAGCCATTCCATAGAAACAGTTCAGCTAATAAATAGAGCTATAATATGATAGTTCAGCTGCAGGTTTGGGGTACTCAGTACTCACATGCACGATGATTTCATGCATTTTCTCAGTTTACCTTCACAATAGCCCTGTGAGTAGAATGCATTATTCTGTCTTTGCAGGCAAAGAAATAAAACTCAGAGGCGTGGAATAACTTGTTAGAGGCCATTCAGGTAGAAAAGAAGCCAGCTTTGCTTGTCTGACTCTACAACCTTATGTATTTTTGGCCATTGTAGTTCTAAGGGTCGATTTTTTCATCTCAGCAAGCCTTCTCTCTGCCTTAGCCCCCACATACACCAGCTTGTTGAAGAGACTGGAATCAGTTGTCTTGTGCAATGTCCTGTCCTGGATCTTATTGTTTTCTCTTGGTATCATTTAACATGTTCCTCCAGTTTCTAAAATGGGAGTTAGGTCTACGGGCTTGTTAGATGCAGCTTCCACCATTTAGTGACCCCCTATTCTAGCTTGGCCCTTTATCTGGCACAAAGTACCCATGGAGGCTGGATGTTAGGGTTGATTGGTGGGTTTGGTAGGTGACAGTAAATCCCCACCTTACTGCCCCCCTTGCAAAACTGCTTTTCCCTCTCACAATCAAAGAGTAATTCAGGGGGTGATACTTTTAATGCTTGTGCTCCTAACAATAGTAATAGAGAACTACTCAACCCAAAGCTTCACATGAAATGCAGATCATTCCAAATCTAACTCCACCAAGGTGAACTGATAGAAGGCTTAGACTTCAGGCAGCCGGGGTCTTCACAAAAAGAAAAGTGGACAGTTCAAATGTTTTTCTTAATATTTCACTCTAGGGTTAATGCAGACTAGCACTGGATATTTGAACTATGCTTCATCATCAGACCATTCAAATTTCAGTCTATGATAGATTCACAAACATAGTCAAGAAGACTTAGTACAAAGACTAGAAGGTTCCTGTGACTTCTACTTGTCTAATTTCCTGTTCATTTTGACACTTTCTAATTATTCATAAACAACTAATAAAATGTGCAGATAGCCAATGAAATTTTACCTTTTTATATTAGTTGCAAACTTAAACAGTGAAATGCCTGAACAATTATAACATAAGTCTGTTGCTATTTAATCACCCTAAAATTTAAACAAAAATATAATCATTCGGCCCTCCCTGGTGGCACAATGGGTTAGGATGCAGCACTGTAAGCTAGCTGCAGCTGCTTCAGTGAGAGTTTGATCCCTGCTCTGGAGGTGACCCACATGGTGCGGCAGACCTCTCCTGTTTTGCCTGCTGCTCCCCCCAGCAGTGTATTTCATTGATCTGCCTGTTCTGCTCCCCACTCTGTCTCTGGTGAATCATCTCCCCACCCCTGCACCTCTGGCCTGTACCCCAGTTCTGTATGTATAAATAAATAAATCTTTCAAAAAATATAATACTTAAAAAAAAAAGAAAGAAAAAGGCTATGTCCCATTGCGTGTCTCAGATCAAACCATGCACGGGCTTTATCATCTTAATTTTCCAGGTGCCTTGTGGAGATAACAATCAGGCTCTGTGGGCAGCAGAGACTGAACACAGGAGGTAAGGACAGGAGCTGCTGGCAACGAGCCCAGGAAACTGGCCCTTGTTCCTACCTCCCTTTCTGGCCTCCCCAGGGGTGGGGGAGCCCTCCCTTCCTGCACTTGCCCAGATTCATTCCAGATGATGCTGGGCCCTTCTTTGTCTCGCCTGCCAGCCGCTGTAGGTCCCAAACAAGCAAAGCGAGTGCCAGCTTCCACTTCCAATTATGTCAAATAGGCCTATTATGCAATCAGATCTGGTTGAGCCCCAGAATAGACCCCAAAGTGTCCAGTGATTTGATGACATTCCCACGCACTATGCACTCTGTTCTCATTAACACTATGCTTGGCCTGATGGGGTGCCCTACAACATCCAGGTGTGTCCTAGGGATTGAAATCTTCAGGGAAAGGCTGGGGCTGAATCACCGTTGGCAGCTCCTCTGGGGTCCCAGTAGCAGACTTCTATGGCAATGTCTCATTTTCCCAGATGTCAGCTCCTTGACATCTGGGTCCAGGGAAAAAGTTCACAGGCCCCATTTATTTCAAAATAATAATTGTGGCTTGCAACAGTAATAATTGTGGTTTTCCCTAACGGACATGCCCAGGGGCTTGGCCAACATCTAGAAGGGACTCCTAATACCCTTCCTCCAAATCTAAACCTTGCTGGGTCAGCAAAGGACACATGGAAATATCCCTAAGAGGGAAAAGGAGTTGCCCAGACTTTTGCTCTTTTTCTGATCTTACTCTGTCCCTGGAAGGCAGGCCAAAGTTTGCATGAAAGAAACAACTTTTCAAGGGCGAAGTTCAGACTAAATGAGGATCCCACATTAGTGGAAAACTGGCATAAGCAGCTGGGAATTTGGGGTTTAGAAGATTAAGATCTATAAAGACTGCTTTTCTATTTGGAAGGGTATGGCCCCAAGAAGCAATGCCATAAAGTCTGATGCAGAAGCGAGGAAGCGCAAGACGCTGTGGGATGAGCTATATCTCCAGAATAACAGAAAGATATCCCTGGCAGTCTAGCCATGTTTAGGTAGCTGGCTTAGCTAGCACTGAAGAGAAGAATCCTATTTTGGGAGAGCTTATAGCTTTCATTTGCATCAAATGGTTTACTTCCAACCTCCAAGGGAGTCAAATCCATTTCAAACACTGAATTCTATTTTATGATTATTGTGATTGATGTGATTCTCATCTGCTTTTGGTTACTTACAATAATAATAACTGACATCTGGTAAGATCCAACTATGTACTCAACATTCTATAACATTTCTTGAATAGCACTATTTTACCACTGAGGAAATGAAGCTAGGAGAGACCCATGTCACTAAGATATTAATTCAAGAGCTTCAGACTACTCTAGAATCTTAGCACAGTCTGTCTCTGACAGTGTAGTAGTGTAACAGGGTGGTCCCTAGGAAAATGGGAATTTCCAGATTCCCTGCCCCACCCAGAAGGAGGGTGGAGCTGAGCACAGAAAAAGGAGAGAAGAGAGGAGAAAAAAGAGAAGGAAGCTGGATGGAGAACAAGAAGGAGACCTGAGGAAGCCACATAGAGCAGCAAGCATGTGAGGAAGAAACCGTGCTTGTTTCCTGAACCTGGACTGGTTAAGGCAGATGTGGGTGAGATACCTGTAGGGAGGTGACTACGGCAGTGTTTATATTGATTTTGATTGTGCTCTTTTCCTCCCAGGCTTGTCTGGCCATTTCTGATCCTTTTCTATGGGTTCCGGCCACCAAGATGCTTTAGGCTTGCAGCGGGCTTTCCGGCCTTGCTTTGGACCAACCCCTTTGGGTTGACTTTTGCCCACAAGAGGATGGGTAACTTAAGGTGTTTGATTTAGAAATTATATTCTTTGCATTCCATATTGTATATTCACTGTATTAAAGTATTAAAGTCCCTTTTCATTAAAGTTTTATATGTTTTGTCTTGTGGCGGATGGCAGAACCCACTTAGAGCAGGCAGGTTTGGGGCTTCAGGGGTTCCCCTCTCTCCCTGTCGTAACAGATTTTGTCCTATAATAGTAGATCATCAGTTACTGGAGGGTACAATTATACCCCACCCTCATTTTTGTTCCCCCACCCTTAACCTTCCACATGTAACAGATTCTTACAGTGTTTACTGGGCAAGTGGGTACCTTACTCTGACATCCCCTGTCTTCTATCCCAGGCTCTGGGGAAAGAACTCTGGGTTTCTAATTAGTGCTGATCTTCAGAATAACACAAAGAAAAAACAATCCTTACATTCTCATTAAACTCCTAATGAGTTTTATTAGAGGCACAAGAAGACAAGCAGTGACCATTTCGGATCCTGCAGCTGGGGGTCTTAATTGTCTTGGTGGTCACGTACATTGTGAAGACTCAAGTGAAACATTTAAAGTTCCCTCCTTTGAAGAATATCTTGGAACAGAAGTTGCATTTTAAAAATCCAAGTGCGGGCCCTCCCTGGTGGTACAACAGGTTAGGACACAGCACTGCAAGCTAGCTGCAGCCGCTTCAGTGCTAGTACGATCCCCAGCCCTGGAGCTGACCCACATGGTGCAGCAGACCTCTCCTGACCCACTCACCTGTTGCTCCCCTCAGCAATGTCCTTCATTGACCTGTCTGTTCTACTTCCCTCTCTGTCTCTGGTAAATAAATAAATCTTAAAAAAAAAAAAAATTCAAGCACATGTGGAGAAAATGTGCACGAGGACTGTGACATGCCCTCAGCCCAGAAGACTTCCCATGGCGGGTGAGACGGGTCTGTGCTGTGTCTCACCCAACAGCTCCTGCAATCTTTGCCCCCTCTCTGGCCCTTTCACCAGATTGTCAGAGACTCTTTGTCCCCGATCACTGATTACTGGGGAGCAGAACACGCAGGGTCTCAAGGTGGGAACAGTGTCGGTGAGGCGGAGACTCCTAGAAAAAGGGGAAAAAGGGAAAAAAAGGGGACTGGGCACGAGGAAGACATGGGAATGGGAGTTGGGTGCAAGTCTTCCTGCTCTGCCTTCAGCAGAGGTTTATTTTATACACTTCAAGCAGGCAGAGGGATGACATTAGCATATGAAAGGGGTTGAGATCACAATCACCTTTTTTTAAAGAATAGTCTGGGGTCATTTTTTTTGTTTTTTGTTTTTGACCTTTAGTTGAGATTATAACATTTTTAAAATCAATCTACCAAGGTTAAAACAAGTACATAGGTTTACAAAGTTTAAGACTAATATTACTATATTTACCACTGTAAAGGTTAACCAAAATAAAGTCCCTTAAACATTATCTATTACTTAATGGATTTTATTTTCATAGATACATCCTAGGGGGTAAAGTGAGGGCAGGAAGAGGAAATTTCTTGTAAATTAAATTACAGTAAAGTTTTTTGAAAAACTTGTTAGAAAGTTTAAGTGAGCTTTCTTGAAGTCTAGATGGTGGAAAACCTGATTAGCTCTGAAAAGGCGACTTGGGTGAATTTCCATATCTAAAGACTAGCTTGAGTGGTTATTTAAAAACTGAAAGAAGGCTATGTGAGATAGTAGAGTGATAAGGTTTGGGTTTTCCTTGCAGTGAGAGACTTTGCAGTAGCAGCCATCTGTTTTTATTAATGAGCCAGTTGTCAAATCACTTGACTTTAAGAGGAATTTCTCACCCTGGTGCAGTACTTGCTTGTCAGGGCCAGGTAGTGCCTTATGAGGCTGAGGCAATCCACTTGTAAGCTGAAGGCTGTTCAGAATATTTTGATATTACGATTATACAAAAAAGGGAGGTCATAACATAAGTTATCGTGGAAAGTCTGATTTTTCTGAACACTTCCGTCTTTATCCGGAATATGTCAGTCGATAGAGGTTACAAAGTTTGTGTCACCAGACTGCTAACAAGGACATTTGTTTTGTGAGGTAGAGGCCTCCTCACTTAGAAGAGAAAGGAGTGCCCAAGTTGTGTGAATAGATTTTACAATATCACACATTGTCTTCCGTTTCTTATCATATGTCTAGTTATTTCCCTGGTGAGAAAAACCCTCTCTTTATCTTCTCCTTATTCTTTGATTGTCTTCAAGGCTGGATTTGTGCCCTATTCTTTCTAAGCACCTATTTCTTTGGTATTTTCTCACTCTTACGTTAACAGCCTTAAATTCAGTTTATTACCAGACCTACATATACTCCGGTCATCATGCTCCATCCCTGCATCTCCAATAGTCAAAGTAACATCTCCATTTGGATGTTTCCCATCACTTCAGTTTCAATATGTCTAAGCCCAACAGAGCCATCTGCTTCCATCTCACCCCATCTGTTGTCTTTCCAGTTTTCCCCATCTCTATATATGATATTACATTTTCCTGATCACCCTAACTTGAAATCTTGAAATTATTTCATTGTAACTTCTTATGTACAATCCATCACTGATACCTGCTAAAATTTTGTCCTTCAAAAATAACTTTGTGGGTGACTTTCTAGTTGAAAAGTGGACTTTCCACATGCATTTGTTTCTGCTTCTCTCTGAAATATCACTAAGATGACACCAGAGATGCATTTTTTTTAAATTGGTGTGGAAGAGTGAAATGGTTTATTTTTTTATTATATTAGTTTATTTTTACATATTTTTGTTCATTTTTCCTTCTCAGTTGCAATCCCCTTGGGTTTCCCATCACCAAATCACCCATGTGCCATCACAGAGGTGCATTTCTAATGGCAAAACTCCATGCAAGACAAGGAAAGGTGAAAACCAGAAGCTGGAAAATATGTGGCTGGATGATAATTTATTTAACAAAACCAGAAAAACCCAAGTTGTAAGCTGAGAGAAAAAAATTCTAGGAGTATCCCAATTTTTGTATCTCTAAGCATGCAGTGGCCCAGCAATTTGGAGGGAGGTAGGTCAAGAAGCATGGATAAAGGCAGGGATAGAGGAAAGGGCAATTTGAAAGTCTTGTTAAGGCCATTAGAACTCTACTTGTACTTTCATGGTCTTCCCCACCCCAGGAAAAGACTTCAGATTCATTCTCTGAAACAATGGGTTTCTGGCCCAGGGATACCAGCAGGTGTTGGTCACCAGTGACAGAGTGAACAGTTAAGTTTGTAGACTGAGAGCTGAGACATTTGGTTCTGTTCCTCTACTGGTCCCAAGTGCTCAAGCTTCTCTGAGCTGATTGCCTTCCAGACGCTTTATCTGAGGGCCTCTCCTCTTTTTTTTACTATAATAAGAATATGAACTTGCACACCCCACATTCAGGAGCACAGAGTGAGAAGGCAAGGGATAACAAAAGCAAAACCTTGATGAAGGTGAAAGGAACTGAAAAGGACCAAGCTCTTGGGAGGGAGACACACAGGGAGTGAGGAAGAGGGGATTAGGAGAATCTTCTGGTGGAAGATTAGCTAGGAGATTTTTCTCGAGCTATTGGGACCAATATCCAGAGTTTGGAGACAGTGAATAGACTAGAGGTGTCACCTAGGCCTGATATGGCTAGGAAGTTGTCTCTGGACCAGGAGTAAAAATTAGCTGAACACTCTCTAGGATCATGTGTGTGCTTCACTGGCTGATGTAAGACCATTTTGCTTTGTGTTTAACTCTCTCTTTATAACACCTCTCCCTTTATAAAGCACAGTGATAAGATTACATTTAAGAAAGAAATGTGACATGTATAGTAAATACAGGTGTAGACCTGGGAGGTTCTGATTTAAACACTCTGCTTCTGACTTTAAGTCCTCTTGACTAGAGGACTTATCTAGTCTCATCACAACTGCAGCAAGTCAGATTTCATGGATATGAACAACTAGCACTGAGCTACTTTTATGATTTATTAACTTGCTGTACCTTCCGGCAGTATCATGAATAATTTGTGTTGTGCTTATATCCGGAAGAAGAATCCAGCAGTTCAATATCCATCACCCAAACCTGAGAGTGACTTTTGGGCCAGTCAGCTATTATTTGACCAACTGACCCTCAGTTAATCATGCACTGGGTTGAAAGATGGTTGATGGTGAAATTTAATTGGAATATTTCATGGGTCAAGGCATTCACTTTGAAGAAAAATACAAACTACAAGACTTTCAAAAATTACCAAACACTGGTACTTTAAAATTGTTGCTCTAGACTAATATTCAACTTTTCTGTATTTTAATTTTATAAGTCATATGCTATTTTAGGCAAAAAGTGCCTTACATTTCTAGCTCTGAAACTTTCCTCATGTATCTGTTACAGCAGGCTCTTATTCTATTTTCTTATTTAAATAAAGACAAAGACAGGCACAATGATGAGAGAGGGCCAACACTCAAAGATACCTGCTTCTCAACTTGTCATTTCTTATTGTGATGATCTTGAAACTATGACTACAGTGACTTATTAATTTAAGAAGAGAGGTCCAATGGCACTCCTTTTGTGAGAACTGATGCTCTTCCCAATGCATTTTGACATGGAAAGTTAACTAGCGAAAGTACAGTCTGAGTTCAGGCCAGGGATCTACTTCAAGCAAATGCAATCCTGGCAGGCTTTCTTTGGGGTGGTTTACTCAAAGGTGAAGTAAGGGTGATGAGTTAGAGAAGGTCTAAGATCCTCTCCCACTCCAACAATCTGTACTGCTCTAACAATGATGGCCCCCCATCTTACCAACACTCAAAGTTGTGAATCTGGGAATATATGGCTTGTGTGTGTGTCCCTGAATCAGTTTGAGAATTACTGGATTAATTTTTAGGACACAGAAAAGATGTGCTTTCTGAGTCCTCTACATTGTGGAAGACCTATCCCAAACACCGGCAACATCAAGGTAGATGTCATCTTATTAGGTTTCTTAATGACTATTTAACTATGCGGTCCCTGGAGACCATCCTATTTTGGAGAGCAGCTTTCAATTATTCCTCCAATGAAGTTTATCCTCATCTAATGATTTACATCAGAGAACTACTCATTTAAACAAATACCTGATTTTTACTTTACTTGCTATTTTCCAATGTCATAAAAGTAGGCAAGTCTATTATTACCTTCCAAAGAATACAATGTAGTTACTTTTCTACAAGGTGATTATAATATCTAAAAGTCAAAGTAGTTTTTCCAAAACGACTTCTTCATTTCCATTATAATCCTCATCAGTATTTTTGAGTTTCTAGAATTTTAAAAAAAGATTGATTTATTTATGCACACAGAACTGGGGTATAGGCCAGAGGTGCAGGGGCAGTGAGAGGATTCACCAGAGACAGAGTGGAGAGCAGAACAGGCCTACTGACAAAGGACACTGCTGAGGGGAGCAGCAGGCGGGTCAGGAGAGGTCTGCCACGCCATGTGGGTCACCTTCAGGACGGGTGAGAATTGAACTCATGCTTAAGTAGCTTTAGCTTCTTAGTGCTGTGCTTTAATCTGCTGCGCCACCAGGGAGTGACCGAGTTTCTAGAATTTAAAGTTGGATTAGCTTCTAGTCAGCCATAGGTGACTAGAAGCTGATGTTGATTTTATATTCTCTGAATTCTGTGAATGTATCCTTCCAGACTAAAGCAACCAAGTATGCAGTTTTGAAAACTCTGTCATGGGTTTTTGGAACAACCCCTGAAGTCCATCCCTAGAAAACAGATTAGAATTCTTGCTTTTAAGGTCCCTTAGGTTTCCAAAGGACCTGGCATCCTGCTTGCAGGCAATGACAAAGTAGCCTTTGGTTCTGTGTCTACCTGGGGGTACACTGGTCAATTAGAACTTCAAAACATGGCACAATTTTTCTTTTTGCTCTCTGCCCCAAGGGGTTCTTGGCACGAACACCCTCACACCATCATCCCATGCATTGTGGGTTCTTAACTTCACTTCCAATAGCTACAGGTGTGGGGTGGGGGAGGTGGGGATGGGGGAGGAAAAGAACAAGATTTAGAATGAATAGAGACTTCTTGTTCTGGCTGGCTAGAGAAACCAGATTTGCTGTACTGGGTGTTCTCTATACCAGTGACAGGGGCTTATGGATAAGGAAGATTTGCACTTACATATCAGAAACATTCAAATGCTTGGCTGGTGATACTGTTCACTCCTTTATCGCTTGCGTTGTCCTTCTCTAAATCATTTGTCCTCTGGTGGATCTCGACAAAGCGCCTGCACAAAATTAACAGGCGTGCAAAGCCTGGATGAGCAAAACTGATTTGCCTATAATCTGTTTGTGAAGCGATCAGGACGTGGTTGAAGTGATTTTAATTTCAGAGCCCAAGTTGCCAGTCTGTCTTTTTGTCAGGCAATTAGTTCCGCTGGCTGGGCAAGAATGCCACGCAGAGCGCTGAGGGGAGCCGGGCACTGC
>NW_004567114.1:33196266-33227673 GCF_000260355.1 Condylura cristata | reverse complement strand
ACATGGATGTCCTTCTTCCCTCAACTGTGTGGCCCATTAGTCACTCACAGAAGCCTTTGGCTCCTGGACTTTGGGGAGGAAACAGGTTTGGATGAAGATTTGGGATAATAGCAGCCTCCACAAGGAGCTTCCCCCCATGAGAACAAGGCCTTTGGAAGTATCCTCCAAACCCACCTGACCCTGGCCCCGAAGGCACGTGTGGGCTCCCGGAAGCCTTGGGAATGCTCCCTCTGCTTCTGAGACGCGGGCCGCCGCCAACTTTCACAACCACCTTGAGAGATAGCAAGGAATGCATTATTCTCTTTATTTATGATTACTTTATCTGAATTAAAGCAATTTAAGCGCACTTCTGGCTTGTTGTTTTGTCACATGATCACTTGCCCCAAAATGCTGAAGTTTCTGGAAGAACTTCATGTACGTTCTATTTCCTCTTCCCCAAAGAGCAGAGAGAAGACATCTTTATAACGCCAGAAAGTTCCATCAGATATGCTACTCCAGAGGCTGGCAGAAACCAATTGGTGAAATTTAATAGTTTTTGAATGAATAAATGAATGAATACCATAACGGAAGTGATTTTTTTTTAATAAGGCTGAGCTAATTATAGTGATCTGTCAAAGGTTAAATTAATGCTTTCCAGGGTAGCTGACTCTATTTTTCAAAATGAGTCATCAAAAAGACCAAAACAACTCATTTCTTAGAGGAGTCAAAATGCAATTTTAAATGTCATGCTAAGTAGCGGCAAGATGCTGGAATGGCTTAGTCAGTGATTACTATTTAACAGTAATTTTAAAAAAGGGAAGGGCAATATTTGTTCCAATGTGGCATTTAAATAGTCAAAGCCAATTCTGCTTAGATAATGAATTAATTCATATTTACTGATAGTATATTTTGTTTATTCTGTACTACATTTCATGAGGCTTCAAGTGTATCATGATTATATATTTAATTGTTTTAGCTATATCAGGAGACTGGCATTGTCTTTTCAAAAAATGTCTAAGAGAAATAAAAATGTGTAAAGATTTATATTGATCATGATGCCCAACTATCAGGTGTGAATCCCTAAACACCTTTTTCTTGCTCTGTGATTAACTCACCCACACTTTTGGGGGCACTTGAATAGAAAAAGGAAAAGTAAAAAGACACCAGAAAGACTTGGCTTCTAACTTTCCCAGAAAGTACAGCACATCTTAGGTGGTTAGATGCCTCAATCAGTCTCTTAGAGAAGAGGTGCCTTTTACCAGGTTAGCATTTTTGGAAATACAACAAAAACACATTTAACCCTTTCTGGATCTTTAACCAATTGTATCTATGAGAATCTCTGTTCTTAATTAAGACTTATCTAATAGAGTTTTGGGGAGCATTTCTTCAGTGTGAAGCAACTCATTTATTTATTGACCAGGTTCTGTGCTAGAAATGCCTGAAGAATGTCACACATTTCCTGCTGTAAAGGAGCTCATGATCTGTTAAGTACTCAGACAGAACAACTGTAACAGAGGATGAGCAGTAAGCAGGGTAAGCAGAGGCTTCTAGGGAAGCCACATTGTTCAACTTAGGGAATAAGAAATGACTCCCCTGGAAGATAGGAATAAATCATATCTTGAAGCCTAGGTAAAGTTTATTCAAGTGATGAGGGAGGAAAAGAAAGCACAAGAAAGAACATGTCTTCACTGAAGAATTGCAGGAAGTATGCTGTTGCTGAAGCATAGTCATTCCAGAGTGGTGGTGGAAGGAGGCTTGAGAGCTCTGTTGACTAATATGGTAGCCAATGGCCATGAATGGCTATTTAGATATAATTTCAAATTTAAAATAAATAAAATTAGAATGCAGTTCCTCAATTGCACTGCCCATGTTTAATGTACTCAATAGCCACGTGCATCTATTGTGCTGGGGAGGACAGATGGAGATTATTTCCATCATCATAGAATATTTTGTCATTAGTGTTGCTGAGGCAGGTAGGGACCAGGAAGAGATGAATTTTGAGTGACATGCTAATGTGTTTGGGCTTTACTCTGAGGAGAGTGACATGCCAGGCAAGTGTTTTATATGGAGAAGAGAATGATCTTATTTACATATTAGAAAAATCATTATGCAGGGCACAAAAGGGATTAGAGAGTGGCAATATTTGGAATTAAAGAGACCAGTAAGTACTTCTCTAAAGAGGGAAGATATATTTTGGGTTTGGACTAGGTAGCACAGTAAGGAAGTATATTAGACACAGTGTGGGCTGGGGATAAAGAATTTGAAGTCATCACCACTTGGATAACATTTGAAGTTAAAGGAACAGATGAGTTCTATAAGAGAGAGTATGGAGTGAGACACTAGGAAAACCAAGGACTGGGCACTGACTGTGATAAGATCAGTCTAGGAGGAGAAACCCAGAGAAATCGCCAGTGATGCAAAAAGAGAACCAAGAGACTGTAATGGAATCCAAGAGAGTATTTTAGATAAAAGAAGTGATCATCTCATCAACCGCTTCAGAGAGGATAATAAAGTAGGGGTGAGTAGTGCCAGTATGATTTTGCAAGAGATAGGTCACTGGGGACTTTGATGAATGAACTTCCAGAGGAATGATGGGAGTCGAGGTGGATTGTTGGGTTAAAGATTGAGTGGGATTGAAAAAGTGACAGCAGCAATAAACTGTTCTTCCAGAAAACTTGGGCAAGTGTGTTAAGGATGACTGGTAACAATGTCCACTCTATAACCAGTGCACCAATGTCAATGTCTACCTCATTATTAGAGACTACTGTGTACATTCTTATGCTCTGGAATACATAAGTATGTTGTAAGAACAAATGGGGTTTTCCATGTCTTTACATCTTCACAGTTCCCAGTGTAGCTCTACAGGAAATGCTCTTCAATTCAGTTACTTTTCAGCTTTAAACTGAAGACTGTTACTGAACTGAACTACATATTTTCATGTTTTCCCTTCATGAAAATTTCTGTATTGCAGGTGAGAAAAAGATGCTGACAGGCCTATTATTTAACAGAATCTCATCTTTTCAGCAAATTTTGTGAGTTAGGGGTAAAAATCCTGCCACTAGAAAAAAAAAAGCAGAAGAAATAGAACAAGGATGACTATTTTAATAAAAAATTTTATTATGGTTATTTACACCAGCTCCTTGATAAGCATATAAATGTAAACTTTTATAGTTGGCATTATTTCACATGTGACTTATCCAAATTCAGAGTTAGTACTGTTGTTTGAGTGTACAGGTAGTGAGAAATTTTATTATATTCACAGAATATACATACACGTGCATTCAAGGTGTGTCGCTGTTTAAGCCAGTGGTATAGACACTGTCCCATTGGCCCTGCTTCTGCTCCGCAAATGCGCACTGGAGTCAGCAAGGTCATCTACATGCTCCTCACTCTTCTTCTCCTTCAGGCTGTTGATGAATCTCAGGGTGATCTCATCCCATTCCTCAGGCAGTAGCATCAGTAGAAACCCAATGCAAATGATGATGGTAGCAGCCAGGCGCACCACGTTGAATATCACCTCCTGCTTCAAGAGATCCACAGCTGGGAAAGAGATATCAAGTCAGTCACAGTCTAAGGCTGTTTCTTAGCTTCCTTGGAAACAAATGACAGAGTCAAGGCTACTTGTTTAGAGACTTGCAGAAGCTTCCCTTGTTCTTTCATGTTGGTCTTTTGTTTTTCCATATCATTGTCTATGCTGTTCTCTTCACTTGTTTTCCATCCCTTCTCTCTAAATCACATGCATCCATTGAGGCTCATGTCATCTGTTATAATCTCCTTGGCAGCATTACTTCCTAAAGCTTTTCCTCTGCATTTCTCATGCTTCTCCAGTTCCACTGGACCACTGAAGATTGTCTCAAGTGAGCCAAGCCTATTAACATCTAAATTTTTTCACATGGTATTCTTTTAACATTTTCAAATAGATGAAAAAATTATATAATTTAAAAATTAACCATTATTTTTAATGTGCTTCACTTATTTAATCTTAATAGTATATTACCTATGTATCTGATTCACATATGGTGCTGTCAACTAAGGTTATTGTAATTTAAAAAATTATAAAATAAATAACTAAGTTTCTCACTTGAAAAAAATGGAATAAAATAACTAGAAGTAAAATTTAAGCAATGAGGTGAAAATAAGCCATTTTATTATTTATTATTTATTTTATGCATATAAGAACTGGGGTGTAGGTGTGTGGGTTGAGAGGATTCACCAGAGACAGAATGGGGAGGAACAGAACAGGTGGATCTACTGAAATACACTGCTGAGGGGATCAGTGGACAAGACTGGAGAGGTCTGCTGTGCCATGTGGGCCAGCTCCCTGGCCAGGGGATCGAACTAACGACGCAGGTGGCTGGTCATAGCTTGGTAGAATTGAGACTTAACCTCAGGGAGGCCTCCAGAAAAGTAACCATTTTAAAGTGAATTTAGTGGCATTTTGTATATTCCTTATGTATTACCACCAGCCGTATCTGGTTCCAAAACATGCACTGAATAACGGAATTATTGGCTGACACATGCTGCCTTTTATTTTATATTTAATTTTTTTTGAATGGAATTTCCTTGCCTCTGATATTCTAGCTCATCAAAATCCCTCTGCTCTGGCACGCAGGCTCCTTGGATGTCCCTCCTATGGACACTCAACAGCATTCACCACATACCTCTGTCAAAGCAATTCTTTCTCCACTTTGTAATTACTCAATTCCTTTTCTCACCCTGTATACCACTTACTCCCAGAGGGCAGGATCTGTGCCTTATTCAGAACCTATCACCAATGCTAGCAGTTTCTACAAAATACGAAGAGCAAGAAAATAATTTGCTGAATGAATGAATCTGTAGGTGAATTTCCCTGGCAACTCCACTCCTATCCTTTTCCTCTGAAAAAATTTATTGTTCTTGGGGTCTGTTTCACACAATTTGGCATTGAATAATAAATACGTCGTACAGTTAATAAATTAGACAATTTAAAATGATACAGTTACATAATAAATAATATCAAATTACTCTGTAGAGTTCTAAATTATTTCATATATGTGATCTTCTTTTGCAAACTCAGTCCTCAGCATCTAAAAGGAGCAGTAAGGTCATTTCCCCCTCACATCCATAGTCCTGGTCACATAGCACGTGCTCAGTAAGCAACTGCCCCCCTGACCTTAGGTGAAGCAAGGTGACTTCCCAATGCTTACAATCTTTGAATTTTAAAGTCAGAAGAGTACTGTAGGTCACCCAGGTAACCCACTTCCATTTCTTGTTCCACTGACAGGTTTCACTTGAGAAACTATCCTGAAACATTAAATTCTCTTTTTGTCCCTAAAATGAGTAAAAATGTTCTTTCCCCTCTCTACTCCAGAGGGCCATCTGCTGTGCCCCCCGGAGAAGCTCCCCCAGTTCCCCATGGATCGTCTGATGAGAGCCAACATCCTGCACATCCCTACACTTTCATTAGTGATGTTTACTTCAGAGTCCCAGGCTGGGATGCCTTTTGTTTCCATAGGCCTTCCTCTAAAAATATCACAGAATTAGGTTGTCAGGGAGATTACATGAAACCCAAATGATACATTTGGTATTTAATTTTAAAAGCACAACCAAATAAAAACAGTGTTCGTAGCTGCAAATTTTAAATCTGTTGCATAGTTATTCTGCTGTCTGCCACCTTCACGAGATTTAAAAACATCTTCCCAGGCAAGGAACATAATTCACAATTGTGGAAGAAACAGCTCAGGGTGTAAAACAAACACGAGCAAGAGACTCATTGTGCACGTTCAAATAGGCCCAGTACCTGCGTTCCCAGGGACGCTGAGCACAGTCCCAATGGAAATCAGGATGGGGTATGTCAGCACCACACCAACATTCACCAGGATATTGAAGGCTGTGAAGTAAAGGAAGGTAAAATAGAGGCTGAAGGGGAGTTGATACGCTGGGCTCTTTTCTTTTTTACACAAAAGAATCAATGTCTTTGCTAAATATACCTTCGAGACTGTCTGCACCTTTGACCAATGAATCCTTTAATTCTGGAGATGGATGCATGCGTATCTTACCTGAACTGGGTCTTCTCTTCACCTGCTACCCTGACTGCTAATCTCTTGCCAACCAGCAAGAGGGGGTGCATGGTACAAGTGCATAGAGGTGAGATAACCAATTCACTATGTTTCTCATTAGTGCTACACAGTTAGACTGAGCCAGCCAGAGGCTGAAAGCAGGTAAATGACTGAGGTATGTCACCCCACATTCCTCCATAACTAAAAGGCTCTGCTTCTTACAGGGAGATCTATCCAAAGACTGCCTGTGATTTTTTTTTTTAAGATTTATTTATTTATGTGTACAAGAACTGGGGTACAGGCCAGAGATGTGAAGTATGAGAGGATTCCCCAGAGACAGAGTGGGGAGCAGAACAGGCAGATGTACTGAAATACACTGATGAGGGGAGCCGTGGGCAAGACAGGAGAGGTCTGCTGTGCCATGTGGTTCACCTCCTTGGCTGGGGACTGAACTTGTGCTGCAGTGGTGTGGATAGCTTCATAGTGCTGCACTTTACCTCGTTGTGTGACCAGGGAGGGTCTGCCTATGCTGTTTTAGCCTCTCTCTTTTTTTTTTTTTAAAGATTTTATTTATTTATTCATACAGAACTGGGGTACAGGCCAGAGATGCGGAGGGTGAGAGGATTCACCAGAGACAGAGCCGGAGCAGAACAGGCAGATCTACGAAATACACTGCTGAGGGAGCAGCGGGCGGGTCAGGAGAGGTCTGCCTCGCCATGTGGTCGCCTCCGGGGCAGGCGTGGATCGAACTCATGCGGAGTGGCTTTAGTTTCTTAGTGCAGTGCTTTAACCCGCTGCGCCACCAGGGAGGGCCCTTAGCCTCTCTTTTTTGAGATGAGCATCACAGGGGCAAAGGTGTGTTCAACGTAATTCACCAACCCCCAGTGACCTTTTCCACATCTTGATTTGTGCATAGATAACCCAAGAGCAGTTTCACAGAACCAACTTAGGGCCCTTTAATTAAAATCACTGACCCTTTTTAGTTAGAAATTGTAATTTAAAATAACTATATGCCCTATAAAATGATAAAAATATATTTTCAAGAAGAAAAGGAGTTTTAAATAACATGGGGTTATTTTAATATATTTCAATAAGTGTTTTTAGGGGTTATCAAGATGAATGTTAATAGCTACAAAAGTACAGAGAAGCTCTCTATGGAAATGAATCACCCAAGTTGCCCAAATATTAGTAGAACTAATGATGGTTCTAGAATCATTCCTGAATAGTAGGGCAAAATTTATTTCCTACGTTTTCTATAATTCTGACTTGAGTGACGCCTACTAGCAGTAAGCTGGAGTCACTTGTGTAAGGTCCTGACTCAACAGAGCTGTGCTCCTTTACAATTTCTAACAGCAGAGGCAGCAATCAAGGCACAGGGGCCTCCTTCCATTACCAACAGCCCCTCTTTCCTGGTAAGACCTCCATGGGAGTCAATATTATAGCAACTCCACTTTCTCTTCATGCTTAGGAGTCAAATGCAACACATTCTCAAAAAATCGGCAATTTCTAAAATACAGCACAGACAGTGTCCAACATCCCACTGATATTTTATTGGCTGAACTGAACATTTCAGCAGATTGGATGACAGTATTGGAGGCTTCACCAAACAGTGTTGTCTGCTTGTCCTTATTTCTTTGGATGGAATACTTACATGCTCTTTTGACAGCTTAAGGACAAGAGCGGGTATTCAATGTGTTTTTTGTAGCACAAGGCACAGCCCAAGTTCCAGAGGGTGTCAGACACATCAGGCGAATGGGTGAGGCCAACCCGCTTGGGCTAAGTCACTCACTGGAAGACCGGTCACCAGAGAGGAGGCGGTGGGGGGGGGCGCAAGGTGAAACTAAGCAAGGGAGCAAGCTGTAGTGACAGCAGATATGGGGAAGCTGAGAGCAGAGGCTACTGTTGGTCTCTCAGCCCAGCAAAATTAGATCCTATCTGATTCCTATGGGAAGAAGAGGGGTGGAAATACAGACGGAAGAATGGGAGCTCTGAGGGTTGTGAAACCCTGTGGAGCGTAATGGGAGGGTCTGCCTCCCATGTTGTCACTGAGCAGCCTGGGCACAGTGACGGCGGCATGCTCGGGGGACGTCCTAGGGGAGCTGTCTAGTGCTGGCAGGCTTGCGCTCCGTGGAGAACAGACACGGTCATGTTTGGCGGAGACCACCAGTACCCAGCAGCCTGAGCAGGTTCGCTTAGGAACACATCTGAGACAAGCCAAGGGCTTTACGATGCTGGAAGGCTCCTTTGCAGCAAGTTGGAGATCATGTGTTTACAGCTGGGGCCGAGATTCACTGAAATTTTGGTTATAATTGTTCCCTGTTATGATCTGAGCCAGCTATGTAGATACTTTTATTAGGATGTTTTGGTCTTAGGGAGCCTACTATTGATTTCTATTTAGCTTAGTAAAGGTTATGAGAGGTCATATCCACATACTTTTGACCTTCCAGGATAGAATTCAAAGGACCAGTGATTAATGTTTGATCTTTTTCTTGAGTGTTTCCTACCTTGTTTAAAAATTCCCCTTAGGATCACGGGTGAGAGTAGAAAAAAGATGACCTAAAGCCTATGTGGGAATGAAACAAGGGCAGGTTTTTTTCTCCCCAAGAGTTGCAGTGTGGTTTCAGGTTATGTTTCAGATTATGTCACCTTGATAAGAAAGGTCAACAGAGGGTTGGTGAATGTTTCCACTCACGCCTGGTGGGTGGGCAATGTGGAGTGGGAAGAGGGGTTGACCTTAGGTGGTATGAGGAAATGGGAGTCAAACGAAATGGTTTGAGTCAAAGAGACAGAGTCATTGGGTGGTGGTGGTTTGTTCAGGGAGAGAACAGGCTTGTTATTGTTCAGCTTGAGAGTGGGAATTCCTGGCGGCTCACACAGCCTAAGAATTATAGAGTTGGGAGCGAGAACCTTAAGAGGCTCCAGGTGACTTTTTTTGACCATCAATTAGGCAAACCTATTCGGGTGGGTAACAAAACCTGTTCTTCCTTCTTCTTTGGCCTAGAGAGTGTTTCTTGTGTCAAATTCATTCTCCCTACTCAGAGTGGACAGTTTAACATGTACAGGTCAGTACGTGTCTGTCACCTCTCTATTTAAAGTGGCTTTAAATCCATCCCTTTCAAAGTGTCCTTCCGGATCTTTATAATCTACTCTCCTCTTTCCTTCTTCCCACACCTCCATACTCAGTGTTTGCCATTTCCATCTGCTTTGAGTTCCTTAAATGTGTCATCCGCACTGCCCCTCTGCCTCAGACACTGCTATGCATGAAACACAGAGGCAGCTGACATCATCAAGGAAGAGCAGGCTGCCTGAAGACCAGCCATGGTCAGGGTGGCCTGAGTCTCCAGAGCATACCTTTCCCGGTGGGAAGCACACCAGATGAAGAGCTCTGATCTAAGCAAGCCTGCAAAGAGTCTCCTTAACATTCAGTGACAATCACTAACCTTCAGCAAGGCTGAGAAATAGGAGACCAAGGTGCGCAAGGGAATAATCCACTGTGATAATTTACCTATCCCAGGAAAAGTCAAGTGACAAAATGAATGGAGGGCAAATTGGAGGTCCACTTACCCAGCCACAGTCCAGCCATCCCACAGAGACAGCCCCACGGCAGAGCTGCAAATGAGGACCAGTGCTCCACCTTGGTGAAATACAGGATGACCGGGGTGAAGGAGATGAAGATTAAATTGAAGAAACCCAACGTAGAGACAAAGTGTGCTGCCTCACCAAGGTTGGCACTTCCAAGGAACATCTTAAACAAAACCTGAAATGGGAAAAACTCTTAAGCTACAAAGAGGGAGAGTTTGCTGAATCAGAAAGGAGAGTTCTATTCAGACCTGCATATTTATTTCTAAACCTGCACAGTGAACCAGCCAGTTCAGAGTTTATACACAGTTCCTACCTTGTCATATGGGTTGTTGAAATAAGGAATGAATTAAAATGACTTGTAGCCTTTATATGAAACAGCAAATGGTTGTTCTTGATGGTGCCATGTACACCCATGGGGATGGGGTGAATGATGAATAAAACTGAAGATAAGTCTAGAAAACTCTCCCAGGTGTGAGATGCTATCAATTCTTTTCTTCAAGCATGGGATTTGTTTCCCCTTATTTTGACAGTTACTGAAAACTAAATTGGACAGAGAGCCTGTCATTACATTATTTATAGAAATAATAATGATGCCTTGGGTATATAAACACTGTTCTCCTTGAGTTTAAAATATTTTTAAAAATATTGTGTTTATTCTCCAGATTATAAACACTTCTCTTTTGGATTATTAATGTGTTTCAGAGGAAGACGGCAAGGAGAGGCTAAGAGCTAACTTAAAATCACACAACAGGCTGTGGAGGGGCCAGGTCTCTAGTCCATATTTTTGTTATTTTTTTCTAATTCCTCTGCTCATTTCTAATCCTCAAACAATGTAAAATAGAGCAGATCTTTTGTGTAGTGTATATATGATTTTCCACATGGTAGCAAACACTACACTCCTAGAGCACAGTCAGGAGAATTCTCTTTCTAGGTAATCATCTGGTTATATAACAAACTCGGCTACAGCTTTTATTTCTTTTCTAATCAATCAATCAATCAATCAATCAATTAATATTTTACATTCTCGTTCATTTTTGCTCTCACCTCTCAGGTACAGTCCCCATTGAATTCCCACCACCAATTCACCCCTGTACCATCACCATAGTTCCTTGTTTTCGTCCCTCCTCTTCCCTGCGAAATGTCTCTGATTTATAGTTGCCTGTTAATTTATTAATTTCTTCTTATTTTTTCCTGATCCATTATTTGGTTCCCCTATATACTTCCTACAAGTGAAATCATCCAATAATTTTCTTTTTCCTTCCGGCTTATTTCACTGAGCACAATCCTTTCCAAATTCACCCATTCAATTGCTTTTAATTTCAACCAAACTTGTATTTTTCTTTTGAGAGACTTAAGAGAACAGAGCATGTGCTAGTTTTGAGTCACATCAGACTTTTCAATGGAGTCTCAGTTGGGGTGCATATTAGACACTAAAGACAATTGAATGAACACTTGTCAAGCATTTCATATGGAATAATGGGCCAGGAAATGTCAGTATGGAAATGAACTTCATGCACTCAGAGAGCTGCAGTGTTGGCAAATAATCAGAGGAGGCTTCCAGAAGCCTCCTCTTACAGAGAGAATTCTCTCTTACAGAGAGAATTTTCTCATTGAAACACTGAAAAAGGTGAAAGTGGAATGGTCCTTAGCTACCTCCAGAAAGTTGACTTTTAAAAGCAGAACTTGAGGAAACAATCTTTTAGATCTCTCAGTCTTATTATGTCTGAAGTGAGGTACAATGACTCTGAATATAATTTTCATTGATTATAGGCAACTCCAGTGGAGAAAAAAATGGACAGTACAGAGACCCAGAGTATCCAGAAGGAAGGAAAAGAGGATCTTTTTCTTTGCTAATAACTTCACTTTGCTAATAACGTGAGCTCCTGGGACCTGAGGAACAAACTGTTGACTCTCAAGTGACAGCTTGTTTATTATTTTTAACACATTTAAATAACTCTAGGTAAATTAAAGAAAAAATAGAAGAGGTCTTATTCATCTACCCCCACAACTGATGAGTGGGAGGGGTGATTCACTAGAGCTCTGGCCTTGAGTGGCCAGTTCAAGTTTAAATCTGCCTACATGACCTTAGGCAAATTAATCACTTGTGCCTGCGTTTCCTCATCTGGAAAGCAGGGATACATATCTGTGCCTCACAGCTTCACTGCAGTGAGTCAACACCAATGAAACGCTGCACAGGCACGTGCTCACCTTGCAGCAAGAACTCAATTAAGTGGTACTTAATATCATTTAAACCATCTTTGCCTTTTCCTAGACAAGATATTCTTTGTCCATCCTTACTTTATTATTTAGGTCTAGGCTACAGATGAGAGAGGATGTGTAAGACAGCATACCTTATACAGTGCAGATGTAGAGGCAGAACCCACAGCGAAGGCCACTCCTATGATGGAATCCGCATGGAAATTATCTGCATATGCCATCATCACGATGCCTGTGATTGCCATTATGGCAGCGACTATCTGTCAAAAAGAAAGCAAGAGATAAAAAAAAGAAGAAAAAATCCGATGTCTCCATAGCCCAGGGCAGGCAATTGAAGACTTCATCAAAGTTGCTAAATGCTTCCTCAAACCCAATTATCCCAGCTCATGGCTGTTTGCATGTCAGAAGGGTCAGTATTAACAAGAAATCAGTCTGCTCATGAGTCATCCAGGCAGAGATTATAAAAGCTGCTCACATTTCTAATTAAGGGCTAGTGATTTTAGTTTAATTACTTAGCTCAACTTTCTAGAGATAAATACCCATATTGGTGAAATAAATTCACTAGGAAGTCATCTCTAAACATGGTCACCTATGCTGTATTCTTTTTCTTTGGACAATTCAGCATACATTTTAATCAGCTGCTGGGATCAGTGCATGTTTTTCCATGTGACCAGGACTTGATTAGGGAGACATAAAATTGAGTCAGCTAAGAGGCAAAAATTTAGGCCAAAGGAAAAAAAATAAAGTGAATAATCTCAGTGATTTATAAAGACCAAGCTTGCACTGTCATTTGGAATGTCAAAGAGGCCAATTCTTCCTTTTGTTTATGTGCAAATTAAACCTCAGAAAGATATTTTCATTTAAGTATTTTAGAGCATTAACTGCAGAAAGTGAAATGTCCATAATTGGACTGAAGTCCTAACTTCATGACACTGTCAACAATAAAATAACTCCAAAATAAAGAGCAACATGCCATTTCTTTGTGAAACTGTCTCACTGACTTTAAAAACAAGATGCAACTTTGTGAGAAATTTAAACAATTTGAGATGCATCATTTTGTTAAGCTTCAGTTCTGAGTATTCCCAAGTAAGACAATTTGTAGGTAGTTTGATCATATGAGTTTTGGGCCCATTTGAACATTGTTAGGGAATTACTTATCACAGCAAAATGTGGATCTTTACCATGTAGCTGCAAACTTGCTGGAGGCCAGTACATAGCATAATACCAATGACCCATATAGTTTAGGTGCTGCTAAGGCAGTTCTTTTGTTCATGACTGCCCAGAGAAAATGCACAGTGGGTTTTAGGGCCAACTCCATACTAACGCATGCATCCTTATAAAAAAACAGCAGGAATGCTTGAGAACAGATGCCGACATGTCAGCAGTGAAAAACCATCTTCATAAAGTGTTATCTGGGAGGCTGCTTGATGGGAGGCATTTCTCTCGCTGAGTGAATATCATATTCTCCGGAGCTGCCAGGCGCGTGTTCTGGTTAGACTATGCCTCAAACTACAGGGAATAGAATTTATTACACACACCACGAGGTGTCAAGGAAATTTTCCAAACAAGAAGTAATAGACTCATAAATAAAGATGGGGAGGGGGTTATCTAGACCTGGAAATTCTGCGATGGTTATCATTTCTTTTGATTTGGGGACTTGGAGTTCAGAGCAGAGATTTGCAAAAATTCTTGAGGCAGTCTGATTCCAAGAAATTGAAATGGTACATTGGAAACTGGCATTTTCCTGAGTTGTTTTTTAATTGGTGTTCATGGGTTATAGTATTCATGTGCACAAATATATATACTTCACAAGATTCAACTTGTAGGATAACAAATTTGAATATTTGTTGATTTTCAATCAGTCATAAGTTGTAATTTCTTCATGAAATAAACAAGTGATTACGTTAAGATAGGGTTAATAGAACACTGGGCATTAATCCTATTGAACTTTAACATGATGTGCTATTTCATATTTAAAATGATCGAAAACAGGCCCTCCCTGGTGGCACAGCGGGTTAAAGAACAGCACTAAGAAGCTAAAGCCACTTCAGCATGAGTTCAATCCTCGCCTGCCCTGGAGGTGACCCACATGACACAGCATACCTCTCCTGACCTGCCCGCTGCTCCCCTCAGCAGTGTACTTTGATGATCAGCCTGTTCTGCTCCCCACTCTGTCTCTGTTGAATCCTCTCACCACCCCTGCACCTCTAGACTGTACCGCAGTTCTGTATGCATAAATAAATCTTTAAAAAAATGATCAAAAACATCCTACCATGTATAGATGGTTCAGTATATTGCATATAGCATATAACTCTGGGTTTAGAGAATTGTGCTAATAAACAGCTCATACATAAAACAAACAAATGAAAAGAAAAATAAAAAACTGTCTGGAAAGTGACAAACATTTCATACTGTTACCCCAGGATTTGACTACAGTTGGGAATGCTTCCTTTTTTAAGTCAGTCATTAGTAAAAATATATGAATAATATTTCTACTATAAGTTTCCCCAATGTAGGATTTGGGTATGGGCAAAGATTACATAATTTTATAGCAAATCAAGCCTCTTAAAGCTCTCCATTACATTTTATATTCAAGTCTCTTGAAAATATTAGCCTGGACCACTGATACTGACATATCAATTACACGAGTGTCTCTTTCAATTGCCTTCCTGGAGAGAAGCATTTTTCACTCCAGGGGGCCAGACAATGCTGTTAATTTAAATTTCTAAAGGCAAGAAAATTTGAATATTTCAGGTGATAGAAAAAATCTTCTCCATGGCAGAAGCAGTAATTTATAGGTTAATAATTTATAAGTTATATGGGTTTCCTGGGGGGAAACAATAAGTGACATTATTTTCCCTACTTTTATTTAAATTTCACAACTCTGATAGATAAAATTCTCTATGACCATGTTTTAAGAAAATTTCAATGTTTCTTATCTTCACAGTTGGAAGTGATGAAAGGGAGCTCAGCTAATTTAGAACACGCAAGAGGGTGGAAATCCTATTTGGAATGGTTGCTCGGGTCATCCTGGTGGCTGTGTTTGGCACCACTAGTTAATGACATCACCCTCTTTACATGTGCTGAGAACCACCCAAGCCCTGATTTGAGTCACATGCATTTTCAGAGTTAATCAGTTTTCAGAAGGATTCAACAGAAACAGACAAAGTTCTTTGTGAGGTTCTGCATACTGGAAATGTGTCAGTGGGAATCCAATGTTTTAAATATTATGCCAGAAGTGCTTAAAAGTATACATTGATCCATGTGCAAGAACTACAAAAATGCTCTGAGCACATGAGCTGAACTTGCACCATCCCAGAGTGCCATTTGTTTGTCTTCAGAAAAACATGGCTCTCCTCACAACCAGTTCTAGTTCTGATCCCACAGCAAACCCCAGGTATCCAAACAAATTGGAAAACCCTTCACTGCCATCACCTGACTGTGGTTTGGATGAGAATGTTAGTAACCATGGTGACCTCAAAGGCACCAAAGCCTTATTTTTAACTTCCCGAATCTCTTGGTCCTGACACATCATGTGTGCCCACCTGAACTGAGCACCTTTCCTTAGGGTGTCACCTTCTGAGCAAATGACCCACCTCTGCAGACTCAGCCCTGCCTACTCTACATCAATTTCTAGGACCTGAGGGACTTCGTGAATATGTCTGAACCTATTTCTAAAGTCTGGAGAACTTTAAAGGTAGGTGTTTTTGCGCTCCTCATGGCCTTGCCTCTCAGTAGGTTTCTTTTCTCTCAAAGAATTTGTGCAGGTGAAGTTTAGACAAGCATCTATCTTTTGACTGTTTTTGTCTTCTTGTGTCTTTATTTTTTCCGCTTTTATAGCACACCCTGGGACATCACAGGAATCTGGCCCTTCTCTGAATCTACACAAGGGCTTGCCAGCCTGATCACCTTCAGAGTTCCCCAATGACAAATGAATCTCAGAATCATTATTCATATAACAATGTGAGTTTTTCCAACATACGGAGTATTGAGATGAACCTTTAACTGCTTCTTCAACAGTGTTCCTTCCAGGATTTTAACATTCTAAGTAAATTACAATCCACATATTTTTTCCCTAATTTACTTTGTTTGATTAACTCTGTTTCTGAAGCCTAGTGATATGGCAGAACTTTACTGGCTCACATGAGACCTTATATCCTAAGCCTACAGAAGTCTCTAAAATTGAGCATCTTCAAATTATACTCCAGCAGACTATGTTCAAATTCAAGACTACAAGGCAGCAGCTGCAGGTCTGATATACCTTAATACCTTGGCCAATAAGAACTGCACTGGTGAACATCCTCTTTTCTCTGAGTGTTTTGAGATAGGTAGAGTCCATTTTCAAAGAAATATGCTAGACAGAATCCTTCTATTTGTCCACATTACATTCAAAGTTCTACAAAGAGTAACACTTGGTCTCACTCAAATACAGTGAAACAGAACAAATGTGAAGTGTGTGTGCAAGAGAAAGTCGCCCAGATTCTGTATGACGTGGAGGTGGGGATGTCCCTAGTTCAGGACAAATTCACACCTAACATTGTGCCAGGAGTCCATACTTTACCTCCTTGCCACACACATGCATCATTTTTATATGAAGAAAAACCATTTGAAAATTATCTTAAAAGAACAGGTTAGAAAAGAAGGAAAGAAAACCCAGAGACCCAGGGTATGTGTAGATTGACTGAAAATGGTTGAAAAAGTTGTGGATTCCGTATGGGCATAAAATAGAGGAGTCATTATAACTCAGCTTTCTCCTCCCTGTAGCCATAAGACATTGTCTTATCAAGAGGGGATGGGGGATGGAGACCCTTTCCTGACAATCTTTTATTACCTCCTCCAGGAAGTAGGAAGGTTCTGGAGAAACGATTCTGCACTGCATGTGAATGAACAATTACTGCATAAATGTCAGCTAAAGGCAAGATGAAAACAAAAGGTCATTTTGAATCTTATCTAAATATGTAATATTGACACAGATCAGTGCCAGTTCAGCCCTAGTGTCCTGATTTCTAGTGCTCTAGAGCCCAATTTAAGTTCAGAGAAGTACAGGTTAAGCAATGATGGATTCCATTTCACTGAAATACTCCAGTAAGTCCTTGGTGGATCTTGGAAAGTCTCCAGAAAAGCCAGTTTGGGAAACTAACTGGATAGGGACCCAATTAGAGTTAGAAAATATGTGGCAGTCAAATTGAAGAGACATGAGTTCATTTCCAAAATCTGCCGAGTGTTGGGGTCTACTGAAACATTCTCTCTGCCTACCAATTTTTGACATATGTTTAAGGAAATCTGAAAATGAAAGAAAAATTTCAATTAACAATACAAAAGGAGGGGCAATATCTAAAAGAAAGGGTTCTAACTTTCTAGTTTGGCATTTACTCTTCATTAGAGTGAAAAAGAGACTAGCTTCAGAGAAAAGCACTTCCTGGCAGTGGCTGACTTTCTTTGAGAAGAACCTTCTTTTATTGAGGTGGTTTCTCTGAGCCTCATGAATTTGAGAATTCTAGATAAACAAGACAAAGCCTCAGGAATAAAAGTACTCACCCTCAAAGTTGTAGGGGCTGAGTTCTCATCAACATTTTTGTAATTAAAAAATTTATGTTTTGGGCCCTCCCTGGTGGCACAATGGGTTAGGATGCAGCACTGCAAGCAAGCCTTAGCCACTTAAGTTTGAGTTCAATCCCTGGCTCTGGAGATTACCCACATGGCGCGGCAGACCTCTCCTGACCAGCCCGCTTCTCCCCTCAGCAGTGTACTTCATCAATCTGCCTGTTCTGCTCCCCACTCTGTCTTTGATGAATCTTCTCTTCACTCCTGTACTTCTGGCCTGTACTCCAGTTCTGAATGCATAAATAAATAAATCTTTAAAAAATTATGTTTTAAAGAAGTTAACATCATGAGGTGATCATTTATCAGCTGTAAGCAATTGCCTGTGATCATTTTAACACACCAGAGTTTACCAGCAAATTGGCGAGAATGATTTCATAATACAGAATTAAATGTCTGACATTTGGTTATACATTTATCTTTCTATCCGTCAACAATATTGTAAGCTATTCCTTACAAAATATAGAAGAGCTATTCCTAAGACATAATTTATAATGTTAACATTACTTGTTCTAGTGAAATATCACTCCAAATAAACATATTTACTGATATTATAGCATAAATGGTCCTTCATTATGTCCATGGTGCTATTTTGACAAAAAATTGAAGTAGGGAAGGCCATATATTTTTCATCTTAAATTTGGTCATTCTTGGGACTAAGTGAATGAGAATCATAATTCCACCACACTCTGTTTCTAAACTACTAAAGAATTAGCGAAAGTCAGAAATATAAATTTTAACCTGATGATTGAAGCAACCCTTAACTATTAAAAAAGAAGAAGAATTCAGTAGAATGGCATTTAAAGGGTCTGTGCTTTATCTTATGTATGGATGTGGGCAATGAGAGCTGCATTTAGATTGTCTATATTCTATTTGCCCTCCCTTAATTTCTCAAATGACCTAATTATACCTGTTCTCAATATGTCTCAAGAGGAAAAGAATTGCTGATACTGTCAAAAGGCAAAATGCTGAATATGTTTGCTGCTTCTTGTGTTCCATGGCCTGATTATGTGCATTGTTAAAATTACACCTTGACATTTTTCTGGAACATGGCATTAAACACTTCCTAATGTTTCACAGCAAGAAATGAAGCATTTCCTATCATTTAGAAAGAAAAATATCTGACTAATAAAGCTGACACTAATGCTTACTATTTTTCTATCTATGATGTCTTAATTTATGTGTATCCTTATTAGCAAGTATTCATTATCTGGTCTAATTGTTTCACATGCTGTATTAGTTGCCTGAGGTTGCTATAACAAATTATCACAAACAGGATGACTGAAAACTACAGAAATTTGGTTCTCTCACAGTTCTGGAGGCCAGAAGTTCAAAATTCATCAGGACCACAGTCCCAAGAGCAGCTGTGGGAGAGAAAACATCCTTTGCCTTCAGGTTCTGCTTGGTGTTCTGAAGTTCTGGGCTTGTTGTCACATCTCTCTGATCTCTGTCTCTGGGGGCACACTCTTCTGTGTGTTTCTCCTGTGTGGTCTCTTGTAAGGATACTTATTATTGGTTTTAGGGGTCACTCAAGTAATCCAGGATGACCTCCTCTCTGCAAAATCTTTGTTTTTACCTGCAAAGACCCTTTTACCAAATAAGGTCACAGTCATAGGTTGGTATGATTAGGACAAGGTCTCCAACTGTTATCACCCTTCAATTTACCACAGATGCCAGTTTTCAAATGGTGATGGTTTGTAGCCTCTGGGAAGAATTCCTAAATCTATGATTTAAATGCTATATCTTGGGTTGTTTTCCCTTTGAAAGACCTCAAGTAAATACTGACCCTCTTTTGATGCGACCTTGTGTACCTGGAAGTTCCATCTTTAAATGCATCCATTCAATCTCAAACAATTGATTTTGGTAAGTCAAAAGTGAATATTGATTTCTTTTTGGTACTCAGATGCCACAAAAAAGCAGAGAGCCCTCAAATCTCCCTTTTCCTCCTTTTAAAACATAAACCACAAATTGCCCATAGTAACGAAAGCTTGCGTCCAGAAAGATGAGCATGAGTTCATTATAACCTCAATTATCTACGGGGCCCCTCTTTTGTTCCTGCATTATTCTAGGTAATGGAAATAGAGACTGGCTAACTTCATAGGCACAGGACTTATGCAGAGGCGCTGAGCCCATGTTTACAAGGAACCCACACTCAATTTTATGCTCTGCGCTTATCAACTTGAAAGTATTAATTGTTTTTAACAGAGCAGCTATTTTTATTTTGCACTAAACGGTGCACATTATGTAGCCCATCCTGAAAAGAGCATGGGCAATAACACAGGGAAGCTGGCTGCTTTCAAGGAAAAGTCAGGACACATGATGCTGGATAGACAACATCAGGGCTCCACGTATAAACACACGATGCTGAGTTTTGATGTGAAATCCAAGAGAGATGGGGCACCTGAGAGATGGGGCCACATCTAGGTATGTCCTCAAGGCATCGTGGACTGGTTCAGTTTCTCAACACATCTGCTTTTTGTTCTTCTACCATACTCATCACTCCTTGTTTATCTTCAGCTCCAGTTCTGAATTTCTGAGAAACTCCTCCTCAAAACCAGAATTTGCTAACTGGCTATTTAAAATAAACTTTCAGGTTCAATGACATTTTCTATTCTTTCTGTAATGTAGACACCAATTTCAACATTTAGAGGGCAAGGCCCCTGGGATCATCATAAGATACTTAGTTCTGACAGCATAATCTGTTTCAAACCAATCACAGACTTTACTTTCAGAGGACAGTAACTGTGTGATGTTTCTCTTCTAGGAAAAGGCTATCCATTTAGCCTTCCTGTCCAAGAATTACTTTCTCACTATTTTTATTATGTTGTTATGCCAAATTATATGAATGAAATCTGGCTCTTTAAATCTGCCTGGTTTTAATAGATCTACTTCTGACAAAGAATAAGTATACAACTTTTTAAAATCCATGTTGTTTCTAAAAGGAATAAACAGAACTGAAGTGATTGGTGGAAGTTTAATGCAGTTCAATTAAGGATTTGTACCCAAAAGTACAAGTTGTTACTTCCAGTTCCACTTCTAGATTAGTCACACTAGATATAGTGCCACTTCTAACAGCATTGTGCCATTACCAGTGACTTTAATTACTGTTTGGTAATCTTATCTACTTACACCAATATTAATTAAACCCATCTCTGGGGAAAAACAAGAGGGAGTTACCCCCAACATATGTTGATTGAAAAAAGCAAATCATAATTTTTACTGTGGCTAATTTCCTCAGACTTCTCTTTCCTAAAGACAGAAGGAATTGATCACACCATTAATTCTAAATAAAGTACTTGTTTTTCCTGTGTGTTTTAGTGTCTCTTTTTTGAGAGCGGCTGACTGCCTAGTGGCAACAATCTCTTTATCCTTTCATGATGCTGTAACTTCCTGGCCCACTAACATGCTACAGATTTCAATTGGTACCCAGAAGTGATGGGCAAAGTTTTACAGAAATGCCGTGAAATAAAACAACTCTTCTGATGCCAAAGATTTATGCTTAAGGGAGGCACATCGAATCAAGTATGCCATTACCCTCACGCCCATGAACCTGTCTTTCAGCACTATCCATGACAGCAAGAAGACAAAAGCTTTGTTACAACAGAACAGAGCAGAGACATCTGTGGCCGTCAGCTTCTTTAAAGCCAGCAAATACAGGTAGTTAGTCAAAGTCCATAAAATAGAAAAAGGAGCAGTTCTTTTAAGAAAGAGCTTCAGTGTCAGACCATCTTCACCAAAAATCCGACTGCATTCCCTGGAAAAGAAAAAGAGGTTGATAGTCAGGAATAGTCGTGACACTTCCTATGTTGCCTCACTCCTGACAAGCATTTTCAGGGAAGAGAAACACTGAGACTCAGCCTTCATTGACCTGGAACCTACTGAACTCTGTCCTGCCACCGTCAGGCCACAGTGAGTGCAAGGATAGTCTCTGGAGATTGTTGGAACAGTTATTCTGCTGCTGTTGAATATCCTCAGACCAGCCCAAGAAAGACAGAAATGAATAGTTTCTGGAATTGCTATTAGAAGAGAGAAGATTTTTTTTCCCAATTGAAAAATGCAGCAAGTCAAGACTGGGACTGTGTGGGCAGCTACAGTTTGCAGCCTCACATGTCAAGTAGAGCCATACATACTCTGAAATTTTATTTTTCAAGCATGATACCTCTTTCTTATATAGCTGCCCTGTTAGCTAATTTATTTTCCTCTATTATTTTTAAAGAGGAAAAATAATAATAAAAAAAACCTTTCTGTGATATCCTTCAAAGGGTAATAAACAAATAAGTATAACTTTCTCTCACAGGTTATATGTATTTACATATAAACATTTAGTCATTTTTGAGGAACTATCTGAATGCATTGTGTAAAAATAGTTATTTCAGTGAAATCTTTGATTTGTTTTATTTCTGACTAAACTGGTTATTTAGTCCAAAGGCCAGTTTTTATCAAAATATCTGAGCTGACACTGCTCGCAGGCAATAAAGAAAGTGGTGGAACAAGAGTTCCTCTGTGACTACGGACTAAAAACAGGCTTGCCATGGAAGCCACCAGAAGAATTCAGTTGTATTTTCTTTACTCTGTTGTTCATGAACACTGAACCATTTGTTGTCTGTCAAATGACAGGCGTTCGCTTTTCAAGAAGAGTATAAGTAGCATATTCAAAGCAAGTTGGTATCTGATTTATAATGTATACGATGAAATATGCTTACATGGCACTGGGTGGTTTTTCATTTCAATTTTGGGCTTTAAAATATTGCAAGAGAAGGTAATTTCTCGCTGATGTTGGCCTCACATGTATGAAGAAACTCTCCCCACAGGAGGAACACATGAGGGAGCGGGGAAGAGAGAGAGAGGTACAAAGAACTGAGGCCCAGGCCCAGGGTGATGGCCTTCAATACTGAGTCGCTTCCAAGCAGCTCGCAATGCTGGGAATTGGACCAGCCATTCCAGAGAGGTTAAAAATGCATAATCACACAGAGAAATTTTTAGTGGTTTTACTTTTATGTGGGAGACAACCACAAAAGAAGGATTTTTGTGAAGTGAAAATGTGATTTCCCAAAGGTGAATTTTAACTCGAAAGAGACAAAACTTCAATGAAGGGATTAGGTAACCTAAAGGCAAAGCCTTTTGTAAAGTAAGCAGAACCTACTCCCGTTCACACACTCAGGAAAATGGATGGCCTCTCAAAAGCCCTCAGGCCACTGGGGTGTTAGGAATCCGAACCACACTGAAACCGAGCAGCAGTCTGGTCAGAGCTTCCAGAGCACACATTTTGTGTTCTGTAATTACAAAGGGATTCTCTCCATGAGAGTCTGCTCAGATGAGCCGGAGCTGAGACTCAAGGCTTCAATGATTACATCTACAACTCTTAAATGCCTTTAAAAATTTACATTTTTGGGGATTCTAAGGGTGGCCTAGGGGTTAAGTCTCAGTGCTATTGATACTGAGGCCTTCGTTTCATCCCTGGCCAGAGAGAGCTGACCCACATATGGAACAGCTCCCCTCAACAATGTATTTCAGTATATCTGCCTGTTCTGTTCCCAACTCTGTCTCTGGTGAATATGCTCACCCCCTTCCCCCGCACTTCTGCCCTACACCCCAGTTCCTCTACACAAAAAGTAAATAAAAATATTTTTGAAAATAAAAATATACATTTATGAAAAATCACAGCAAAACTCATTTCTGTTTATTTTTTTTTATCGCTATTCCTGGTCAATGGTGGCTCTTCCTTTCCAGAGACATGATCATGCTGGAGTGAGTGCTCTCAGGCAAAGATTTTGGAAGTACCCGAGGGACTGTCCCACTGGAAAGCCTGCAGAGGTGGTGACAAGGAGAGTCCACCAGGGAACACGCTACCTGTCACCTGGCTTCCGCCGCCCTCAGGTGCCGCTGCCTCGTTACTCTTGTTTTTTCCCCTTCTCCTTTCACTATAAACGTCTCCCTATTTATCACTGCTATGGAAGGAATTAAAAAGGCTTTCCATCCAAACACCAGGTCACCTGTATAGAACCTTATACTCTTTAAACATGAAATGCTAAAAAATGCCACAATTCAAGAAGAAAACAATAGGGAGTTGGTCAGAATTTCTGGACAAGAGTCACTAACAAGTGGCAAAACTTAGAATGAAGTTGAAAAGCTGAAGGTCATGAGTTATGTGACTATGCTCAGCACTGTTCCAATAGCTTCTAGACCTTTCTGAAGGCCATATAGTGTCTTGCTGCATTTCATAGATAGTTGGTGTACGTAAGAATACTTCTGACTCCATACTTTGTAGAAACATTTTTCTCCTTAAGAAAGCAGCACCTGGGCCCTCCCTGGTGGCACAGTGGGTTAAAGCACTGCACTAAGAAGCCTAAGCCACTTCCACATGAGTTCGATCCCTGCCTGCCCCAGAGGTGACCCACATGGCGCGGCAGACCTCTCCTGACCCGCCCGCTGCTCCCTCAGCAGTGTACTTTGTCAATCTGCCTGTTCTGCTCCCCATCCTGTCCCTGGTGAATCCTCTCACACACCGTATCTCTGGCCTGTACCCCAGCTCTGTATGAATAAATAAATAAATCTAAAAAAAAAAAGAAAAAGAAAAAAAAAGAAAGCAGCACCCTTGTCAAAACTGTGGTATAAAACATTTTCTTTTATTTCAAATTCCTAAGGCATGTGGAGTTCTCTTGATAGTATATAAATTAAATTGAATTATCAAAAACTCCTTTGAAATAGACATCCCTATCCACCTAGATTTGATGGTTTATGAAAAATTCTTTTGATGTTAGTGATAACAAAAGAACTAGAAGCACTTTCATACCATTCAAGAGAAAAGTAGAAAACAGTCAGAGGGGCTGGCACTATGGGGTAACTTCTATTTCCAGGTGAACTTCTAACTTCTATTTTCCCATGTTCTACCATAAGAACTTTGGGGACTGCCTTGGCAGATGGCATTACATCTACAGAGTAAAACAAAAATCAAAGATCTCTGAATTTTGGGGCTATGTTTATATCCCATAGGAAGCCAACCACTAAAGCATGTCCCCATCAAAGACATTGTTTTCTGTCTGAGAATAAAAGTGAGAAATGGTTGAGAAATGGTCAACTTCACACCTACCCATAGTAACAGGTGGCAGTGTCTTGACAAATCACGAATTTTGCCAAATTCATAGTTAGTCTGACAAGAGAGACATGGTAGAAATGAGCGCATTCCCCAAACAATGCTTCTGTCAGCAGCAGCTCTTGTAAATGTCATTTACTTCTATTCAGAATACATAAGGGCAAGAAGGAAGGTTGTTTTGGCTCTTACACATCCTCTGCTGAGGAGTAATAAGCTGTGTGAAGAAATGTCGCTCTCCCACTGTTGTCCACCAAGCCCTGACCATTGATTTCTCTTGGTGACCAGAGACTGTCCTTGAAATTATTCCTTAGCTCTGGGCTTTTCCTTTCCAAGAGATTGTCCTTTAGAGCAGACAACATGAATCCAAAAGAAATCCTAGAAATCTGGTTGCAGAACTGAGGCTACCAGAAGGAAAGGGGAGGAGTGAGAAGCAAAGGGAAAGGGCCCAGCGACGGGCATGGAGGATCACGGTGGTGTGTGGTGCATGTGCTGGTGCACACGTGAAGCTACAGCAAGGATGTTACATCCTAAGTTATATTCAGTGTTGTAAACTGATGTCACCTCAGCTACAAGTGATACAATTACAACAAAAACTGAAACAAATAACACTGAAGAAATGTTACCCATGTAATTTTATGCTCAAAAATATACACATGAGCTAGGGATACTAAGAGAATTTGAAGCCAGAGAGAAGTAAAATACTAACATTTACTATTCATTAGGATTTCTGGGGAATAAAAAACTGATGTGACTGCTAACTCTGCTTTTTGGAGAAAAGAAACAAAATTCAAATGGTCTATAATAACGACATATATATGTATATATATGTGTGTGTGTGAACAAACGCATAGGTTGGGTTATTGGAAAAACCAAAGAGGTTACCCTTTGGCAAAGGTACTTTGATCCAAACGCTGTTTCCTGAACTCTCTAAAAGGACATTGAAGAAACCAGGTTTGCATGGAGAAACCCTAGAACTACAGAATATCAAGCTCATGGCTGATAAACAGAAAAAGCTTCAAGTGCCCCTTCCCAGCAAAGAACAACATCTTACACCATCCTGGTTGCATGAAACAAGGTCACTGCAAATCTGTTTAGGCACCCAGTATCCAGAGTACTAAGGGAGTGTTTCTGTAACAGTTCATCTCACTAAGACCATTTTCCCGTGGATTTGAGACAACAGAATTCTTTTTAGTAACTTCTAGAGAAATGGGCCTGATTTTAAACCTGGGTTTCATTATTTTAAAGTATGTGACCTCAAATAGGCCACTTATCCTACTGGACCTATTTCTCTTGTGGTAAGTAGGGATAACAATACACTTCAAAGGGGGGTATGTCCACCAATGATGAGGAAATAAGAGATATAAAGCCACCAGCATAGTGCCTGGAATGTTGTGAACACCTGATTTACATGTGTGTGTGTGTATTGTTTTAGAGGGGAGCGATTCTATCTCCCAGTATTCATGAACAGATCCTCCTCTCCTCACTCTCTAAGTCAACTCAACTCACATTTCAAAGAGATGTAAATATGCATTTCTGTGTAAGGCATTTCAATGCATCTCCTTTTGGTCATTTAACATGAAACCTACCTGAATTTTTTCATTGGAGATTGTTTTTCTTGAGCAGTAGCTAGATGACCAGAATAATAAACTGGGAAAAACATAATGTTCCAATTTGTTGAAAACCAAGTCATGAAAAATGGACAGTAGAAGTTCTTATAAGTGATTTTTACAATCTGTGTGGTTCCAACCCAAGACGATGACACTGACAAGATGATCAAAAGCCCCCAGATGGCCTTCAGCACCGCGGATGTGCAGGACACACAGCGAGCCTTGATTCTGTTTTCTTGGCTGCTGTTCTCAGGATGAGTCTGTGTGCTGTCGTCCCCTGAAAACAGCAGAGGAATACAAAAAAGTGGAAATCAGGTAATAAAGAAGCAGGCGGTATAATCACCAGTGTTTTTCTTTCTACCATCATTTCACAAGACAGATGACTCCAGCTCATCTTATCTCAGGAGTCTCTGTTCTGCAAGGTCCAGCCTACAGCTAAACCCATCACCTGTCCCTAAGAATGCGCCCAATCTTGGTGAATGCTGTGTTGTTCTCTGGGTCATCCTACCTTCTTCTTTGAAAAGGCTCTGCACAGTTCAGCCATAAAGGCACAGGATATGGTCACACAACTGCTCGATCTAATCCAAAGTTAACAGAGCTGTGTGCACCTCCCAGAGGAAGCTTTGGAGCCTTGCTTTGGAGCTTTGGAGCTCTGGAAGTTCTCTCGCTCTTCCCATCTGCTACTGGAATGGAAAATTCCAAATAGGAAGTGTTGTTTCTCTCCTTGCGGGAGGAGGAGCAGAACCTAGCAGCCAAAGTAGCCCTGTATCTGCTGACATGAAAAGTAAGTGAGAATTAAGTACGTGTTGTTATAGTCCTCTGATTTTTTAAAACACTGCAACAAAGATGACTACAGAATTAAAAAGCAGTGTTTCCTGAGAACAGAGCAGGTCCTGATGACACAAGCCATTTCCCGCCTCAGAACAAATTTATGTTTTAATAGATTTCGGGGGTGGGGAGAGTGCACAGTGAATTTGGTTGGTATTTTTACATTTCCTAAGAAGTTCTAGTAGTATTTTTTTTTTTCAGACTAAAGTAGTCAGAACTCTGAAAGTGACAGAGGAGGCGCCTTGAAACACACGTTTGATCTTGGAGGCTAAGAAAGTGGTGCAGGCCTCCGACTGTAAGTGCTAGAGGCTGGAGCTACCTCCCGGAACCTGCTGAGTTTTTCCTGAGTGTGTTTCTACTCTTAACGAACCAGGTATGGCTGCCCCTCTGGGGTAAAAGCTTTTACCCAGCTAAGGCTTTCTGATATAACTATTTGGGAGGGGGGTGGGGAAGAAATTAGCAAGCCTTGAAAGTAAATTCTTCACAGGGGAAGGTAAACAAGGAAGAAAGAACACAACAGTTACTGTAAGATTTCCAAGTCTTATAAACAGGACTGAATGATGAGGGGCCCTAGGCTCCAAAGAAGAAAAAAGGTACTCTTAGTCTGACTGACAAAATCCTATGGCGACTCAAGTTGGGTTCCGGGGGTTCCAAAATGAAAGCCTGGAGCTTACAATCTAGTGCAAAGAGGAAAAACATACACAAGAGTGAATAAGGACCAACCTTGGTGGATACAAGGCAAATGGAGGCAGAAGAGAAACACCTAGCAAGAGGCACGGTGGAAGTGACCAGGGGAAACTCGCAAGAGGCTGCAACATTGAGGTAAACCTGCAAGTGTGAGCTAACCAGCTCCTTGGCTATGCAGACAATGGCTATACTCGCTGTCACTCTGCGAATGCTGATTATGCATAGAGTAGAGGGGGAACTGAAAAATGAATAAGAGATTCTTCTCTTAGGAGGCTGAAAAAGGAAGTAGGTATTAGTATTCCCATTTCGCAGATGAAAAAACTGAGACTTGTGATAAAGGTTGTCCAAGGTTGACTCAAGTCTGTGTAACTCTGGGGTCCAACCTTTTTATTCCAAAAACTCATTTAATTTAGGTGTTCAGGTTTGAGCTCTATTCAGACAGAACAGAAATAGTTTCAGAAAGAGTTCAAAGAAGTCTTTTTTTTCCTGGCAGGATTGGCAGTCTGGCATAACACCTAAGGAAAGAAATATTTAGCTACTACTACAGTTCTGATCATACTCTCCTCTGGGACTATTTCATAAAGGAGGAATGATTCTACAAAGATTTTAAGTATCTCCTTGTGGTTTTATCTTCCTGCCTTCCTCGTGAGGATTTCTTCTGTACCATCATCATTGTGCCTTGGAAAATAATTTTGATTAACACCAATAGTCACATACCTTCCCCTGTCTCCCACAGTATCGATCCATTCTTCTTCTGCCAGCCGGATTTCATTGTTGCCAATTAATTTTTCCATCTATAGCTACCAGATTTTACTTAGTTCTGCTTAGATTTATAGCTTTGTATATGTCATTAAAAGTGAATTTACCAGGAAAATTCATTTCCACAAAACTTGACTGGAATTAGACAAATTGATGTGAAAAGCCACTGGAATTTGGAACCAAGAGTGTAAAGTGCCAACCTTGCCATTTGTATGGTCTCCTGAGTACATGTTTAATTCCAGTCTTAGCTTCTTTACCTGTCATATATTGATAACCTCTGTCTCACAAGATAAGTTTTGAAGGGGAGCACCATAAATTCATGAAAATATGGTGAGTTGTTCTTCAGATTTTCTATTCTGTTCAGTGCACTGGAATATCCCCATGTGACTTCTGAATCATTACAGAAAGAATATATGATGTTTCCGGTGACCCTGAATGGTGTAGTCTTTGAAGTCTGTAATCTTTATCTGATAGGACCAGTCTTCATTAACAAGTATAACTGGAAAATTAAGTTCGTCAGATAACTAGTATAATAGGAATATTATTGTACTGTATGAAAGGCAATTAAAACATTTCAAAGACTTAAGGCATTTTTTTCAAAGTCCTGGATTTTATTGTCATTTCATCACCCACTTATTTGGGGGGGTAGTATTTCTCTGCTTTCTTATTGTTATTATTATTTTTTTGAATGCCAAGAGATTTTAATATGTTGTTGGTCATGTGGAAGGAACACTGAAGAAAAGAGACTGAAAGTGCAGGTAGAAGCAATGGAAGGTGAGTGATTTGTAGACCGAGGAGGTAACATGGGGAAGGCAGAGCCTGCAAATGTGACCTTGCCATGATGCTGACTGGCAAACAAGAGAAGCGAGGCTTTTTGAGGCAGAAAGAAGGCATCTGTTAGCATCTAACTGTTTAGCTCTTTTGGAAGGTGGAAATGTGGTTATATTTTGAGAGGCAGTGAGTCTGGATTGGGCTTTAGGCCATCCTCTGGGGAAGGCAATTAGATGTTCACCCCTAAACAGTAACAATAACCAGGCATTCTAGGCCCAGCTGCATTTAACAATAATAAAGTGCTGGGAAACTCAAGGATAATACTCAGGAGATTTATCTAGCAATTCAGTAACCCAAGCAACACAGGAATTGGTGAGTGGTCCAGAGGAAGTGCAGAAACTCTGAACGTCTTGACTGATTAGTAAATGCCAAGGTGTCCTGAAGAGGTAAAATTGTGAAAAAAAGAAGTATTCCAGAGACTGTTAGTCCTGATGAGAATATGAGCACAGTCTATTATTTTACTGGTGATTTATTCTTAGAATGGGCACAGAGTGCTATTACTAATGCTCTGGGCTGAGGTAAAAGATGCTGGTTTTGTCATTTTGAAGACAAGTTGTCATTGTTACAAATTTCATTAGGTGTCGTTCAATCATGTTAACCTCTTGAGTGATAGGTTGTGTCATTTGCTTTCTATGTCACACCATATACATATTTCCTTTCTTTCTCCTCCTCCCTGTTGATAAATCTTCCCCCACGCCATGCAGAAGAGTTGTAAAAAATTCTGCTTCTTGTGCCAATGGTGAGGTCTTCCTCAACTGGTTAGGAGGTTACCTACTCATGCTGTTATTTAACAGGAAGTCACCACATACCTGATCTACTCTGTCTCTCAATTCTATGTCCACAGACTCCAGAGGATCCTCGACTCTGAAGTTCAAGAATAGGAGCAGAAGAATCTTCGGTGACAGAGAGTGGGGACAGTTGTCTACTAATGCCACTGTGCGAACTGGGACAGTTGGTTCCTGGTTTACATCGAGTTACTGACGATCTGGAGGTACCTGGGAAGAGACCATTCACACCAATTTGAGAACTTCCTGGAGGAAAGATTGGAAAGAGATTTTAAGTGGCTGAGCAGTGAAACCATGGTTGTAATAACTACAGTCATGGGATGTCATTGAGTTTATTTCTAATTTTATAAAAGAAATTCCTTAAAAAAAGAAAACTAAGCTGACAAGTTGTGTCCCTAAGGTAAAGGGTCTTTTAGATAAATTCATTACCTAGGAATGAACATTAGAAGATGGTTTTGGGTTGGTACTATCTGTTCTGAATTAGAACTCTTAACACAGCCCAGTAGTTTACCTCAAGGAAAGTATTATGTTTTGTCAGCTTCTTCCCTTTCCTTCCTTAGACTGACTGTTGAATTCCTCACTGGTAAAAATGCCAACAGTTTACCCTATTAAACCCATGATACACTTTTAAATCAGATCAATGGGTCTCTAAAATCCAGCATGAGTATCTCCTTATTAATCTCTGATCTCTGTTACAGATGAAAACCTAGCCCTTGGGACCTTCTACAGGCCATGTCCCTTCTTATTCTGATTAATAGTCCCCAAATCCCCAACACAGTTGTGACTCCAGGACCTGTAACTAGTGCAGCCACACAGGCCTCTAACACCTGAACCCTGGGGCATCAGGCACATATACTCTGAATGGCCATCCTGAAGTTCCAAATATTTTAATCATTCAACTTGTGTTGAATGGGGTTTATGGCATGCACAGGGGACAGGGACTTAGTTCAGGTTTGGTCTTTCTTCCTGTTTTCTCCCTGCCTATGAGTCAGATTTTCAGATGCTCACTCCCTTGGCTTCTTCTAGTATAGTTACAGGGTTCTAGCAATAGTGGGGATTGTTGGGGTCCCTGACTCCTCAGTACACGTGAGGCCTGCACTCATACAGCAAGAATTACCATGTCCGAGAGAGGAGACATTAAAGAACACAAAAACACTATGACATGAGGGAAGAAGGGAGAGAGAGATAAAACATTAGAAAGGAAAAGCCATTTTCCCACTTTCTGAACAAGAGGCCTACATCTTCATTTTACAGTGAGATCTCAAATTATGAAGCCAGCCCTACTCCAATCCTAGTATCCCTCTGAATAAAGCTAGTTCTGAATAACTGGTGTTCTGACAGCTTACTCTCCATGCTGATGACTTGCAAGCCCTTGAGCTATTCTTCTTCATTATATATAT
>NW_004567114.1:33188740-33196166 GCF_000260355.1 Condylura cristata | reverse complement strand
ACCAGTCTCATCAATCACTTATTTTCAAATCCATTTAAAGCCCCACCTCTTCTTTATATACATATATATACAGGAATTCTCTTCTTTATCCCAAACGATTCTATGAACAAGTTGAAAATCTTTGATAGTTATATATTAGTAATATATGCTAATAATTTCTTTAATTGTATATATTTTACATCAAGTGTAATCCCCGTAGAATTTCTACCACCAATTCACCTGTGCACTATCACCTCAGAAAACTTCTGTACAGCAAAAGAGACATTAATTAACTAAAATAAAGAGACATCTTACTGATTGGGAGAACATTTCTGCACTTCACACAACTGATAAGGGACTGATCACAAAGATATACAATGAACTCGCAAGACTCAAGAAAAACAAAGTAAGTAGTCCAGTCAAAAAATGACCAGTAGAACTGAAAAGACACTTCTCTAAAGATGAAATGCAAATGGCCAACAGACATGAGAAAATGTTCAACATCACTCATCATAAGGGAAATGCAAATCAAAACCACAATGCAAATGAGGTACCACCTTACACCAGTAAGAAAGGCACATATTAAAAAAAAATTAACAACAAATGTTGGTGAGGATGTGGTGAAAGAGTAGTGGGAGTGTAAACTAGTCCAACCACTATGGAAAGCTATGTGCAAGTTCCTCAGATTACTAAAAATGGAGCTTCCATTTGATCCAGCAATTCTACTCCTAGGGATCTACCCAAAGGACACAAAAGCATTAATTCAAAAGGATACATGCCATTCTATGCTTATTGCAGAACTATTTATAATAGATAAGACTTGGAAACAACCCAAATGTACAAAAATAGATGACTGAATCAAGAAGATGTGGTACATATACACAGTGGAATACTAGTCAGCCATAAAAAAGATATTTGGATGTCAAAATTGATGGAGTTAGAAGGGATCAGTGAAATAAGTCAGAAAGAAAAAGAAAAATATCAGATGATTTCACTTATAGGAAGAATATAGGGACACCAAATAAGGGAACAGGGGAAAAATAATAACAACTAAAAAAACTATACAACAAAACTAAACAAAATAATCAGACAATAATAAATCAGAGATATTCTGCATGGGAGGAGAGAGAGGGGACCGTTCAAAGTAAAGTGAGCTATTCTTCTACTTGGAACACTTGAGTCTGTCCAAATCCTTGAATTCTCAGATCAAGTGCTCATTGGTTCATGCTGTGAGACAGCATGTATCCCTACTTTCTTTGAACTTTTACTGAGTTCCTTTTGATAGCAGTCATGTACTTACTGACACAATACTTTGACAAACACACAAATACTTTTAAATAAACTCCTAATTTTGTAGTGGTTGATATTTACAGAAACGTTGCAAATAAAGTTTAGAGTTTCCATATACTCTTCACTCAGTTTCCTCTACTGCTAACTTCTTATATACCCCTGGTATGTTTGTCAAAAGTAAGATAGTAACATCAGTGCATTTTTATTAACCACACTCTGAACTTCATTTGATGTTCATTAGTTTACCATAATTACCTTTTGCTATTTCAGGATCTTACATTACACTTAGTCATCATGTCTCCTTAGCTTCCTATGGTTTACTGTCACCATAGTAACAATAGTCTTTACTTGTTTATATGACTTGACAGTTTTAAGAAGTGATACTTAAGTGTTTTGTAGAATGTTCCTTAATTGGTGTTTGTCAGATGTTTTTCTCTCATTGTTATATTCAGGCAAGTTTTTCTTTTTAAGAATAGAGGTGAAATGTTCTTCCTATCACATGATATCAGTCTATCAACTGACTTATCAATGACGATGTTCACCCTGATCACCTGGCTAAGGTCATGCTTGCAAAATTTCTCTCTCTTTCCCCTTTTCACATTCCAATCTTTGGTACCTAGTCACCGGGGTAGAGAATGGTTAAGTGGTAAGATTTACCTTTTAGAGCTAAGTGTCTACATATATCATTACCTAGAGTTCCTCTGAAGAGGTTTGTTCTTTTCCTCCCATTATTTATTTATTCAATCATTTATTTATTTCAATATAGACTTATAGATATTTATTACATACTTTGGCTTATGATCAAAACTGGATTGCTAATTCTTTGCTCAGATTATTACAGCTTTACACATTGAGAATTCTTTTAGATTGGTCTCTGAGTTTCTTTGACATGGCCCATTCTTCTGTTTTTTGAGTTCTTCCTTACTTGCTGGCTCTACAAGAGGTTCTAGGCTCATCTTTTATTTTCCCTGCCCAATCCTAGATTCAGTCAATTCTCCTTTAATTAGAGAACAGTATTTAGAAGCCAAGTCCTGTCTTTGAGTGTGCTATTGGGGTACAGCTGAATTTAGGTACTCTCACTGTATATAAACCCATATAAATACATCTGCAATGATCAATGTTTTAACATCTATCTGCAATTTTTATGACTTTAAGCATCAAGTGAAATGTTCTATAAACAGTATAATCTCAAACAATATTTGCTGATTCTGATAAGGGTCAACTGGAATGATTAGATATAGAATATCAGAATAAGTTTGGACACTGGGAGCCTCTTTTCATCGAATCTGAAGTATCCAGTTACAAAGTTATGAAAGGGATTTCAAACATGTTGAGTGTGTAAAAAGCTATAACTTGGTATGGTGCACCAGAGATGGTAGACAGGCAGTAGAAACTGTCCGATGAAAAGCAAAAACTTGAAGTAATAGTGTCACCCTGGTTTTAATTTGGCTTTTATTCTGCCATATTATATAATGACTGAGTACACTTGAGTCACTTGAACCAGTAAAATTAGTGTCTTGAGGAGCAATGATGTGCAAAGAAGTTTCCAAACCTTCATCTCTAACAAGAAGTTGGCAGAACAGAAGTGTTAGTTTCAGACATCTCCATCTATGGCAAAGGTAGATCTTGCTCCCTTTCTTTTTCTTTTTTCTGCAACCATGGGAAAGTAGAGGTATATAAAAAGTAATTGAATGTAGTTCTCTTACCCATTAGTAAGTAGATGAAGTTGGCCTAATTAAAATTTATTATTTAATCTTGGATTTTAAATAATGATGCTACTCCAAAAACAATGAAAGCATTACACACTGATTATTAGCTTAAGTTAATGCTATGCTAATAGTGTTAGCATAAAGGTATGTAAGATTCTTATTTTACATATACAACATGCTTGCTGTCCCTTTCATAGTAAGTGCTTTATTGGATATTTTAAATTCAAGGAAAAGAGGCTCCTAAAATTTTATGCTCCTTAAAAGGATCTTACACATGGCTACTACAGAGTCATTTTTACTTTATCTTTCAAATACTTTTTATATAACTTATTTTTACATGAATTGTGCCTTCTCATGTTTTCATAGGTGAGTACCAAATTTCATTTTTTGACTCAGCATGTAGGTAGGTGGAAGGGAGGACGTCAAACACATATTGACTAGCATTAAGACAAGTTGAAACAGAACTGAGATAAAATATTGCCATAGTTACTGAAAAGTTGGTAAATCATGTGTAGCTAGCAAGTGGGCACTCGTAAGCCAAATAAGATTCCTCTTGCTTCCGCACGTTCACTGAAGTATCATGTCCTGCCTTCTGTACCTCCTGTAGTTCCTGTAATAGAACTCCAAGCCTGTTGATCACTGCCAGTTACCTCCCACTGGGTGATCTGTGGAAGAGAGTCCAGAGTAGCGCAGTCCCTGGAGACATTTAAATCACTGTCCTCAAAAGGCAAACTTTAAATATCAGAGCGAGGCTCAGAGGCACGTTCAGGGTTTGGATCATGAAGCAGCCATCTTCTGTCCAGGAAATGAAAACACTGCCTCATCCTCTATGATCTTGCACCATTCAATTCACCGAAAGTCAGCCCTGACAAAAATAACTACCTCATGTTTCCTGGGATGTAGTGTAGGATTATAGATAAATCAAATCTATTTTATATGCCACAGTGAGTGCCTGGGCAATGAAATTCAGTTAGTGAACAGTGTTAGGCTTTAACAGGCTTGAGAGTAAACTGTATCAGGAAGGATGGCTGGAAGTCACTCACTAGTCACCTCAGAGGGTCCCTCTTTCCCTTGCAGTGAATTTGCTCACCTGCGACATGGCAGTAGGGCCAATTTGTACCATTTTTCATATTGGCCCGAGCATGAGAAAATTTCTTTATCTGCCCTGGTTGGGCCTTGCATACTCCCCAAGTCAATTTAACTCATCAAGTAATTACTAGCACCTATTTCAGGGCAGGTATAGTGTCAAAAAAAAAGAGTTAGACAAATGAAGAACACACAACCTGTGACATGGCCTGATGGCAGGCGTGAGACAATTAACAGTAATTTAATGTGGGCTGGAGAGTGAGAAGAGAGGGAGTGGGTGTCTCACTTGGCCTGGAGCAGAACAGCCTCTGAGGGAAGCTACATCAAAGCTGGATTGAAAGGATGAGCAGGACTTAGCCCGGCAGAGTTCTAGGCTGAGAAGTAGGCAAGACACTCAGAGGAAACCATAGCCACCAGTACACAGAGGTGTCAAGTGCCTGCTGTAAAGCTTAATGGTACGATAATCAGCTCTAAGAAATTGAAATCTGAGTACAAAAGAACATTGACAACCCCATCCCTCTACCCTTCCCTGTACTTGAAAAGGAACTTTGGTGTAACTGAGACCAGGATAGATATTGTGGTTAAGAGTCCAGACTGTTGGGCCTTCCCTGGTGGTGCAACGGGTTAAAGCACAGCACTATGAAGCTATCGCTGCCACTGCAGCACAAGGTCTATCCCCGGCCAGGGAGGTGACCCACGTGGTGCAGCAGATCTCTCCTGGCCCACCTGTGCATTTCTGTCTATCTGCCTATTCTGCTTCCCTCTGTCTCCAGTGAACCCCCCAACCCCACACACACCTTTGGCCTCTGTAAGCATAAATAAATAAACCTTTAAAAAAAAAAGAGTCCAGACTGTCTAAATATGGAAGATATGGTAGGGTTCTGGGCTCAGTACTGTTACAGCTGCATGACACTGAGCCAGAAGATGGCCACATACTCCCTCTCAGGCTATTTTCTTTCCTGTTGTAGCTAACTCTGAGGACGGTTGTGTGGATTAAATAATCCATTCAGTAAATGTACTCAATAACGTACTCAATAAATACAGTCTACTATACCCCAAAAGAGCAGGTAAATAGAGATGACTGTGAGTGGTACTTTATTAGTTTGAATGCCAGGCTTCACATAATAGAAATCCAAACTAAACTGATTTAAGAAAACAGGAGTTTTCAGAATGTTGGCAACCTAGGTACAGGAGGGACAGGCTGTGTCTACACTCCAGGAACAACTGGAGCCAGGGTTGTGATGTCAGCAAACTGTCTCCTTAGTTCTCATGCTGGCATTTCTTCTCTGTTGGCTGCTGCTCACCTTTCCTGTGGAAAATTAGGCTGTTCAAAGCTCCCAAGTTTCCAATCTCCCAAGTGTAACCTTCTGGGGGAAATTTAATTACCCAAAGTAAAAAAATCTCGGGTAATGGGTGTCTTAAACCAACTCCTGGTTCAAGTTCTGTGGCCTGAGAACACCCAACAGTCTGCAGCTCCCAGGAACTCGCTGGTGAGCTGGGCAGAAAATATCTTCTAGTCGGCTCAAGAAAACTAAAAGCAAAAAGAGCAAAGAGCTACAGCTGCTGAGTTGAGCAATTGCCTAACAGATGGTGTGTCAGCTGTGAGGTTCTTAGAAAACAACTTGAAAAGCCAAGCTGATAAAGATTAACTAGGAGAAGGTCTTTGGAAAATAAGGTGAAGGAGAAGCAAAGCGTCAGGTCTGTGTGAGCGACTGCAAAATGACCTGGAAGGCAGTAGACAGACCAAATTCTCAGGTATCACAGAAACAAGGACCCTACTATTGACTTCTCCCCTGAGAGCACAAAACATCATTGAGACATGGGGCTCTCTCAGCACCATACTAACAACTGAGCAAGAGACTTTAACCCCAACTATGAAACATGTCCCTGAATATCACATGTAGCTCTGGTTCCCAAGAATAAAGGCAGGAGCGATGGAAATACAGGTGAGGACACCTCCAGGGGAAGGGTGAGCAGGGTGGGCTGGCTCAGGAGTGACAGGCTCTGCTTTGCGACAAAGGCAGCACCACTGAAGAAAATGCCCCTGCAAGGTAGCCTGTGGTGGCTGTGTTGTCTCAGGTAAATCGCCTGACCGCTCTCTGCTGGTATTCTTTCTACTCTGAAATTAAAGGACTGTCCAAAAGATTCTCTGAAACCCCTAAGGCTTTCTTTCTATTATTTAAAGATTTTTCAAACAAGTACAAAAGCTTGAACAGGTGATATGTTTAACTAAACTTTGTCTATCTTCAACTAATTTTTTTTTAAAGATTTAATCATTTATGTATACAGAACTGGAGTAAAGGCCAGAGGTGCAGGGGCAGTGAGAGGATTCACCAGAGACAGAGCGGGGAGTAGACTAGGCCAACTGATGAAGTTCACTGCTGAGGGGAGCAGCAGGTGGGTCAGGAGAGGTCTGCTGCACCATGTGGGTCACCTCCGGGATGGGGACCGAACTCTTGCTGAAGTGGCTTTAGCTTCTTAGTGCTGTGTTTAACCTGCTGAGCCATCAGTGAGGGCCCTCAACTAATTTTTTTATAACTGTTTTTGTTAGTCAGGCTTCCATAAGGAAGAAATGGCAGCACAAATCAGGATAACTTATGAAAAGGTGGTCAAGTTACAGGCAACAGGCAGAGGTTCTCTCAGCTGCCACCCAATATTACCTGGGAGTCTGTTTAAAAGAGAGATTCTCAACACCCACAAAAGAGCTATTAGGGAGTTGCGGTGGGCATAATCTATGTCTAGGGACCCGTGAAGTGATTCCAATGCAAGTTAAGATTTGAGAACCTGGTGTGTAAGAAATCACAGGGAATAGGGCAGCACCCAGGTCCAGTATCAGTGCACTGATACTGAATGTCCTACTACACTCAGACCTGAGGGAGTGAGGGAAGGAATAATTGGCAGGAGAGGGTTGCCTGACATGAGCTGTGACTTTTTATTAAAGTACGTAGCCAGCTAGAGGATCTTTAGAATTCTCCCATTGATACACTTTTGGGCCTTGCCATGGTTCAATAAACTAAAGCCAGAGAACAAGAGAGCATGTTTGTAATGTCCTTACAAGTGCCACTGCCAGAAAGAGAGGTAGGTAGAGACGGGGACCCTATACCTGAAGGTGCAAAGAGAAGGTATCTGATAAGCCACATTTCCACACATAGTCGCAAGCCAGACATTAGCACACAAGATCTAGTTCTAAGCTTCTTTGATTGATGATTCTTCCAACCAATCTCTTGCATATGTTAAGCTTCCAACTAACTTTGACTATTTTCTTCTTCTTTTTTTTTAAAGATTTATTTATTTGTGCATACAGAACTGGGGTACAGGCCAGAGGCTCAGGGGCGGTGAGAGGCTTCACCAGAGACAGAGTG
>NW_004567114.1:33165029-33188496 GCF_000260355.1 Condylura cristata | reverse complement strand
GAGATGCGGAGGGTGAGAGGATTCACCAGAAACAGAGTGGGGTGTAGAACAGACAGATCGAAAAAGTACACTGCTGAGGGGAGCAGCGGATGGATCAGGAAAGGTCTGCCATGCCATGTGGATCACCTCCGGGGCAGGCAGGGATCCAGCTCATGCAGAAGTGGCTTTAGCTTCTCAGTGCTGTGCTTTAACCCGCTGCGCCACCAGGGAGGGCCAACTTTGACTATTTTCAACTGATCTTCTACAAGCATGCTTTTCTTAAAAGCCTATGGTATTTTCCATGAAGAAAATGTTATGGACAATGAGGAACACTAAAGAAAGACAAGTATTCCTGAATTTTGACCTGGAATTGGTTGGCAGTCATAATTATTGTTCTGACGTTTTGTCATATAAAATAGATATCAATAATTCAACAAAAATTTTTATGAAAATCTATATCTTGGCTTGTTTTTTAAGCTTATATTCCATTGAATTACAATGACCACAAATACTTCTTGTAGAAGGGACTGTCATCAACATTGGCTGGGTTTTCCTAGGAGTTTGTATGGAATATTCCCTTCTTTAAGTAACCACGTAGCCCTAAACTTATTGGGAGTGGTTGACATGGTGGATGGTTAATGCATTTCAACCTGTACCCTTCTTTAGAAGCCAATCAGTATTTTACTAAGTACTATTCACTCTCTGCAGCTCTGAACACTCTTGATTCATTTCACTGAGAAATATCTTCTTTGCTTTCTTTTTAACTGTGATAACATTAGTTTATCAGAATGTGTGGGTTTCAGGAGTACAATTTTTCATGTAGGCAAACATCTATCTATCTACCTACCTATCTATCTACCTATACACACATAATATATTATATATAAATTTATATATAGAGAGATTATATTGAGCCGCAATGAACACAGCAGTGTACATATCTTTTCAAACTGATGTTGATATGTCTTTTAAAGTAACCTGACTGCTAGTTACATTAGTATCCATATTTTCCAAACCTTGCATATTTTATTTCAAACTTACGTTAGCACTTATAATCTTATTGCAAACAATAAACAAATGCCCACTACTTAAAAGCCAGATTGGGTACTTATATATGCATAGTAAAGTAACTTAAAAATTTTTCAAAACTAATTTATTTTTTACTTATTTAAACTGTGTATGTGGAAAAAGTACTAATAGTTGTGGCATCCAGGCACTCGCAAGGGAAAGGTGGCAAGAACATCAACACTCATAGCATCTTGTGTATGTAAACTGTCACAGTTCCTCTTCCTGGTCATGAACTCACCCTCCTGCAATGAAACCAGAGCAGCCCCACCCCAAGCCTGCATATGCCAGGGGACCTCCATTCTGCTCCACAAGGCGACCCTTATACTTGTTGAGCACATGTGTTGCATTTGTAGTCTACAGTAGTGATTCTGATCAAGATGCCTTTCTTCTGGCTCCCTTCTCCTGAAGGGAGAAGCACTTGCTGGTTTATTTCTGGCCCGTTGTCTCCTAGTATAAAGCTTTATTTTCCCAGTGCTGCCCAAGTATGACCCCTACCCTACAGCATGGCTACAGCACGGCTCCAACTGTACCCCCCACCCATTTTATAGGTCTAAAGCTGGTTGCCTAATCGCGTTCTCTTATCGTTCCCATATCCAGTCTCTGACTGGAGAGCCTTGTTGCCCCTTACACTGTCAGTCACCTGTAGAATTAAATTATGGTTTAAATTTGATGATTTCTTCTGAACACTTACAGAAATCCATGATGGATTTAAATATTCCCAAGGTACCTAAGAAAGATTTAAAAATCGATTTTGCTGATCTTGGATGTGAATCAGCAGAAAGATCACAAAGTTACCTTAAATTTTTTTGTGATAGTCCTGATCTTAAATAATTTACCAGAGAACAGAAAGTGCTTTTTTTGTGTGACAAAAGAACAAATACTTTTTTAAAAAATCCAAGCACAGTTAAAAACTCCCTAAATGTCTTTAATGTAAATATCTTGGTTCTCTGTCCTATTTTTAACTGGCTAGCACCCAATTTCCTTCCTATGAAGGAACCCCAACCCCCAATGTTATGTCAACCTCGCTGGGAAAGAGCATTCCATAATCCAAAGTGGAAGCTGACAGAAGTCAAATAATTCTTTCTTCTGGCAGCAGGCCACAGGCATGGTTTATTTTAGTCGGTGGTGACTGGACCCTCCTATCTAGAACTTCGAGCTTCGAAGAGGCCAGAAAGGTGCCTCATCAGGGTGTTGAGACAGCATGTCAAGTGATGCAGGTGATTTCCTGGCCATATCATCTCTTATGCTTGGCTACGAAGTCCATTCAGTTCCTGCACACTTTCGTGTTCTGTGAGTCCTCCCAAATCTACATTCAATCACCTTTCTGCTAATCAGCCACAACTGACTGACTTCTGAGGCTATCACTCTGAGAGGGATGCTTGAGAGCAGTGAGGTCAGTTTTCTGGAGTTCTTCCCAGTTTCCCTACAAGGACCTAGTGGTAGACATTCTTAAGAGGGCAGAGCTGGCTATTCCCTGTATTGAACATGAACATCCAGGGAATGTTTTCCCCTGGAGGAGAGCTGGATGACGCCCAGGTGAAGGTGAAGAGTGAGAATTTATACAATGACCAAACTCACTTCTCTATCACTGAGATCCTCAACAGCAACTGGAGGTTCATTTACATTAATGAAAAGAAGCCTGCCTCGATGGTTCTGAAATACTCACTTTAACTGAGGAAATAGCTCCAAATAACATAGTAGTATTTTCACAATCATATTTTAGATGAAGTGGGGGGTGTTCATGCTAGAAATAATGTCACCTTGTTAACATAAGGTGATTCGAATTTGTTCTCTACTGCTGAATTTTCATCTATTAGGCTTGCTTCTTCGAATCTTCCCGTTTGCTTTTAAACTTGGTGCTTGACTTTGTATTAGTGGAGTGTCTGTCTCTTCTACTCTCAAAGTCTTGATTTCCTTATAATTTGACCCAGGATATTTGCACAAATGCAGGTACATATGACGCCTAGACCACCATCAGAATGGTGCTTACTGAAGAAGGACGGGGGGTGGGGGAGAAGGTGGGTGAGGTAGATGCAGGGAGACTGATCGGTGGTGGACAGTAATTAGACACTTGGTGGCGGATGTGTATTGTGTACACTCATCTAGGTGAGAAGCTGTACACCCTGAAACATACAGGGTTGTAAACAAGTATTACTTCAATTTTAGAAAAGGTAACAAGAACCCATGTACTTTGCGGCATCATTACCAACTTCTTACAATGTTGCTATCACAGGGACAACCTTGCTAAGTATTCCCCATTGATTGTAGAAACTTTCTACTTAAATACCTCTCCCTAGTAGGGTCTCCGGGAAGATTTTCCTGCCGGGAAGATTTTCCTGCCAGATGGCCCTGGTGACATTCCTGATTGAAGGATTTGGTAAAGCAATAATATGGCAGTCTCAGAATTCATTAAAGTCCAACAGCTAATTCAGGATAAACCAAAAGATTTGTGGTCTCATTCTGTGTCAACACATCAATTAACAAATTATTGGCATCTATTAAGTGTTAGCCTTCCAGTAAGGGCAAGGATGTTAAGAAGGCAGGATGCCTGTCCTCATTTTCTAATGGTCAAAGGGGGAAAACGCCAATTACACAGCAATTTCTAAAAAGAGGAACAAAGACTGAGTGATGGACAAGCCAGCCTTTAATCTGGGAGCCAAACGACTGCTCGGCCCCTGTCACTGCCAATGGTCCACAAGTATCTCCTCATTTTGGAACTGCGCGTTTAAACCGTTGGCCTATAGATCAGTTCACAAAATATTGATGCCTTGTTCACGAGCAGAAAGAAATAAATGGGCAGACAGTGAGCCAGGGTACAGCTAATGCTGTTAGCATATACATTTGTCACTCAGGGGAGGAGTGGAAGACAGGAACTGGCAGAGGCTGCTGCTTAGGCAGCAATGCTGTGATTTAAGCCACAATCTAACTAAAGCCATTTGCAGCTTTCTGCCTCCGGGGATATAGAGAAAATGAAGGGACTGGCATCAGGATACTTTCACAATTGTTATGAGAGTCCACACTTCCCAGGAAGGTGGCTGACACAATCGTCCTTGAACTTAAACTCATCATGGTAAGTACCAGCCTCATATTCACACTCACACAGTGGCAAGTCCCCCTTCCTCACGGACCTAAATTTTCCTCTCCCTTTGATGTCCTGTTTAAGGCCTAACACTAACCGTCTGAGCCCCTTGTCTGCACCCAGTGGCACTTGCTGCCATTGAATGGTTTTCAGCAGAGGAATGAATAACTAAATTTGTGTGGACTAATACAAAGTAAAACTAGATACAACAGAGTGATGTGCTAGGAGAGCACAGAAGTGGTCTGGGAGAGGGATAATAGTGACCTCGAAGAGGTGCAGCAGTGAGGCTGAAGAGGGGTAGATCTTTTTTTAAAGATTTATTTATTTTTTTAAATTTGGTTATGCATACAAGAAGGGGGTGTAGGCTAGAGGTGTAGGGGGTGAGAGGATTTACCAGAGACAGAGTGCAGAATAGAACAGGTAGATTCACTGAAACAAAAGGCTGAGGGGAGCATTGGGCAAGACAGGAGAGGTCTGCTGTGCCATGTGGGTCAGCTCCATGGCTGGGGACTGAACTCCTGTTGCAGTGGCTGCAGATAGTTCACTGAGACTTTCACCCCTGAACCACCAGGGAGACCCAAAGAGAGACAGATTTGAGAAGTATTTCAGAGATCAGATTGATATACCTTGGTAAATGATTAGTAGATTATTTGGTTGATGTGATAATAAACAGGAGGATGAAGGAATCAAGAATAGTATCAGTTTCTGTAAGGACAGGTGAGTTGATAAAATGTCATTTGGCAGGTAGGGATGATGAATGCAGTCTTATTATGGGAAGTTTAAAGGCCATGAATGCTATCCAAGGAGAGGAGAAGAGTGAGCAGTAAGACACACACAGGTCTAGATATTCAGAAAGCATGTTTGATGTGGAGACAAAGATTTAAAAGTCACTAGTAAATAGATAGGTCATTGAGGCCATCAGCGGAGTTATGGGTTGGATGTGGACCCCCAAAATTCACATGTGCTTGCTTGGATACCCAGTACCTTGAATGTGACTTTATTTGGATAAAAAAATCTTTATAGAGGTAGTTAAAATAAAATTAGGTATTAGGATGGACGCTAACCCCACATGACTGATATCTTTATAAAAAGAGACATTTGGGCACAGACACACACACATACACACAGAACACCATTTGAAGATGAAGACAAACTATGGAGTAATGTTTTTATAATTCAAAGAATCAGCAACAACAAGAGTTCATCTTCAAATCATTAGAAGTTAGGCAAGAGGCTGAAACTGATTCGCATAGGCCTGAGCAGGCTGTAACTTTGCTAATACCTTGATCTTGGGCTCTTCGCATCCAGCACTGCGAGACAATACATATCTGTTACTTAAGCCACCAAATTTGAGGAACTCTGCTACAAAGTGCTAGAAAACTCCCACAGGAGGTGAGAGGTCATCCAGAAGGAGAATATTGACTGAAAAATGCAAATAAGATTGAGAGTCAAAAAAAACTGTAAGTAAAAGGATATGATCCTATAAAATGCTGCAAAAATTGAAAGGAGAGAGGAAAACTGCAGGAAGTAACAACATGGCAGTCACAGGAAGAGAGTGGGAGTAGAAAGCAAGCTAGCGAGTATAGCTTTAGTGACCCTACAGCCATTGTTGACTAGAAAGAACAGTGCTTGTAGATTGTAGTGGGAAAAGAGTGATGTTTATTGAGAAAGACAAGGGAGGTGAGAGAGCACATGCAGGAAGCATAGAGAGCATCCAGATACAAGAGAAAGGAAAGATTTTCTTGGCAGATTTTGAAAACACAGAAATGATATTTTGAGGAGAAGAAAAACTGTCGCAAATCATGTGAGAGGTGGGGATGGCTGGCTGGCTGGCTTGGATGGATGGCTAGCTGGCTGGATGATTGGATGGATGGAAGAAAAGACAGCACAGTCAAGTAATTCAGGGTAACTCTGCTAAAAGAAAGAAAATGGTTTATTCATAGTACAAAAATATTGATAAAAATAATGCATGGTGGGCCCTCCCTGATGGCGCAGCAGGTTAAAGCACTGCACTAAGAAGCTAAAGCCACTTCAGCATGAGTTCGATCCCCGCCCGCCCTGGAGGTGATCCACATGGTGTGGCAGACCTCTTCTGGCCTGCCCACTGCTCCCCTCAGCAGTGTTCTTCGTTGTCGATCTGCCTGTTCTGCTCCCCACTCTGTCTCTGGTGAAGCCTCTCACCACCCCTGCACCTCTGGACTGTACCCCAGTTCTGTATGCATAAATAAAAATCTTTAAAAAAATAATGCATGGCTTTGTAATTTAAGAGAAGACAAAATGATACTTTTTTCCAGTCACCTGAAATTGTCCTACCAGAATTAAGGGGAACAGATTTGGCTTGTCAGTCACCTACCTACTCCAGGATTGTCACAAATTGTTACTCAAAATCCTTCCTGCAAAGGCCATTTGTTGACTGAAGATGAGGATTAATATCACAGAATTTGTTATGTTCTTTGGTAAGCAAATGAGAGTAAATGATCCCCTGAGGTGTGGTGCTCACCCATGTGAGGCAAATTACAGCAGCTATGCAAGAGTTGGAATGCTTAATGCACAGCTTCTGACAGGCAGGCACAATATATTTAAGACTCTCTTGTCAACGTGGTTTAGCAGTTTGTTAGGCGTGCTCTCCTCTCACAATCCTCAATTTGTCTAATTTTTCTAATATTCACACGCTTTGAAGATGACTTATAATTACTACTCTAATCCTGGATGAGGTAAAAGGTCCTGTTGGCATGCCCTTGTACACGTTCCTTGAGCATAGTGGACTATGGGGGAGGACTGTGGGTACTTTGACAGTGGGTGTGCTATGGTGACTACATGTGAGGGGGGAGATCCTCACTCTCAAAATACCAACATGATAAATGAGAAACTGTATGACCCTAGAAGTGGGACTAACACTTCTTAGGAAAATAGTCACAATCAGCAGGAAAACAGGCTGATGGTGTAATTGAACTCAATGGGTATGTCCTCTTGGTGGGTGTGTGCGCCAATAAAAGGCATGTCAAGATGGAATACACAAAGGACAAGCATTATTGCTAGAGAAAGCATTTCTGAAGTAGCTGTCCCATCCAGGGGATGGTGAGGTGAACTACACAGCAGTGTTTAGTGTGGGAGGTCATCTTCAGAAGTCTTTGTTCCCAGGGATGCTCTCATTCCTTGCCATTAGGGGGAGCAAGAGTGCATTCTGCAAAATAATCTCTCAAGGTCACTGTGGTGCAGAAAAGGGAACTTGAGCAGAACCCTCAGGTACAACTGGATTAAAGTTTGGGGCACTCAAGTACCTGGATTTGTGGGACAGTTAAGAGAGAAGGGAGCAGTGATGCCTAAAGCTGTTCCCAGCATGTCACCAGCTTGCCTTCATTCATCCTCTTAACCTACATTAATGAATTTACATTTAATCTTCAAGATTTAATGCTAGAATTGTCCACCATCAAGGGCATCTCTTGGCCATTTGCTCTCCTTTGTGCATGATGATCTTACCAAATTACCATAATTCATTGTAATTTCTGGCTCATTTATTTCTCTCCTTGGCAGTTTCTTAATAGTATGGGCTCTGAATTGACTGTCTGTGTGTCTCCAGCCTAGCACTTAGTAACTTTTCATGAGCCTTATCCTTGAAGAAAAATTAAGGCTAACAGTCATGCCCTACTATGGTCTATAATAACTTTAATATGCAGGTGCCTTATCATTCTGTTACATGCTGTAGAAATACTTGTTTAATGACTAAATTAGTAAATTGACAAGAGCTGTCTTAATTGAGGACAAGAACCAATTTCTACTTGTTTTGAATCTCTTATGTCTCTATGAAAAGATGTTGGATACACACTAACTAGTCAATAAATACTTGTTAAACTGGTTGATTAGCAAGAGAGTAAATAAGCTCCAGATGCATCAAGAGTTTTCTCATATTTGCATCTCTGAAATATGACTATGGAACAGAAAATGCACTGATAATTAGTTTTATATCTCTCATGAGACTGGGTGCTGTTGACTCCAGGAGAGATCATATCTGGGCATCAAAGACAGGATTGTTTTGTGTCCCTATTTCTGTCTCCTGGGAGAGTCACTATTTTGGGCAGTTCCCAGAATTCTCTCCCATCTTGGATGGGACCATGAACAGACATGCTGAGTTGGCCTGATCAGCAGGTGCATGGAATAGATTCACTCCCCAGGCTTTTGGGAAAATCTTAATAGCGTAATTAGATAATTTATTGTGTGACTGGCTCCATCAGATTTAGACTGAAGGGAAATATCTGAAACTTGACAGTTACCAGGTCTTGCTGAGGGGCAAGAGGGGAGGCTGTCATACACTGTCCTGACAAGATGGCAGGTCCTTCCCTAGACCCAGCCATGAACTGCTCACAGGCACAAGCTCCGAGTCTCCCTGTTTTTCTAGTATCTTAGTTCTGCAGTGTTACTTAAGATTTATCAGTAAGGTTGGGGTAGCATTTACTCAGGGGCATTTCTAAGGCAGCAATTGTCAAAGGAAACTTCTCCCTTCTGAGATTTAGCACACATTCTTGTCTTTTTTCTAATTCCCTAAGGTCTGGCTTGGCTTCATGCATGATCTCCTTGAAGCACAATTTCTGAATCGCAGCACAGTGAAAGGGCCCACACTCAAATGTCAGAGACCAGGTGGCAGTGGTACCTCTCACCTGGGCTGCTGAACAAGTGACCTTTCCTCTCCAAGCTTCAGCTTCTTCATTGGCAAGGAGGAAAATAATAGCCTATTAGGGCTTTTGGATGGATTTGAAGAAATAACAGATCTTGGTCTTATCATTTTATTTATAAAACACTAGAACACTTGGAAGGGGCCTTTCACCTAGAAGGTTCTCAAAAAATGACCACTGATTGTTTTATTTAAACTCAAGTCATATGTTATAAGTTGTCTCTGACTGATAAAGAAGATTTTCCCCCATCTCTAAATGCATTTTCTTATATAAACAAAGTTATAAATTGTAGCTTAACTGCAGATTGGCACTAAAATCCCACTAGTGCATAATATTGCTAAAATACTGTACATTTGCAATGGGGAACAGATATAATAAAATCAGTCATTAAGCAAAACAAGAAAACATTGACTGCCAGCAGTTTTACATTCATCTTGAAAGTTAGCTGTTGAAGAAAAGTAGTTTTAATTTAAACAAGAAGAAATTGGAGGGGATCCCGAGGAAGCTGTGTATTCCTCCAAAGACTCTCAGTGTTGGTGCCCTGCATATTTACTCTGTATAATTTCACACAAAACATTAGGAATTGCCCCTAATGTTTAATTGCCGTAATGACTTCTGGACAGTGTGGCAGCCTTTTTTGATACAGGCCTCTTATTAACATCAACTCTGGGTTCATCAACAATGACCCCTTTTTTTATATATTTATAAATGGTGTGTTTCAAAAGTAAAGCTGTTATTTCCAAAGGAATGGGAAACTCAAAAAAAAAAAAACAAACAAACAAACAAAAAAAATGATGCATGAAAGAGAAAACAACATCAGAGATTTTTATAGTTAAGAAGAAGTTGGAAATAAAAACTAGTAGTTGTGTCTTTTGTGTTTGTTTGCTTGTGTGCATATGACAATTCTAAACTCAAGCAATCATTATAATGAAGTGGTGAGCTGTCCCAGCAGAAGAAACTGATACATGGAACTGGAGAAGTAGTCAAGGTCTTAGACCAGAGTTGGCCATAATGACTTTTGGACAGTGCACCAGACATTCGAGAGCTTGGTTCCTATTCTAAACAAGTTATTCTAAACAAGTGCTAAGAAGCACAGTGTAAGGCAATGAAAATGGAAGAAGTGTGTGATATTGGCATGTCATTTAATCTTCTTAGATGAGAGTGTTCTCATCCATAATTAGAAAGTGGAACTGGACACTCAATGAAAAACTTCAGTGTAGGGCCCTCCCTGGTGGCAGCCGGTTGAAGCGCAGCACTGAGAAGCTGAAGCCACTTCTCCGCATGGGTTCGATTCCCTGCCCCGGAGGTGATCCACATGGCGAGGCAGACCTCTCCTGACCCGCCCGCTGCTCCCCTCAGCAGTGTGCTTCGTCGGTCTGCCTGTTCTGCTCCCCGCTCTGTCCCTGGTGAATCCTCTCACCTGTCGCATCTCTGGCCTGTACCCCAGTTCTGTATGAATCAATAAATAAATCTTGAAAAAAAAAAAAAAACTTCAGTGTAAAGAGCTAAATTTCATGAAGACCTGTGTATACTATTTTCATCAGGGCACAAGTTCAAACATAAACTTTACTTATAGAGCCCAGTATGTTAAACTTGCACCCCTTAAAAATTTCTCTACTAAGCATCACCATAACAGTTGAGAAATAGTATTATGCTTCTTTTCAGGAAGGAAATTTTAGGGCTATACCTAGACACAAAGCAGGTATTTTTCAGGAAAATTCAATGTTTTTGCAATTTTCTATGAAGGGAAGGATCTAAGTAAGATCCCTGAAAGTACCCGAAATAGACACTTTCCTTATATGCATATAAAACTGCTCATGTTGTCAGTATTGGCTGCTGCTTTAGAAAATGCATTCTCAAGGAAAAATTCAACAGAACAAATGATGAACTTTATTACATTATGTGCTAAGGGCTTTATCAAAGGTGGTCATTTAAAAAATCTTCTACTTATACTGTGAGACATCCATCTTTACAAAACATCCTGAGACTTTAAGGCTTCCATTATGTGTAGTAATGGGAAAAGGTTAGATTTGGAGTTTTGCCTAAAGAAAGCATTATACCAGAAATTAGGATGGGGCATAGTAGCTGGTTTAACTTTTGGCGGTATCCAACCCTAGGTTGTGAGTCTTAATTTTCTATCTACATGAAAATGAGAAATCACTACCATTTCTCATATGAATCTTATTGCTATTTTCTTATTTTGTTAGTTGTGGTAGAATATACATAACATAAAAGCTACTGGGTGGCTATTCTGAGGTTCAGTGGCCTCCCTATTATGGTTCTACCATTACCACACCCATCTTCCCAAACTAACTTGTACCTCTCTTTTCCTTTAATAGTATTCCTCTTGATCCACCTAAACATCAGGCAAAAGAATTCTCATAAACTGTACCCTGCTAGTCTGATGGTAAGGAAATAACTTTAAAGAGTTGTGAAGAGCAAATCGAATGCTGTAGATTCGCTAGTTAACTGTTAATTGTGCGTCAAAGCCTGTGGATCCAGCTGTGATGATGAAAAGCCCCATAGGGTTACACTTAAGCATATGAATGTTTTCACTCTGTGATATATATATATATATATATCCCTCCCAGTGAAAAGCACACAGAGAGGATAACTCCCTTGCCCTCTTTGTTGAAAACCACCATGTTTCCCCTGAGACGAAGACAAGTAAACATCTCCAGAACATCAAGTTTCCTGAGAAAGGAGAATCAGAATGGTAGGTGAGTCTCTACAGAAGGCACACCCCCTTGTATAGAGGGCTTCCTCAGGTTCTACCTCTCACCTATCTATACTCCTTTATTAATTGCTCACTTTGACTTCTATCCTTGCGCCCCTGACTCTCTGGCCCATCTACATTCTCTTTCCCCTCACCTGTCATTCCAAGCTACACTTTCTTGTAGATAAAGAACAGATTTGCTCTGCTCAGTCCTTTGCCACTGTAGGTCAGCCCCCTCCGCATCTCTTCTGAACTTAGCTTCCTTGCTCTCTCCCTTTTACCCCCACACTTACCCCCAACAGAACCACAGTCATTGCCTGCACATTAGGAAAAGGTGACCTTCTACATTTGGCAAAATAATTGTCAACAATAAATCAGTAATTTAACTGAATATCAACTTTCTGACGCTAGTTTATAAATTAGGCTTCCACTCAGGAAAACTGTATACTGGAAATGTGAGCTCATTCTAATTCTAGTTATTCTTGAAAATAAAACTATCTGGCAGAGCTACCTACACAGTGATCTCTATTGTATGCAATGTATGATGGATTTGTTCACTCATTCACTCAAGAAATATGTATTTACTCAATACCCTGCATGCACTAGGCACCATGTTAGGTGCTGGGAAAATAACCATGAAGGAGAATGTCCCTGCTGTCACAGAGTGTAAAGTTTTCAGGAAATATAGATCAGAAATGGGTAACTGGCATAGTAGAAAGCACTGTGACTGGAGAAATGGAATGGTCTGTGGGGCTTATGGCAGGGGCATCTAATCAGGCTGCAAGCCCTCTAGGAAAGTGCTCCCAGAGGAGGAAAAATTAGCAGATTAGTGTACAGGGAATCTAACACGCACTGCATACCACTTGTAGACCTTGATACATTTTTAAAATTAAATATTCCTACTATTCAAAGAGAAAAATAAAGTCAGAAAGATGTCATCTAAATACAGTAAAGTCTGCTTGTCTGTGGGGTGAATAAAACTGCTGTCTTAGGATGACATTTCTCTCCTGCATTTCAGTAATTATATAATTAGTAATATTATTTAGTAATAGTAATAATACATGAGATTAAAAATTTGCCCTAAGTGTTTCTGACAGAGTTTATTATTAATACTGGAGCAAAAGAGATTGATCATGTGAATAAAATTTTAAAATAAAATGTTAAAAGACTTCACATGAGTGATTTAAGGAGTCTACTTACCCATAAAGTATCAGTAATGCCTTTACTACAAGTCACATCTGAACTCACCCATGAAAGGATGTGTCTGGCAGTGGGTCAAGATTCAAGATCCAGAGACCTCTGGGGATGTCAAGAGATACTCTCATGCTGCAAAATTATATCCAAATCTGTGTGTCTATGTGTATTACTGAGGACACATTCCATAACTTCAACTGGCTTTTCAAAAAGGAATTCATGTTTCCAAGAATTTTCTGTAGTATGGCGTAAACACTGCAAGGACAATTTGAAATGGTTGACACTTTAGGGATTCCCAAACATGACTCATTCCATTTGTGGATTAGGAAGTGGAGATATAGGCACAGCAGACTTCTTCTGTCTTACCCACTGTATCCCTCAGTATATTTCAGTAGATCCACTTGTTCTGTTCCCCACTGTCTCTCATAAATGCTCTCATTCCCTCCCCATCCCCATCCCATACCCCATACCTCTGGCTTACACCTCCGTTCTTCTATGCAAATAAAAAAAAAAGTGGAGATACAATTTCATACTCATATTCAACTGAATATATTCTCTAGGCAGTTAACCCAGCTTAAAATGTAACATTAAAGACTTTGATAGCTCTAATGTCAATTTAAGGAAGGAATTGCAAGCAGTACGGGCTTATAATCAAGGGAGGATTGTTTCTACAAAGGAGTAGAACTTTCCTCTTTGGAAAGATAATTTTTTAAGAGATTTATTTATTTATGCATACAGAACTAGGGTACAGGCCGGAGGTGCAGGGGCAGTGAGAGGATTCACTAGAGCCAGAGTGGGGAACAGAACAGGCCGACTGATGAGGTACACTGCTGAGGGGAGCAGCGGGCGGGTCAGGAGAGGTCTGCTGTGCCAGGTGGGTCACCTCCGGGGCTGGGGATCAAACTCATGCTAAAGTGGCTTTAGCTTCTTAGTGCTGTGCTTTAACCCACTGTGCCACCAGGGAGGGCCCACTCTTCGAAATTTTAAAAGAAAAACATGAAGTGCAAGTGTATGTTTGTGGACTTGGGGCAGATCCCCCGTCAAAGACAAGGGAATAAAAATGTAACAATCAGGTCTTTAAATGCGCCCACTTCTTTGCTTTCTTAATCTATGGTAACTTTCCAGAAGATTACATCACAAGCCCATCCAAAGGCAGCACATGACTTTCAAAACACTGCCTTTGAATGTAAAACCAACTGTTGGAAAAGCAGTGAGTTTATTTTTTTTTCCAGCTTTGCCAACTGGAAGTGATGAAAGACTTCAGGCCCTGTAACTTGTTTTAAAATGAGCTGCAATGCAAGTCCACTATATGGGATGAAAATATTTTACATTTCGTGATCAGGTGGACACAGGCCAGACTAGAGTCTAGCTTTGTAGTCTCCTTGGTAGGTGAGAGAAATAGCATTGAGGAAGAGTGTTTAAATTGCCAACCCCCTTTGCAAGTATTCATCTGCATATCAAACAACATCTTAATATGCTGTTTTGCAACAGCATTTATTCCTCAGAAAAGGTCCAGGCAAACTCTGTTAGCTAACTACTTATAGAATTGTATCTACTTGAAATAAGTCAACTACTTTTTCCAAAGAAGCATGATTTAGTTACAATTTTACTTTACTACATTTATAGCTTAGCTTTACTTAGCTTGATGTCTACTGTTTGTCACAGAATGAGCTACATGGTTTTCACATGATCCAAGGAGTAACATAGCAAAAATTCCCATGCTGTTCATAAATACATTTTTATAAAGCATCTCAAAAAATGTTCCCTAATTATATACATTATTAATTTACAAATCTAGAACTTAAAAATCTGATGTCTATCCTAATATAGTGTTGGTAAAGAGAGAATTTTAGTTCTTGGCCTTTAAAAAAATGTCAGTGTGTTGAAGATCAAATATTAGTTAACATTTGTAAGTCTGACCAACAGTTTCACCTTAAACAAGTAATATTGTTTTCCCCTTCATTCTTTAACATTAGACTCAACCCAAGCTCATTCAGCTCAATTGATAAGGCTCTCAATTCAATTATATAGGGAAACATACATTGTACTCAATTCCTTTAGTATTCCTTTATTTCTTCAATGTTAGATCCTTTTTATAGAAATCTCAATAGTTTCCTTCTCTACATTGTTTACGGAACAGCAGCTAAGCAATCACTGATATCAGAGAAGACAAAGACACAGAAACCTCAGTGACAAGAATGCAGTAACAAGAGTTCAGCTTCCAAATGCACTGATCCTAAATAAGTCAAATTCAAGCAACTCTTAGAAATTTCCTGTTTTGGGGAATCTAACCAATTTTCCCTAAGGCAATTCATGTCCAAACTATCAATTCTCAAAACTGTATGTAACTAACAGGTAGTGTCAGCTATCTTTAAAGTATTGCTTTTGTATATGTTAGTCATTTGCATATATACACAACTTTGGGGTTACATTTTCACTCCCCCATATGTCTACAATCTTCCCTTCCTTCACCAAACCTCCTGTGCCCATGCCCTATGTCCTTTCCTTCCCTGACCCCACCTAGCTCCCCCACCCCCATTTCCTCTGGTAACCAGTACACTTCTCACAAAATCTAAGAACTGTTTTTGCAGTGCTTTGCCAGTATGTGGTTTTGGGTATATCAGCTTGACCAGGCAGTCTAAGATGCTGCAAGGGTTTCTGCAGAGAATAAGCACAGTGGCCCTCACAGTGAGCATGAGGAGCAGAAAATCCAGCTGCAGAGGAGGGGGAATATTAATAAAACATCATTTGTTGGATAAGAGGCAAGTGTTGTTCAGAAACGCTGTAAGATGTTAAAGGGTCTCACTTTTGTAAATGTTCTTTCATCTTTTTAAGTGAGGTGTTTTCTGAGTTTTATTTTTTATTTTATTTTTGAGTTTCCTGTTTCTATAGCAAGCTCTCTGTCATGACTAGTGTCCAGATACCACTCTGGAGATGGTGTTGAAAGCTGCAATACTGCTGGGGATACTGAAGTTTACCTGGGAACACATTTGTCACACAGTCAAACAATATTGACCTCCACTCAAATTTTTCTCTAAATCAGTTGTTAGGCACAGTGAGAATCTGTGACAAATGAAAGGAGAAAACAAGATTGCTTTTCACTTAAAGTGCAGCAGGTTAGCAAAGCCAAAGCAATATCTTTCTAAAGATACAGTATCTCTCTAGTACAGTAAGTCCTTACTTAACATCATGACAGGTTCTTGTAAATGGCAACTTTAAGCCAAAATGACCAATCTCAAAATGTCATCAAATAATACCCTTATTCAACATTGGCTGGGATTTTTTTTTTCCATGGTCAATGTTATAAAAAAACAACATTAATAGAGGAACTGCTATATATATAAAATCAAGACACAATATTCCTCTTTCTGTGGTATAATCAGAAGGAAGCAAGTGATAATTTCATTGTGCAAATCCCTTGGAAAGACTGTGACACCAGAGTACATAGTCTGATGTTGAGAAAGACTAGCATATATAAAGGTGATTATTTTATATGCTACAGAATCTTCAAGAATGAAATATTTTCATAAATGGAAAAGAAACAGACTTTTTTTTACTTAGCAATCATGGAAATTCCCCATATATGTATCAGTTTTCTTCTAACCAAGACAGTTATCTTTACATGGTTGCTAGATACTTGGATGACCAAGATGAGAGCCAAGGAAAAAGGGATAGAACTTGACATCATCAATGCTGAGATTAGTCTTGAGAGAGGTGAGAACTCACAGGGAAGGTCTGCAGGAAGCAAAGAAAAACATACTTCCGGCAGAGCCTGAAAAGTACTTTTAAAACCTTTTTACATTTAAATAATTGAAAACTTTAATAAAAGTTGCAGAAACTTCATAGAGATAGTCTGTGAGGCCTTTGTCAAGCATTTTGTTGTCTAATCTCCAACACAATCAGGACTCACAACAGCTTCCTTCTCTGCAAAAACAAAACAAAGCAAAAACAAACAAAAAAACACCCCCGCCATAATGTCCTTGAGATATGACACAGGAGAAAAGGTTAAATTAGTCTCAAATTCTAAAGTACAAGAGTGAAAAAAAATGTACCGAACTTTTTCTTTGAGGCTTGTGTTTGTAGAGCCCGTTTATCTGACATTACCTGCACAAGCTGAAACAAACAAATGTGACCTGAGCTCCAAGGCTGGCCGGATACTGAGAACTCAGAGGCAGCGGGCACAACGGAGACTAAGGACTCTGGTTGTCTGGAGAAAAACCTCTTCATACTTCATGTATGAAGTGCCTGTGACTAACCATGATCGTTCGCCAAGTCCACATTTCTTTGCCTCTAACCTGCTTTTCAGTCAACAAAATTTAACACCTTTAATCTCAAGTCTGGTGCCCCAAACCTGTATAACATCATTTCCTTTCTTAATGGAGGAGGCAGATTTGGGTTTATCTCCTACCTTCTTGCCAATCAATTTTCAAAGGGAGCTGATTTCCCCTCTCAAAGACCTGAGGCTTTTTTCTGATCTATGCAGGCAGGACAGACACCCCACTGCTCTGAAACAGGTCCACCCAAGGCGACTGTGTGTATATCAACAGTGGGTTCTTTTTTATTGTAAAGTACAGTCCACAGCATTTATCTGCTCCAACTGGAACACTAACTTTCAGTGACTGAGAAGAAAAGGAGCCCACATATGAGAGTGAAAAAGATGGGATTCGAGAAGGGAGAAGCAGAACTGGAGTCCAGAAAGGCAGAAGGGAGTGCTTTAACTGGGTCAAAGGAGTGACATAATCACCCACAACTTAGCAGCACAAACCAAAACCAACAAAGCAGGGAGCACTCAGGGCTAGGCTCTGAAGAGAAAATGGGCCATAAAATCTGAAATGGGCCCTCCTGTTGTGAGTCTATTTGGGGAATCAAACCTAACAAATAATATCACTAATAAAATATAAGTTGTGCTAAGTGTGGATGACTGAAAGGAGGGAATGGTGTGACGAGAAAGAATAGCAGACGGTTTAAACCTTAGCTAGTATTCATTCCTCTCTTTATTTTTTGCATTCATTGTGAAAAATTGATTGAGTCCGTAGTACATGCTAGGTCTATGTAATATGAGGAACATAGAGTAAATAGTAAACAATATGGGCAAGGTTCCTATCCTTCTGGTGCTTATAGTCTAGGGTATAGAAGGGATGTTTGCATTGAAAGATGTGACTGATAAGAAGTCATTGGTGAAGGATGGCCATTCCGCAGAGAGGGAAGCACATTCAAAGGTCCTGTGCTGAGTGGATTATAAAAAGGAGAGTTTAAGTGAGAGATGATGGTAACTTTGACCACTGTAGAAGAGCAGAGACAGAGATAAGGAGCCAAAGACAATTTTGCAGGTAGCCTGACAAGGCTTGGTGATAGATTATTCAATCCAAGCCAAGAGAGGAAAGAAGGCAGGAAATAAGGGGGGGGGGAGTTAAGAATAACCACCAACTTCAAATCTCTGACTTTAACAATCAAGTGGATATTGCTGAACAATGAAGGAAGAAAAAATATAGGAAAGAGGAGGAGCTGCTGCAACGTGGAGGGTAGAGAGAGATAAAGTGATCAGTTTAGGTGTGTAAAGCTTGAGAAGTTTATGAGACATGTAAGTAGGGATGCCAGAAATCTGTTGGCTTGCACAATTTATTTTTCAGATGATAACTGTGCGAGAGAAATGTAGGAATCATCAGTTGAGAATTTCAATTTACTACAATTTTGGGTGAAGTCAGCTAACATCTGAAGAGTTACCAAGGAGAAAGTACTGAGCCCCCAAGACCTCAGGTTGAGATGGATCCAGTAAAGAAGACAGGTAATCAAAAAATAAGCATCTATGAACATGAAATTCAGAAGGGCCTCAAGGACAGTATTTTGATGTGCCCCATTTGAAATGTCAAAGGAAATTATTTCCCAGGAATTACAAAAGTGTTCTTGAAAAGTAATGAGCTGTTTTGATTTCTAAGAACAAATTTAAATATGTCTGAGAAATTGAATCAAACAATTTATGCCAGCATATGCAATTTACACCAACACATATGGCACCTCAGAACCTCACTACTTCAACAGCATGTGGCAATGTTAGCAAAGCAAGGAAGAATTGACCTTAACTCATCACTTCTTGGCTGTATGTGGTAAATTAAAACAGCTTTTATTTCTTTTTGTTGTTGATTTGTTGGAGTAGAGTCTTGTATGATTGTAATAGATGCTTCAAGAAATTATCTAGAACTTCCATAGCAAATCTAAATGACTGCTTCCCAATCACCAGATTAGAGCCTAAGATGTAATGGGAGCAAGGATGGGTATGTACAGACCCAGGGGAACCAGAAGGAGCTAGGCTCAGCTTAGCTCCCAGCTGTAACCCACCCACACTGAAACACCAGGCGCAGCCTCCTGTGGGAGGAATGGGAGCAGAGAAGACCTCTTACTGTACACTGGATTACTTACTAAACTGTATAGATTCCATTGATGTTTTAAACACTTTCCACTCTTTATTGCAGACTATACTGATAATCTATCTTAGTAGCTCTACACTCATTGCTATTTATAACACATCAATAGATAGCTTTAACCGGTCATCAAGACTGCTCAGTTACCACATTTCATGCTGCCCTTCCATTAATCTCCAAGACAGGAACCATTACTGCTGTCTAACCACTGAGGAAACCAAAGCTCAAAAGGGGTTCTAAAAATAGTTTTTCATATGGCCAATAGTTTTCTAAATATGTTTTCTAATGATTGCTTTATTCCAGAATTGTGTATTAAACACTAACCATGGGTCAGGCATTGCTATAGGATATGGAAATATAAAAATAAATTAGATAACAATTTCTGCTCATAGTCTCTGATCCTTCTTATTGAGGCTGCTAGATAAAATCCTATGCATGTGCAAATACTAAAAATTATTTGTTGTGTATCTGCTTTTTATTTAACTAGGAATCCTGTATTTTTTTATGTGAAGAATCTGTCAACACTGCAAATTATTATAGACTTTATCAACTACCTAAGCCAATAGATCGGTTAAAGCTATCTATCTAAATAACAAAGAGCCCTCTTTGTTATTTTTACATTATGCAAAGTGCTTTATTTTTCAGAAAAAAAAAAAAGAACATATCTTCCAGCCAAGTGAAAAACATAGACCTAGTTCATTAACCACACAACAAATTATAAAGTTTTAGCTAAGAAAAGTTCCATCTCTCATTTCAATATATATACGTACTTTTTACTTATAAAGAATTTTATATTGATTATCTCCCTGGACCTTCACAGAGCAAGTGATAATACCCCACTTTCTAGATGAAAAAATAAGACAGAAGTCATGTGATTTGCTTATTTATGAGTGAGAAGTAAACAGTCAAAGAATTGCCAGCTCCAGTACTACTTTATCTAAAGGATACTGGGTCTCGGTGATGATAATAATTTGCTTACATATCAATAGAATCCTAAAATGGAATTCTTTCTCCTTTGGCTTGAGACAAGGCCACAAAGGTAAAGAACAATACAAAGTTGTCAAGAGTCACCCAGATCCTAAACGTAAGCCCAACCTCTCTGCAGCGAGTTGTTGAGGTGCTGGCTGAGGCACCTCACACCTTATCCCACTGGTGGTGCAGGGGTGCTTCTCTTTCACATTAAGTGAAGGAGCAAGATGGGCATCACTTGGGCAGCAGGTTTGTATCGACTGTGGTATGGGACCCATATATGCTGTAATCTGAATCTCCCTAAGAGAAGTCCAACACAGCAGATGTCCCTGTGTGACTGCCAAGAATAAAGGAGTACATGGGTCCAGCAGACTTCCCAAAGACCCAGCAAAATGACATGTGCTGAGCACCAGCAAGAGAACTGGCCTGTTTCTCTTAGAACAGATGCTGCTCAAGAAAACCACCAAGAGAGCCAACGTGACCCCAGCTGAGGGGTGATTCAGGAATCCCAGGAAGCGAGAATGAGAGCACCATAATCATCAGATTATCTTAGAACTCTTTGAGTTGCTTTATGTACATAAACTCTTGTCATGATTCAATGAACTAATTACTACTATTATACCATTTTACAGATAAGGAATCTCAAGCACATAAGTAATTTAATTACCTGCCTAAGTTCACACAGGTGATGAAGCTGTAATATAAACCTTTAGTTTATATTAATTCAGATAGTGAAGATTAATTCAGATAGTGTCTTATACTCTACTGGCTCTACAAGGTCCTTATTTATTTAAAGTTTAAAAACCCTTATTATTGTCCCATAGTTACTTCCAAATAGGTCAATTGGTCATGAGGTAAAAGGTTCCCAATAAATTATTCATATTGCTGTAGAAAACAACAACAAAAGAGCTTTTTCTTGATTTTGCATCATTACACACTAAGGAAGGAAATATGATATATCATGTATACTTATATCATATATATTTTTTGATTTTGAGTTATGGAACCATATACATCAAACTTTGCATCTTCTCCTCCTCAATGCTCTCAAAACCAGCTGACAGAATAGCAGAAATGATGGAAAACAAAACCATCAAAGACAAATACCCTTTAGAAATACTCTCACATGCACATGCAGTTTTTGACTGTCAGCTTCTGGTATTCAGTGACAGGTTGTAGGCAGGTAATAAAAAAGATAGAGAAAAGAAATAAATAAATTTTGACCTTAAATTATTTAAGCCCAGCAAAGGCAGGAGGAGATCAAAGGTCTAGTACTCTGGCTGTTTTAGTGGTTGGTATGGTGTGCTGACATATAAACAAGGAGATGTGAACCTGTTCCCCTAAAACATGTACAGTATTGTTACCTAATATTACCCCAATTAAAAAAAAAGAGCCTGTTGGCCCTCCCTAGTGGCGCAGCAGGTTAAAGCCCAGCACTGAGAATCTAAAGCCACTTCCGCATGAGTTCGATTCCCGCCTGCCCCGGAGGTGACCACATGGCGTGGCAGACCTCTCCTGACTCACCCGCTGCTCCCCTCAGCAGTGTACTTCGTCGATCTGCCTGTTCTGGTCCCCACTCTGTCTCTGGTGAAGCCTCTCGCCGCCCCTGAGCTTCTGGCCTATACCCTAGCTCTGTATGCATAAATAAATAAATAAATAAATCTAAAAAAAAAAAAAAAAAGAGCCTGCAGTCTTATGTATATTATATGATAACACCTACAAATATAAATATATAAAATTATATCTCCCCAAGGGAGATTCATGCTAGTGCTACTATAGTAAAAGCAGGCTCAGTCATCCAAGCTAATTGATAGAGGTGCTAAAGTCACTTTTAAAAGGAATTATCACCATTAGATTATACAATTTTACATATTCGAAATGACTGCTTTAATAGAATTTAATATAAACATCAGTACAAACATTACCCAAGGACACTAGGGCATGAAACCAGTTGGTTCTCTGCTTCATAAAGCCAAGCAGGACCGAAACAAGAATCAGGCTTTCTGGTGTAAGAAAGGTTCTGACAAAGAAGGGTATGTGGCAGGAAGGGACATGTTACTTCTGCCTGCCCCAACCACTACTTCATGGCAAAAACCCCTGACCTTCCTATAAGGAGTCACTGCTGTTCCCCTTTAGGACTAGAGTGTTTTTAGGGGGAGCTGGATATTCCTCCCAATCCTTTGGAATAGGAATTCACACACAAGCTAGAGTTTACCAATCTATTCTAATTTGCAGACACATAAGCCTCACACCTCTGAGGCCAGACCCCAGGACTCCTGCTAGAACTTTACGGGAAAGGTGCTCTTTAATTGCTGAAGTTGCTTCCATGGGTGAATGCACCCTAGAATTATTGGGATCATCTTTATCACAAAAGAAAATGAAGAGAGATCGGGTCACATCATTTGGACATATATTAAGTCTCAGCTGAACTCAACAAAGCTCCTGAATTTAGTTTCAAATACCTTTTTTTGTTTGTTTGTTTTGTCTTCTTCTGCTTCTCTTCACTCAAGTTCCGGTTCCAACACCATTATCCTATATCCCTTCTCTCTTCCTCTCCTCCCCCACCCACTATGTTTTTCCATTAGTCTAGAGTTACTTTTTGTAGTGGCTTGTAGGGTTTTTTTTTTATATTAATATTCCACAAATGAGGGAAAGTATTTGGAAATTGTCTTTCACCTCTGAAAAATTCATCGATATTGTCGCATAGTTACTATTTCATCTTTTTTTTTTTTTAAATTTATTTATGCATACAGAACTAGGGTACAGGCCAGAGGTGCAGGGGTGGTGAGAAGATTCACCAGAGACAGAGTGGGGAGCAGAAAGGCCGATGATGAAGTACACTGCTGAGGGAAGCAGCAGGCAGCTCAGGAGAGGTCTGCAGCACCATGTGGGTCACCTCCCGGGCTGGCGATTGAACTCATGCTGAAGTGACTTTAGCTTTTTAGTGCTGTGTTTTAACCTGCTGTGCCACCAAGGAGGGCCCTATTTCATCTTCTTAAAATAACTGAGCAGTAATCCATTGAGTATACAGAAAACAACTTCTTTATCCAGTGTTCCATCGCTGGGCTTTTAGGTTGATTCCATTTCTTGTTTATTATGAACATGCTGCTATAAGTGTAGGTGTGTGTAGGTATGAACATCACATTGATGTTCTTTGGATGATTATCTAGAAGTGATACTGCTGGGTCATATGGTAGTCCCATTTTTAGGTTTTTGTTTTTTTTTTTGAAGATTTATTTACTCATAAAGAACTGGGGTACAAGACAGAGATGCGGTGGGTGAGAGGATTCACCAGAGACAGAGTGGGGAGCAGAACAGACAGATAGAGGAAGTACACTGCTGAGGGGAGCAGCGGGCGGGTCAGGAGAGGTCT
>NW_004567114.1:33145729-33164929 GCF_000260355.1 Condylura cristata | reverse complement strand
AACCTCGCCATTTGATTGGCCTATTCAGATGATTCAGAATAATCTTTCCACTTCAAGACCCTTAGTTTTCTCAGATCTTCAAAGTCTCTTCTGTCGTGAGGGATAAAAAATTCACAGATATTCACCAGAGACAGAGTGGGGAGCAGAACAGACAGATAGAGGAAGTACACTGCTGAGGGGAGCAGCGGGCGGGTCAGGAGAGGTCTGCTGCGTCATGTGGATCTCTTCCGGGGCAGGCGGGGATCGAACTCATGCGGAAGTGGCTTAAGCTTCTTAGTGCTGTGCTTTAACCCGCTGCGCCACCAGGGAGGGTCCCATTTTTAGTTTTTTAAGGAACTTCCTTATAGACTTCACCCAGTTATATTCCCACCAACAGTGAATCAGGGTTCATCTTTCTCCACACCCTCATCATACTTGTTACTTCCTTTTATAAAAGCCACTTTCACAGAGGTGAGGGGATCGCTCATTGTGGGTTTGATTTGCATTCCCTTTATCAGAGTGATGAAAAGCATTCATTTTCATGTGCTTATGGGACATTCACATGTACATTATGGAGATACTTCTGTTTAGAACTTGTGCCCACTGAGTGGGTTGTTCATTTTTCTGTGGTTCTTTTAAATGTCACCATTCCAGGGTAGAAACGTGATTTGATTTATAAAGAAGAAAAGGATCATCTACAAAATTTTAATACTTTAACTACTACAAAGAACAAAAACTATACATTAATATGTAACAACTTATGAACATCTTTGGATGGTCCTTATGAAAGACATGAACATTTTCATGGAGATAAGTAACACTCACCTACATACAGTAACTGAGGAATAGCATAATCTTAAATGAAGTGGATAATACTTTTAAGGTTGTGAACCTCTATTTTCTTAAAAGTCATTGTTTGAGAATTATTCAACATGATATTATTTGGACATGATACGGGATTATGGTTAAGATTAACTATAAATAGAAAGGATCACTATGTGAACACATATACGGAGTTCCTATTTATTGAATACCTTCATATCCAGGGTTCTTGACCTCATAGCTTCATTAGAGTTTAATTGGTTTGCTTCATTTTATTTGTCCCACAGTTGCCCATTAATAAGTAAGACAGCAGTGAGCACATTAACGTGTAAAGGAAGGTAATTTTTTTTTTAAAGATTTATTTATTTGTGCATACAGAGCTGGGGTACAGGCCAGAGGCTCAGGGGTGGTGAGAGGCTTCACCAGAGACAGAGTGGGGAGCAGAACAGGCAGATCGACAACGAAGAACACTGCTGAGGGGAGCAGTGGGCGGGTCAGGAGAGGTCTGCCACGCCATGTGGTCACCTCCGGGGCAGGCGGGATTTGAACTCATGCTGAAGTGGCTTTAACTTCTTAGTGCTGTGCTTTAACCCGATGTGCCACCAGGGAGGGCCAAGGAAGGTAATTTTTAACCTTATCTAGATAAACTCTTAACTAACTTTGATGGCAATCACCATTTTATTATGCTTAATTCCCACCATTTTTTTTAATAAAAATGTTTCATTTTTACAAATCAACAACTTTAAATAATTATTTTATCTTTGTTTTTTTTGTATTATTATTTTTAATTGGGGCATTGTTGCTTCACAACACTGTATGTGACTCAGAGGTACAGGATGATACTTTCTCATATGCACATCACCAAAGTCTCATAGTCCTCTACTGCAGTCCTCAATTTCAGTCATTGGCTTAGGTGGCCTTCACAGCACTTAGTACAATTTGTAATTGCTTATTTACATCAGTGCTAATATGATTAGCATCTGTACTAGTTTACTAGTTTCCTCTTGCTGCTATGAAAAACATTACCAAAACTTGGTCACTTCAAATAATACAAATATATTATGGTACAGTTCTTGTACACAGAACTGAAAAGTTGTACACAGGCCTACATTCCTGCTGGAGACTCTAGGGGATAACTGTTTCCTTGCTGCTTCAACTCCTGAAAGCTGTCAGCATTCTTTGGTTCATGGCCCCACATCAGTCTTCCTTCTGTCTTAACATTTCTAACTCTAGCCCTCCTGTCTCCCTTATATAAGGAACCTCGCCATTTGATTGGCCTATTCAGATGATTCAGAATAATCTTTCCACTTCAAGACCCTTAGTTTTCTCAGATCTTCAAAGTCTCTTCTGTCATGAGGGATAAAAAATTCACAGATTGAAGAAATTAGAATAGGAAAATCTGTGAGAAGTTATTCTGCCTAACACAGCATCTCATGGAAATGAACAATGTCTATTTTTTCCCCACTGTTTCTCTGCTGCTTAGTGGGGCACCTGAAACATGAGTGGTCCTGGGCATGAAGAGGAATGGTGGTGTTCCATTCCTCATGAGCTGCTCCAGCTTCGTGGAGCCCAGCCAGTGCATCTGGCCAGCACTTGTGAGTGCCCAAGGTCCGCTTTTCTCTGCAGTGCTGTGAGAGTTGAGGGACAGCAGCAGTTATAAACAGTAAGATTGTCCAAAGGAAGACCTCTGAGCACCAGCCCTTCAGAAATCTGCAAGAAGAAACCGCACAGCCTTGGGATCATAAGGAGAGCAAGATTTCTCCTCACAGCCAAAAGGAATGGCAAGGTTTGAGTACAGAGTGTGGTTAGACCAGCCATCAAGGGAGTTACGGGGCTGTGACATGCAGAGGTGTCTGTGTGAGTGTGAACTGACAGCCCCTTTACTGGAAATCCTGTAGGTCAGAAAGAAGGGGCCCAAGAGGCTGGAGGGGCCAGAGGTGAGGCACACACTATAACAGGGAGGTTAATTCTCCTCCTGTAGCAAGAAAAAAAAAGCAGTCAAGTAGGAGGGTGCTTGTGTCAGGACTGCACAGCAACAGCAGCCCAAGAAATGTGTCTTCTCTGGGAGAAAACAATAAGTGGGACTGATGCACTGGACTGCTAGCATTCCAGATTCCTGAGGGCCTGTAAAAAGAAAATGCCAGGAAGTTACTGGCAAGATGGGGTCTCTGAGTCTCTAATACATATCTCAAATGAGATGTAACCTAACTTCACTTGCCAAGAAGGAAAAGATAAGATCTGTAAGTTTTCAATGTACAGAAGACTTGAAGTTTCCACCTTTTTTGCAGACTTGAATGCAAATAGTAGCCACGGGGCTAACATGTTAGCCTTGAATGCAAGTAGGGCTAACATATTTATGACTGTCAGTAAACCGGGGACAAGGAATAATGATAAGAACCACCAGGTGAGGTATCAGGGTGTTCTGTATTCTTTCCCAATCGCTCAGAAATATGTAAGCCAACGACCTTGTTTTTGGCAACTAAAAATCAACAATGATGTGTCCTTAATCATTCCCAGGAAACTCATTCTCCTGAAAACTCATCCCCAAATCAGTGCTTCTGAAGCACATTTCTTCTCTCATTAGATTAGTGGTTCTCTGTAGGGGATGAGTTTACCTCTGGGGACATTTAGCTAAATTTGCAGAGTTTTTGTTTATTACAACTGTGATTCTGGCATTTAGTCAGTAAAGACCAGGGGTCCTAAAATGCACAGAACAGCTCTCCAGGCCCCAGGAGAGGATTATCCTGCACAAAATATCAATAGTGCCAGCTTGAGAGTCCTTATTTACACTAAAATGCACTCAACTATCTTCTCTGTGGCTCTGTAATTATGAGCATGAGAAGAAGTGGGGAAATGATTGGTGCTATTGAACCACATCTGACGGCTCATCTTACAAATACTTTTAATTATGAACAGATTAAGCACTTGTTTCCTTGTTGACTCAGTGCTGATGCCACCTCATGGAAGATTCTGCTTAAGTATTTTCTTGAGGCATTTTCCTCTCCATTGAGTAACTTTTAGATTACAGGCAACCCCTCAGACTGTTAGAAGCATTTGCCTTCAATATCTAAAAAGAAACCTCAAGTACATATTCCTTCGGAAGTCCAATATCACAAAAGCCACTGGGCCATTTACAGGATTACTTTCAAAGACCTTCATGGCTACTATTAAATAAATTATATGTTCAGAGCTTTCGAGAAGAGATAAAAGTAGGATCCCTGGACTGAAGTGCTTGCAATATCTTGCTAGGTCCAGGAAAATCAGGCTTGAAAGAGTCCTTCATTGTAACAAGAACAGTCAGGTCTCTCTGGGGAGAAAAATCACAAGAGACTATTTCAAAGAAATGACCCATCCAAACCAAGGCTATTTCCTTTGCTAAAGAAGCAAGAGACTGGAGAGTGAAGGGCCTGCATGTCACTCACCAGGCACCAGAGGCTAATGTGGCCCCAGTATCTGCACCCATGCTGCTGTCTCCATGGCCAGTCTTGCTGAGAGGGCAGTTTAGCTCTGGGCCACTGATTCACTTTCCAGTACCAAAACCTACATGTCTAATTAAATTGCTGGAAACACAAATTTATTTAGCTTTCTTACCTGTTTCCTAATCAAGACTATGCCTCTCTACTGAAAATGTTTCTCCATGTGTCAGGGAGCAGGTGGTATCTGCTGCCCCTCTGCAGAAACCTCTGGAGGGAAGTCGAAACCTCTGGAGGGAAGTCACCTTATAGGACTGGGCCCATGCACACTGTACTATAATACTTTACAAGGCTGCTGTAACAAAGTACTACAAACTGAGTGGCTTAAACAATGGAAATGTATCATCTTGCAACCCTGGATGCTAGAAGTCCAATATCAAAGTTTCGGTGAAGTTGGTTCCTTCTCAGGACTGTGAGGAAGAATCTGTTCCAGGCCTTTCCGTTAGATTCTGGTAGTTTGCTACCATTCTTTAATGTTATTGGATTGAGAAAGGCCTCTCCTGAACTCTACTGCATCTTCCCAGAGTATTCTCTCTGTGAATGTGACTGTGTCCAAACTTCCCTTTTGTAAGGACAACAGTTGTTGGATGAGGGCCCACCCTGCTCCAGTATAACCTCATTTTTGTTAATTACACTTGTAATAACCCCGTTTCCAAATACAATCACATCCTGGGGTGCTGGGAGTTAGGACTTCAGCACTTGAATATGTGGGGGTGCAAATCAACTGATTGATACTGGAAGCAGATAAAGAAGGGACGATTTCTGAGCTCCCCATATGCTAGCTTATTGAAAGTGTGCTGCTAAGACTCAAATGCCTCTGAATTAGTGGCCTTTCTATGGTGTTGTCACAGTCTAGACTCTCTTACACGGCAGCTCGTATCACTCAATCAGTGCCAGTCAAATTTCTTCAGAGCTTAACATGAACCATTCTGGAAATGTCTCTCTCCATTGTATAGATTAATCCTATCAATGCGGTGTGTTATTTAGTGTGTATGAGAAAGATCAAGCTATCATTAAGTCAGTTTCTACCTATTTTTCCCAAATAAAATGATAAATAAATAAATTATAAATATTCTCTTTCTAGAACAGATTAGTATCTGTTTTGTTTGAGAAAGTGAGGGGCATTGTGCCTAGAGCAGAGAAGGAGAACAAAACAGACACTAAAACACAGCAAGGAGACATCAGGATATTCGTACAGTCAGCTGGTCTAAGGACCTAGTTAGGGATTAAGTGTGTGGAAGTTTTGTGAAGAGGAGTGGCATTATGTGTTTCATTCTCAGGATTACCATTCACAAGGGTACCTCGCAAAGCTTATATGTTATATACACTATGAGCCCAAGCTTACCACGCTCTTCTCTTCACCTTCTGAATCTCTGAAGTACCACTTCATTCAAAGCTTTCTTTTATAGAACTGAATGTTGATGTTCCTTCAAAAATTCATATTGATGAAACCAAGTCACATGGGATGTAGGTATTAGCAGGTGGCACTTTAGGAAGGTGATTCGATCATGGAGGTGGAGCTCTCAGGAATGGATTAATGCCCTTATAAAACAGATTCCTGGGAGCTCACTCACTCCTCCTGCTAAGTGAGGATACAGAGCAAGTGGGCTCTCACCAGACACCCAATCTCCTGTGTTTTTATCTTGGGCTTCCCAGCCTTCAGAACGGAGGGAAATTAACTTGTTGTTTACAAACCACCTGACCTATGCTGTTCTGTAACAGCAGTTAGATAGGATGAGGACAGATATTTTTCCACAACATGATGCTTTCTTAGCTCTTGTCAATACTTATAGACTCACACGTCACACTAGCTATGTCCACCTTTATCCTTGAGAGTCACCGCTAGTTATCTGTTGATAACTATTGCTTCTTAGCACCCAAAACAAATAGCCAATATTCAGAAATTATTATTTTCTTAGATTAGTATAGGTATCTCTTTAGTGTTACTCCTCTGTGTGAATATGTGTGATCCTTTAATCTCATAATCCATAAAAAGCATCCTGAGGAATGAAGGAAGAGTACATTGCTTCACACTGCTGCCAAGATCATTCCCTGCCAGGCATAGGCGATCCTGGCACTGCCCTTTTCTTTAACAGCTTCTCTTGCCTCTGGAATAAAAGCTTGCGTCTCAGCATAAACTCTACTCCTCCATCTGTTCCCTACTAGAGTCCCCAATGTCATCTTCTGCTACTTCTTCTTCACATCTTGTAGTCTAGTCATATGAGACTACTGGTTTCATTAAAATATAGTTGTTTATTTTAAACTTTCCATTTCCATGTTTCTCTTTTTGCTGTTCTTTCTGTTAATGTATCTAAACCCAAGGACGTATGCCAAATCCTATCTTGTTCTCTGAATAAGAATTTACCCTTTCCCTCTATTCTGGGCTTAGCTGTAAACAATTTAGCAATGTCATCACATCTACTGTGACTTCATTTATTTGTACATCTTGTTTTGGCTATTAGGTAGCAAGTTCTGTAAGGGATAGGCAAGCCTGTTCCCCCAAAGCACAGAGCAAGGGACTTGCCCATGACAGGTATTGAGTCTAGATTCATTTAACCAGACACCTAAGCGATCCACAAATCAGAAAGCACGAGCTTAAGCATACCTGCATCCCTTATCCTCAAGTGGTTTTTGTTTGCTTTCCTTGATTTCCTCTCTGCCCAAGTACAGAGAGGGGCATGAGACTCTGGACACAACTTTGTTCTTCCCTGGGTTCTGACCTTTATAGGACATTGTTTCTGTTAAAACATGTTGAGCACAACTCTCAAGCCCTCATTCTTCTGATACATCCATGTAAGCTTTGAATCAGCACTGGGGGTGGGAGAGGGGATAGTCCCTTATTTTCATGAACTTCCTATAGAACATAACACATCTCCACTTGACTTTTCAGGGTGTGTGTTCTAATTTATCCTACTACCTCAGACTGAGAATTGCTAGAAAGACTCACTGCCATGCACCATTTCCCTAAAAAGTGTAATATTTGGGCCAGTCTTCACTTTTCACTGTGTTACAGACAGCATCACCATGAGATTCTGTGCACCTGTGCAAGTCCACCATAGCAGTTGGGACAGGAGGGTTCTCCACAAAGTTTGCAGCCTCAACTCAGAAATCAAGTCCTGACTACAACTGCTGTAACATACTGCTACAGGCAGAAAACACTTTATTCTGGACAACTGGAGATACTGAGATAAGGGCTAGGGCTAGGGAGACATATAAAATGGAAGATTTCTGTTCTGTTTGCTACCAACTTGTTACAAACACACAGTGGTGTGAACTTGGGTAAGTTATTGTATCACTTTAGGGAAGTTACTTAAGCGCCCTGACTCAATTATAGTACCTAGTCATGGAACTTTGGGGAAACAAAAAAATTTCAAAGAAAGCATGTCACTTGTGTACTTGACACATGGTAAATGTTCAAGGAGAAGCAGCTGATATGACTGAATACTCGGGCAAACTGCTTTCCTCTTCAAATAGAGAGAATAGTGTCACCTGATAACTTAATATCTATTATGTGCACTGAGTTTCAATGAAAACTTGTTGATGAAGGGAGACATTAATACTATTATTTCAGAGAAGCAGTTAGCTGTGATATATGAAATATTTGTTCTCCTAATACTTTGCTAATAACACAGATATCAAATACATAAGCTTTCTAAATGCTCCCATCCATTATATTTTTTTAAAGATTTATTTATTTGTGCATACAGAATTGGGGTACAGGCCAGAGGCTCAGGGGTGGTGAGAGGCTTCACCAGAGACAGAGTGGGGAACAGAACAGGAAGTACACTGCTGAGGGGAGCAGCGGGAGGGTCAGCAGAGGTCTGCCACGCCATGTGGTCACCTCTGGGGCAGGTGGGAACTGAACTCATGCGGAAGCGGCTTTAGATTCTCAGTGCTGTGCTTTAACCCGCTGCGCCACCAGGGAGGGCCCCATCCATTATTTTAAGTGTCTCTTTATCAAATGGAAACATCTGTGTTGAAGCAACTTGTCACAGTGACAGTCACATTTATCAGGTTTACAATAATTTTTTTGCATGTTTGCATATATTTGAATGCTCAACAATTAATTAGAGAGAGAAGACTTTAGTAAAAGAGCAGCCAGGGAAATAAGAGCTTTTATCTGTCTGGTTCTAAAAGACAATCACTTTTTTTTTTTTTTAACGTAAAGGAACTTCACTGATTCTTAATTCAAACACCCATTCCTAAACTGAGATGGAGTTTCAAGTCAGGTAAGGCTCTGGTTACCAATACTTTGTGAAAAAATAATCCAGACCACAAAGCCTCACTCAGAAGGCAAAGCTATGTAGATATGGAAGTTACCCAGAAGGTAAATTATAACACATACTGTTGTGCATCCAACCCAGGCCGGTGGGTTCTAACAGTTTAAAAGACAATTTGGAAGTCTCTGGCATCATCTTCACAGGTTTTAACAGTAAGCAAGGCAAACACAGTCCAGACTACAGGTGATAGCCAGAGGCTAGTGGCACAAAGCCTGGTTTGCCCCACCAATAGCCCTCCCAAAAGTCACCATTCAGCAGGACGCCAGGCAAATGAACCTTAGAACACAGCTGAGACATAAACAACAGTATTTATGTTTCTAGTAAATAAATGAGCTAATTTCTACACTACCCCATTCCCTGCCTGAATATTTTAGGACAGATTTAGAAGGAAAGGCTACAAAGCAGACCAGGATCAGCAAGACCCAGAGAGAAAGAGATGAGGAGAGGGTCCCACATTCATTCACCCTTAGGAAGAGAGAAGACAACTAGGTAAGGAAGCCCAGAGTCTATGAGCAGGATATTGGGTCCTAAGGGTGCAGGGAGATTTGTTTGGTTTTCTACTATCCAGGTGAGGGAATTGTCCCTGACAGTAATGAACAGTGAAACTGCAAAATGAGAAGGAATGGCTTGTGTGGCTTCCAGGACAGAAATGGGGTGGATTTGGAAGCTGCTCCTTCTCTAGGCAGCCACAAGGGGACAGGAATACCAAGGGACAAAAGGGGTGGAGGCAGGAATTAAAGAAAGGGAAGCAAGCGGTGTACCTGGAGCCTGGGTTTTTGAAAAAGGTACCCACAGAAAGCCTGTGCCAGGGTACCTAAGAGTCTCAGCAGCTTGAGTGTCTAATTTCCAACAGTGAGTCGCTCTGGGCTACCTACAGCCCTGAAAAGGAACAGCTGGTGCTAAATAACAGCAGCTGCTAATGAGTCCTGCTTCCTATGAGCCAGACCCTGTTTCTGGGAGAAATACAGTTACTATTCCCATTTTACAGATGAGAGGACTGAGGCAAGGAGGAGTTGCTAAATATCCTGTCCAAGGTCTCACTGCTGGTAACTGGCTGTGTCAGGATTTGATCCAAGAAGATCTTACTCTAGGACCCAGGCATTCAGCAGCTACATGAATTCTTCCTCTACAAAAGGAAAATAGCTGAGGGTATCGCCCCGAGCTTTAGCATCATTACTTACTTAAGTGTGAATATCAAGAATAGAGTACTTCAGTGGCATAATCATGAAAAAATTCCTTGCCATGGAGCAGATCTATTGTAAAAATACAATAACTCAAGGGAGCCCACCGAGGAAGCATAAAGTAGTGAATTACTTAGTTGTGAAATTAGGACCTGCTGACTGATCTCAAATCACGAAGAATCAGGTGCACAGGAAGCATGGGGAGCTGAGTCTCTGCTCAGCAATGCTGATGTATAAATGGTTTGAAGCCCAGGTTGGTTGGACTTACACACCTATTCATGAGGGACTACTGAATACATCTGTATATCCTAGAAAAATGAGACTTCCTTAGCGTGAGTGGACATCGCTAAAAAGGGCAGATGGAACATGATCTGCAAAGTCGTTTTGGCTGGTGCACACCTGTACACACCTATCTTTAGACATGCCCACATGATCATGTGTAACTGGTCCATGTTGTTGCCATAGCAGGTGAATGAAAGATCAAAAAGCTGTGCCTGGAGTAGGTTCAAAGGCATCACAATGAATAAAAAAGAGCTTTGGCTCTTGACTGGCTCTTCCTGCTGGGTCAATATTTACAATTCACAGCTATTCTGGCACCTGTTTGGGCCATAATTTGTGAGCAATCCATCAGCAAGTACAGGCTTCTCTGTGGCCAACAGCCTCCAAGATGGTTCCCCATAGTGCCAATCTCCTGGTGTTCACACCCTCACATAGCCCCTCCCGCACTTCATGAGGCCCCATCTGTGCAGTCAACAGAACACGGCATGGCATAAATGATGGTATTCCCTTTTGAGGTCAGGTTTTAAAAGACACTGTCCTTGTGGCTCTTTCTCCTTAACAGTTCAATTCCTCTGGGAGAAACCAGCTGCTATGTTGTGAGAGGCCCATGTAGCTAGCAACTGAAGGCTTCTGTCAACACGAGTGAGTTTGAAAGCAGATCCTCCAGCCAATCAAGTCATCAAGCAATCTGACTACAGCTTCATGTGAAACCCAGAGCCAGAACCATCCAATTAACCATTCCCAGATTCCTGACTGTCAGAAACTGTGTTAAATAATAAATATTTGTTTATGTAAGCTGTCCATTGTGGGATTTGTTACACAGCAAGAGAAAACTAATGCATCCACTTGACAAACACTTGCCAGTTTGAATTGCTCAGTTTCTCTGCATAGTAGATGGTTTCAGAGCCAATTATATTGTGGGCGCCACCACATAAAGAGAGTTGCAGGATGTTGGAGCCAACCTTTTAAGCCTCCCATTTTTATAGATGCAAGGCCATGAAAGTGATTTGTTCCTGCTCACTCAGTCAATGTCATAGTGTCATCGTCCTTTCAGGCATCTCCAAATCCATGAAGAGCCTCTGGGGCACACAGCTAATCACTGGGCTCACAGGCTAGAAAACTGCAGCCAGAGGAAACTGGGAGGATCCTTTTCATCCAGGATGGTCTTCTTTCTGCCTCCCCCTTTTCCTCCCTCCCCGACCCACCCCAAGGTGATTAGATTCAGGAATTCAAGACAAAATGAATCAAGCCATGACCAGGTTTTGTTCTTCTCTTTCTTGGTTGGCTGGGTAAACACTTCTAGGTCACAGATTCACAAGCTAGACAGCAGCCCCACAATGGGGGAAAGTAATGATCCTGGCAAAGGAGGGAATTGCATCCTCATCTCCAGAGGTTTACCAGACAGCTCTGTCTGCTATTATTCCTCATCCCACTGGGTCATGCTTTCAAGCTTCAGAGTTTTCAGGATCTACTTTATTAAAGCATTTTACCAATCAAACCTAGGAGGGTCAGACCTATGATCCAATATTACTGACTTTATTATTTCTTTTTTTATTTCTTCTTATTTATTTATTTTTAATATATTCATTATGTCATCCTTCATTTTTGTACAATGTATGGTTTCCTTGTGAAATTCCCACCACCAATTCCCACGTGCACAATCTCCCTTGTGCTTTTCCCACCCCCATTCCGGTCCTCCTCCATCCTCCTCCTCTGCAGAATGTCTCTGATCTATAGTTGTCAATGTTACTGGCTTTATGATTTCATTTTCCTCCTTTTATGGACTTTTTTTTTTAAGATTTATTTATTCATACAGAACTGGGGTACAGGCCAGAGATGCAGAGGGTGACAGGATTCACCAGAGACAGAGCGGGGAGCAGAACAGGCAGATCCATGAAGTACACTGCTGAGGGGAGCAGAGGGTGGGTAAGGAGAGGTCTGCCACGCCCTGTGGATCTCCTCTGGGGCAGGCAGGGATCGAACTCATGCGGAACTGGCTATAGTTTCTTAGTGCTGTGCTTTAACCTGCTGCGCCACCAGGGAAGGCCTCTATGGAGCTTTTAACATGGTGTTGGCAATCCAATTCTTATCAAGTCTGTAGATACCTACAGCAATAATAAATCAGCAAGAGCTGATCCCAATTTTTAAGATAATAAACTTCAATTTCTAAAGGACAGGAGTCAAGATATCAAGCTAGCAGCTATGAGTGTGAAGAAATATGAAGGTTAGATAAAGAGATAAAGGCTTCCTATAGGAGAGGGGCTCTAAACAGTGAACCCCAAATTTTCCTGGTCCCACTCGTAAAATTCCTGATTCAGTGGAGTCTCATCGTCTCTACTTCTAGTAAGTTCCCAAACAATCCTGACACAATTTTAGAACAACCCCTATAAAGATCAGGTTGAGTATCAAAACTCATGAGCATTCAATGGTCACACAAGAACACAAAAAAATTGGGTATAACATCAGGTTGTGGCAAAATCTCTGGTGAGCTGCAAAGTTGATTCATATTTAAAAGCCATTCAAGTTCAAATGACAGCACAGTACGAGAGACAAACCTTGGGATTCTGGCTCCGGTGTTTGAGGCCACATGCACTCCAGCGGCTCCAAGGCATGGAAAATTTAGATCATAATCAAAGTGCTATACCTTGGAGTGAACCTCTTCCTTCCCCTAGTCCTTTTACAGAGAAGTTACAGGTCATTAATAGTATGGCACTTACTACCTATGCCCATGAGAAATGAACAGAAACTGTCACCTAGGAAATGTAATTAGAGCATCTTCTAGGAGTTGCCAGGCAGGCTGGGTTTCCCGTAAGTCCCCTTCCAGGCTCACTCTCATCCTTCCACTGTGTTTTCAGGTGGATCTCTGGGCCTTCAGTGAACTGGGCTCCCTTGCTTTCTACTTTCCGGTTGGGATTAGCCAATGAGAAACACTAAAAGGAGATGAGACAGGAGACAGAGGTCACCACTCTGGACCATCAACGTCAAGGGCAGTGCTCTTCTAAGAACACAGTGACCATTAGGTGGCCCTCTCTTAGAATTATAGCTGCTTTTCTGGGAGGTCACTCTTTCCCCTTTGGCTTTAATCCTAGGGTGGAAACAGCTTCCTTCTTCCCCTTTCCTTGTTGGTTTCCCTTAGCTCCAACCAAGCCTTTGTAACTAGCCCCTTTATTACACTCCTTTCAGTCACCCATCTGAATGTATTCCTACCATGAGCCCATCTGAATACAAGATACAGAATATTCCTCATTGATATCAAAGTGAATAAGCAATTTGGCAACAACAAAACCAATAGCAAAACAGTGGGCATTTGTCCTTTGGTAAAAGTAACCATTAAATGCTATCCTATTGCAGAATTAAAGAATTTAAGAGCTGGATTTTAAAAAGAAAATTAGCAATATCTCAGACTAAAGCAGTCTTGGCAGTATTCCAGGATCACGTTTTCCCTTGCTCTGGCATCATCAATGCTGGGGCGAAAAGGTCTCCTCTTTCTGCCTGTTTCAGAGCTGGATACAGACCAGATTAGGGAAGTCAAGCATTGACTGCCTGTAAGAAGCACAGACATCTCCCTTCTCTACAAATGTCTGGGCTCCTTTCAAGTACGTTTTCCTTTTGTTCTACACCTTAATGACATAATTTTCTTTCACTTTTTATTTTTAAAATTAGTCCACACCAGTTGAAAAATGACAAACTATGGCCTCCTTGCTGACACAAGGAGTTAAGTCTCAGCATTATGAAGCTATACATGGCCACTGCAGCATGAGTTCAATTCCTGGCGAGGGAAATAACCCACATGGCACTGCAGACCTCTTCTGTCTCACCCACTGCTCCCCTCAGCAGTGTACTTCATCAATCTTCCTGTTCTACTCCCCACTCTGCCTCTGGTGAGTCCTCTTACCCCACACCTCTGGCATGTACCCCAGTTCTTCTATGTAAAAATAAGTGAAATCTTAAAAAAAAAAAAAAAACCTGTCAACCTAACAAATGAATCAGTCCCCTCTACTCACAGATGAAACTGGGGGCTCACAAGACTTCATGCAGAGAGAAGGATCATGGTCTGCTTTGAGATTCTTCCTTTCCTACCAGCATCTGATACACCAACATGAACAGAAAAGAGATGGAAAACAACTGCCACCAGCAACAGCCACCTCTCTAGAATAATTCTGCCCCATTTGTTAACCTATCCTAATTCTGAAGGAACTGGGCTTGGATAGGAGTGGTCTTCTCTGGGGGGAATTCCACTTCTCTAAGGCCTTTCATTAGAGAAGAAACCTCTCTGGCTCTAGGGGCACCCCTGTTTCCTTATACCTCCTCCCTCCATTATAACCTGTACTTCCAGGAGAGCTTCCAGAATTGTAGCATCTGTTGCGTGTCTCCTCAACCTCAGAGGACAGGCTGGGGCAGGCGAGGGTTAGGGCCTTCTCCTTTCTAGCACCCTACACCCTACCTGGCATAGGTGGCCTCCCTACACCAAGCTGAACACCAATCTCCGTATCCACAACCTACATCCCCCCAGCCTCCTACTAAAATCTCTTGCCAGACTGAGATCCTAACATGGATCAGTAAGTGGGTTTAGTAAAAAACCCATATTCCAGTCTTGCCTTCTGGAAGTTCCCCTAGGTCTAAAAATATTCTCCACGAACCCCCTCACCATACTTGGCTTTGAAGAAATGAACATCCCCTCTGCCCTCTCTCTTAGGGGTCACTCCAGGTTTAGAGGACTTAAGAGCAGATTCTTAGCTGCCTGCAGGGATCTAGTGAGAGAAGTACTAGAGTTGTCCAGACCAAGTCATGGGCACTGAATGAAGCATTTAGTACCTTTTATTTGAGACTTTAATTATAAATTGGAGCACTTTGAAAATTATCACTTGATGTTATATGTGACATTTACATTTCTTCCAGAAATTTGGATTTAGAGTATAAATGAATCATTATACATTATCCTACACACATATCAGACATTCAAAAAGCTAGGAAAGAAGCAGGCTAGCTCTATCTTTATTGCTAGTAAGGGTAAGCAGTATTAATAATGCTGAACAGAGGTAAAGATATTGAACACAACCTTAGGTCTCCCACCAGAGGGTCTCTGTACATGTCAACTTCTGGATTTGCCCTGCAAAGTCACATGGAAAATCAAGTAAAAAATAGGTCTGGACTCTGTGGAAGGTTTGGGGCTTTCCCTTCACCTGAACACCAAACATTAGGCCAAAACTGATTCTGGTGATTTGGAGGGGATTTAAATTAGTCAGAGAATAACCTCTGAATAGTTATATCAATTCTTTGGTTTCAAGTGTCATTGACAAAGGATGATTTTCTCAAAGAGCACAATTAGTATCTTTTCCAGTACTAAAGTTCCTTACTTTATTTTAATTGGTCAAAATCTTTCCAAGGCATTTATATAATACTTTATAGACCCAAACAGAGTCTACAGATCAGATCACATTCTCCTTAATTAGTTAAGGTTAGGATTACAAACACCAACTGGTGGCCTAGGATATAATGCAGTGACACTCAAAATCTATTGACAGAGCAGGCTCCTTGCCCCATATATTTGCCAAGCCCCAAACTGACTGCTTTTGAATTACTTATTCATTAGAAACTTTTCTGAAATAGTCTCATGATTCATCGTTAACCCTCCTTTGTGCTACATAAATCCATTAGAAGTCTTTTACTGTCTGACACTTTTGGTCTTTGGACTTGGAAACTAGATAGCCACATTCATTTCAACTGCATGAATGCCGAGAGTAAATAAGTTATGACAATGGGTCTGCACAGCTCTTCAGGACACAAAGTGCATTGTCGTTACTCCTCACTGCAAGGGGCATTATAATTTGCTATTCATATTCAATAACTGTTTATGGTTAGTTCTTAGTTCTTGGCTGGGTTCAACTGGGTGATGTTACCAGTAACACTAGTCCCAAATAAGTAGTGCTGAACCACAGTTTCCAAATGAAAATTAGGCATCCTGAGGAAGCATTAAATCTCATATCACTGGGTCATTATTAAAATAGAAAAATCTATCAAGAGATGAAAGTAGCTGGTGCATCTTTGAAAAGGCCTTAATGTGTAACTGAGGAGTCTGTTTCTTACTTACCTGGCCCAGCTCTTGAAATTAATCCCTACAGCTATTTATACTAATGCAGGCTGTCCCTGGATCCACACTTTAAAGGATGCTATTTCCAGCATGAGCTCAGTCGTTTGAGGCAGTATCCTGGGGTTTTCAGTTCAAAAAATCAAATCAGTACAACTGGGCCGATTACCAAAAGCCATTAGAAGACTCCCGTTGCCTTTCTAACAGCTCCCTCTTCTCCAGTACTCTTCCTGCCTCACAATCATGGATGCTCAATGTGAGAGCCTTTTTTTCTGAATGGTTTTTGGCAGAGGCTACAGACAGGCAAGCATGCAGTCAGTCCAGAAACTGATCTAAGATCAAAGTTATATGACAATGCTGAACTTGCCTCCAAAAGTCAAAAGGAGTGCTCCATCTTCACACAAGATTTCTGGCTCTGACCCATGTCAAGGATATTTACTTATTTTTAAAGGGCCTTTGCTAACTTCATATCAGTGTTAAAATGTGAGCTCCAATATATTAAAAAAAAAATGTCACTGAAGTCTTCATCAATCACATTTTCAGATTTATTGCAAGAAATTTGTTCATTTGATTTGGAGAAAATTCTGATAGATTTCATTCATAGAGATACTGAGTTAATTGGTCTGGGGGAAGCCCCATTCATTGGTATTTCAAAAATTTACATGGATTGAAGGCAGGATCATCAATAAGGTAGAGAGTGAATAGAAAGTTAGTGAAAAAGAAACACAGAGGTTATAAAAGAGAGAGATTGAGAGATAAAAGGGAAGGGGAGAAAGTCATTGGTTTATTTTTTGTTCCTAACTACTATGCAAGACTCACTGTTTTCCTTGCAAGCAAAATTTGGAATAAATTAGGTTTGATTGCAGCTAAGAGCATCATATTATGACCTTGGAAAAACAACTCAAATTGTTGCATTGCAGATTGGATGTTATCTTTAAGTATGGCATCACCATGAGACAGCTTTATAAATTACAGGGTGCGATGGGTTATTCTGATGAGATTATGGGTTCTTTATATTGCTTACTCAGACAGGGATAATAGCAGAATACAACCATGTTCATAGTATATATTTTCTACTGAAAAAGCCCTTCAAGACTACCAGGATGAAATTAATGATGATTGCATCTCCAAAGTGTATTTTCTGTATAATGAGGTTGGTGCCACTTCTTAATCTCAGCAACCATATTTGGAAGTCAAAGTGGACAAGATTCCATTTAAACATAACCATGGATCTGCTATCTAACTGTACTGGGTGTTCTCTGCAATTCTTCCTCCTGGGTAATATACAATTATTGACCTTGTTGAGATTCTCAAGTGACAAACCTTTGAAATTAAAGCTGCATGGTGAGTTATTAAAAATAGCTCCTCATTTTTTACCATTATGAATTATATTTAAAATTTTTGAATCTAATATAAAAGAAACAATTGGCTAATAAAACCTGTGTGTTATGGCAATGCAATAGTTAGGGCCAGAGAATGCAATCACACTTGAGAAATTAACTGAGATGGCATCAGAGTTATATTGTGTTTTATATTCATAGTGTTTGTTAGTTCACTCCAATAAAGAAATCTTCATAAAGATATTAAATAAAAATACATCATTAAGCCTTTTTTTCCCTTTACTTTCTTTATATGACTATCTTATAAGTGTTTCGAATTGAGCATTTGTATATACCCCCACTCCAATTACTCTATCCAACTAATTGTGCTTCCTAATTTTTTTCTGGAGCCTCTTGCATCATGCTCTAATCCACTGACACTAGCTTGCTTCAGGTTTATGTCATTACTCAGCTAGAGAATTGCAAGAGTCTCCTCATGGAGTGCTGAATAAACCACATTAATGTTCAAATACATTTAGGAGTAAGGCCGTTAAATGCTGAGTAAAATGTTTACAAAAGAGTAAAATGGAAACAACAGCAATAATAAAGACTCCCTGTCCCTGGTCTTACTGCTCCACTCCTGCCCTCAAGGTATTTTCCAAAACATTTCCAGAAGTATCATTTGAAAATAAAAAAATTAAGCATACTATTTCCATGCTTAAGACCTTTCAATGCTTAAAAATATAATTCCTAAGTCTTAATTCTATCTACTTCATTTTTGCTCATACTGGATGATTCCATTTACTTCTCAAACAAGCCATGCTCTCTTCCACCTCTTGGCTACTGTTCCCACTTTGTGGAATAGCCTTCAGTACTCTCTTTAGTCCTAAACTCATCCACTATCTCAGACGTAACCACCTATCCTCGTCAGCATCTCTTGCACTGAGTTCAGCCTTCCTTTGGGTAGTCCTAACAATGCACAAATCCTCTTGTAAATTATTCACTGGGCAATGACTAATAGTGCTAAGTACTAGGGATAAAGCAGCAAATAAAAGTCATGTATCTAATATCCCAGTAGGTCAGTGAAAAGCACAGAATCTATAGTGATGCAGGAACAGAATTCTAACCGAAACAGATTGAAGAGAGAATAGGAGATGATAAAGTGGAGGTAATTTATACATTTGCGGGTATTTGTTTCCATGTGTTCTTTGCCTTAAAATGTGACCCACAAGAGAGAGTACTTACTTATATATTACTTATTGATGTAAATAAGGCACAAATACTGGTTTGTAGTAAGTAATCACTAAATGCTGGATTAAAAGAGAGAATGAAAAAGGTAAGAAAAACAAAAAGGAAAAGATGAAATCTAATGTTCAATTTCTACCCCATGTGCTTATGAATAACACACCAAACCAAAGGCAGAACTCCCTAAGGCTGATGTGAGTGGCTCTTTTACTTTAACTATGATGAGACTGATATCGAACTTTTTCCCATATATTGAAGATCAAAGGGAATTTCAGTCTGAGGTCAAGGATGGGAATTCAGGGATAATAAAGGATTTTATAGACATTATGGAGTCAAGTAACATATAATAATTGATATGTTATTTGGAAAAATTAAGAACATGGTGCTTATTATAATACCAGATCATGAATAGCCAACAGAAATACTGAAGCTTATGTTGGCTGTATAAGAGCAATATTGTCATCATTTGTCTAAACTGCTGACCATTTCTTCTTAATTTTCTTGCAGTACAATAATAATTTTTATTCACAAAAT
>NW_004567114.1:33138375-33144414 GCF_000260355.1 Condylura cristata | reverse complement strand
GTGGCTTTAGTTTCTCAGTGCAGTGCTTTAACCCGCTGCGCCACCAGGGAGGGCCTGAAACTATGAAAGTTTTAAAAGGCCTAAACAACCTTGAGCAAGAAGAATAAACCTGAAGGCAATATATTTCCTGATTTCACAATACATCACAAAGTTAAAGTTATCAAAACCATATGGTACTAGCATAAAAATAGTCAGACAGACTAGTGAAACAGAATAAAACGTTCAGAAATAGGCTGATGCTAATACAGTCAACTAATATTTGACAAGAAAGTAATAATCATTAATGGCAGAAAGAATAGTCTCTTCAGGAATAAATGGTATAAGGAAAACTGGATATTCACATGTGAAAGATCCCTATTTTACACTACTCACAAACATTAACACAGTGGATTAGACTTAAATATTAAGACCTGAAACATCCTAGAAAAAGCATAGGGAGGAAAGCTTCTTGACACTGGTCTTGGCAATGACCTTTTCGGATATGGAACTAAAACATAAGCAACAGAAGCAAAGATCAATAATTGGAATACAGCAGCTTCTCAGATAATGTTGTTTCATTCAACATTGTTTAATTAAAAGAATAAAGGGGAAAAAATGAATTTATTTTCCAGGACAACTATCTCTATGGAGTTCTCACCATGTCTGCAAGGATTTTCTCTATATCCTTCCACATTTTAAAGATGTGCTCATTAGGCTAACTGGTGTGTCTAAATTGTCCCATGTGAGTGGGTGAGTGAGAATTTACTTCTGATGGAATGGCATTCCTTGCCCAGAGTAGGACCCAGCATCCATGATCCCAAACACAAGATGGAATTCAAATGAAATTGAATTGATGGAATTCACAAGATAGAAAACAAATGAATACAAATTATTGTTTAATAGTGGAGGTGTTTTAGGCCCTTATTTGGCAGTTTGGTGATGTTTTTGTCACCAGAAATATGCTGTAGGACTGTAACTCATATCAATTTATATTAATTAGTACAACTGTTTTCATTATACATTGATCTGCTTTTTAAAGAACCTACAGATAACACTAAATGAGGACTTCTGAACATCAAACTAAAAATTCTATAGTAAAAGATACAGTCAACAAAATTAAAGATAATCTATGGAATGGGAGAAAACATATGCAAATTACATATAGGATAGGGAGTTAATATCCAAAATATGTAAGGAGATCATACAACTCAATAGCAGGAAAACAAAGAAGCCACTTTGAAAATGCACAAAGGACACTTTTCCAGAGAAGACATAAAAATGGTCACAGATACATGAAAAGGTGCTCAACATCACTAAGCATGAAGGAAATGCAAATCCCAGTTACTACCCCACACCTGTTTGTTACAATAGCTGTTATCAAAAAGATGAGATAAAAAATAAGGGTGAGAATGGGGAGAAAAACAAGGCTCGTTCACTGTTAATGGGAATGTAGGTTGACAGTTATATTTGTTAAATAGTATGGGTGCTACCTCATTCTCCCCCCCACTCCAAAAAATAAGAACGACCTTATAATACAGCAATTCTATTTCTGATTATATGTATCTCCACTGTAGATACTCATACCACACACAATTCTATATATGTACATTCTGATTATGTGTGGGTACATGTATGTGTGTATACATAGATATATATACATACACATATCTTCACTGCCTTGTTCACTGCAACTATTATTCATAATAGCCATAGGAATTAATGTAGTATATACATGTTAATTCTTAACAATGGACACCTGAAACATAAAAGGTTATGATGCAGGTGTTGCTCCAATTGACAAAAAAAAAAAAAAAAATCATTGTATGACTCAGAAAGTCAGTTGAATTAGGTTATTTTGTGACAATCTGAAGAGAGATTAGACAGTCAAGTTGCCCTCCAAACTGTAATCCTACAGATATAGCCTATGATTCAGGATCATTTAATAACTTGGGAGAGAAATGAGAAACTAAATTACACTCTTATCCACAGTTTAGAAGAGTCTTGTAGTTTAGCAGTTTTCAGAAAAATTGAATCAGTTTTCAGAAAAACTGAAGTTGTAAAATGAGTTTTAAAAATTGATTAATGACTATTCTTTATGTGAAAAAATGGCTGTATTCTATACTTTCAAGTTACTAAGAGCATTCATTTTATACTTCCAAGTTATTAAGAGTGCTCATTTTAAATGTTATGGGCTCACACACAGAGCACTATTGGAGGTGATAGACACATTGACCTTACTGTGGTAAATATTCCTTAATGTACATGTATATTAAATCACATGTACACCTTTACACATACAATATTTTATGTCAATTATAACTTAATACAATTGGAAATATTTGTTAGATAACTAAGTAAATAAAAAGATGGTTAAAAGTGGGAATTCTAGAGTGAACAAAGTTCAGATACAGTACAGTATGGTGTGCTTCCAGGAAACTATGAAGGGTGTGGTATAACAGAATAGTAAAATATGGAATGAGTTGAAGTAGAAAGTAAGGCTGGATATGTGAACTGAGAGACCAATTTAAAGTTTGTATTTTCATAAAGAAGTTGTCCACTTTTTTATCAATTTCAAAGGAAAGCTAAATAGACTACATTCCATCATTATCTATACCGTGTCCCTAGGCTATCGTAGTCCCAATCAAAGAAGTCCCAGCAAGGAAGGATTCCTAAATGCAGACCACACATGTAAAGCCATTCACTAGTCACTGCTCATCAGACCTTAGCCTTAACATTAAACTGTCACCAATTATGCAATGTATGATGGTAGAACTACATAAAAATTCTCATAATTTTATTGCCTTTATCTGAGTGTTTATCAATTTTTTAAAAAGTTTATTTATTTATGCATACAGAACTGGGGATATAGGCCACTGGTGTGTGTGTGAGGGGGAGGGGGGCGAGAGGATTCACCAGAGACAGAGTGGGGAGCAGAACAGACAGACTAAAATATACTGCTGAGGGAGCAGTGGGTGGCCCAGGAGAGGTCTGCCACGCCATGTGGGTGACCTCCCGGCTGGGGATCAAACTTGGTGCTGAAGCAGATAAGGCTAGCTTCACAGTGCTGATGAGCTTTAACTGTTGCGCCACCAGGGAAGGCCCATTTCTCTATTTTTAATATAGAATTATTTTCAAAAAGATATTTTGATAGTTTCTTGCTTATTGTTTGGGAAATATCCCTGCTCTGAAGTGTTAAGATATATTCACTTCCCATTTCAAGAGATTCCCTGATCCCTCTTGTGGAGAGAAGACAGAGTTTGTCTTTGCTGACACCTGAATTCCAGCAAGGAGATACTGTCTACAAGTAAAGCCTTCCAGTAAACCCTGAAGACTCATTAAATGGCCTGTGGTGGAGTGTAGGGACTCGGTTTTTGTTTTTGTTTTGTTTTGTTTTCATATTATTTGTATGCAAATTTCCACCTCCAGGTGGAGCCAGTGGTCTAGAAAGTCATGGGGAATGCAGACAAATCTCAAAATAAATGCTTCCAAAGTTGTGATCTAGACAACTGTAAATCTCACCATTTCTGGTGAATACTCTAACATGTTAAAAATAAGAGCACAGTATCAGTATTGTACAACTGTACATGTTTTATTATTTCAAAGGTAATTTTATTGTTTTTTTTTTTTTCAACGATGACTGGAAGTTGGTTTTGATTCTCAATGAGCAATGTGCACACAATTCAAGGGGAGAAAATAAAGGCACAGTTTCACACCACATTGTTAGCTATAGTTATCATTCTGTACATTACATCTCCAGAGCTTACTTCTCTTGAAGAACTGAAATGTTATACCCTTTAAACAACATATGCCCATTTCGCTCAACTCAGCTCCTGTTAGCCACCATTCTACTTCATGATTCTATTTTAGATTTCATATGTAAGTGAGATATAGAGTATTTGTATTTCTATGTCTGGCTTATTTCATTTAGAAAGTTGTACTTCAGTTCATCTATGTTGTAGCAAGTGGCAAACCTTGCTTTATTTTAGAAGAAATATCTGTTTACTCACTTCAGACACACACATTTATCCATTCAGCTGTTATGATCACTTAATTTGTCTCTACAGTATAACTACTGTGAATAAAGTTGCAATAACATGGGAGAGCAGATATCTTTTGAGATTGTAGCTTTATGTCATTTGGACACTTACCAGAAATGGAATAGCCAGGTCAAAGGTAATTATTTTTGAGGCATGACCATACTATTTTATATGCATCTATGTAGAGAGTTTGCTTTTCTCCAAATCCTGATCAACATTTATCTCTTCTCTCTTTTTTTTTTTTTTTAAAGATTTATTTATTCGTACAGAACTGGGGTACAGGCCAGAGATGCAGAGGGTGAGAGGATTCACCAGAGACAGAGTGGGAAGCAGAACAGGCAGACAGATGAAGTACACTGCTGAGGGGAGCAGTGGGCGGGCCAGGAGAGGTCTGCCTCATCATGTGGATCTCCTCCGGGGCAGGCGGGGATCGAACTCATGCAGAAGTGGCTTAAGCTTCTTTGTGCTGTGCTTTAACCTGCTGCGCCACCAAGGAGGGCCTATCTCTTCTCTATTTACTAAGTCATTTTAAGTTTTTTTTTTTAATTTTAATTAATTTTTTTTTTTTTTGCATTTCATTTGCTTTGTGACTAATGATGTTGAATGCCTTTGCACGTACTTGTTGGCCTAATCTCCCCTGGACACTCCTTTATAAACAACATTGATTAGTTCATTAAAAATCTATCACATTTGGGCCCTCTCTGGTGGCACAACAGGTTAGGATGCAGCACTGAAAGCTAGCCACAGCCACTTCAGTGTGAGTTCGATCCCCAGCCCTGGACGTGATCCACATGGTGCAGCAGACCTCTCTTGATCCGCCCGCTGCAGCTCCCCTCAGAAGTGTACTTCTGCTCCCCACTCTGTCTCTGGTGAATCTCTTCCCTGCCCCTGTACCTCTGGCCTGTACCCCAGTTCTGTGTGCATAAATAAATAAATCTTAAAAAAAAATCTATCACATTTGATATAATATTACATGGGATTATTTCTGGAATTTATCTTGTATTACATCAGCCTATGTGTCTGTTTTATGGAATCTTAAAGAGAATTATTTGGATTAATATAAACTAACTATACAGAAGAATGTCTGGCACATTGATGACTTTCATTTAGTGAAATAACTTTTCATTTAGGAACTGTGATGCCTCCATGTTGTCCTTCAAAAGAGTGTTGGTCATTTGGGGTCTGTTACTTCATACAAAGTTTAAGATAATTTATTCTATTTTTTTTGAAAAATGCAATAATTAAAATTTTGATAGAGTGCATTGTATTTAGGTGAATAGATTTGGGTAGCATGGGTGTTTAACATTAATTCATCCTTTCAATCCATAAACTGGGATATGTTTCCACTTTTTTGTGTCTTTCTCAATTTCTTTCATGTCTTGTAGCTTTCACTGTACAGTTCTTTCACTTTTTGATTAACTTTATTTCTACTTTTTTTTTACTATTATGTGCATTTTCCAATTTCATTGTACTCCCATATATACATACATACATAAGTACATAAACATTTGCATGTATCTGTATATGTAGGCAAACACTTTTACAACTGTGGAATCAAATTGTATTGATACTTTGTAACCTACTTTATCTAAGTAAAACACCATAAATTAATTTAAATTAATATTTAAAAACATGAGCTCTTAAACTACACTGTTTGGGTCCAAATCTAGGTTTCACCATTCTTTATGTATATCACCTTCAGCAAGGTTTGTAAATTCTCTGTGTTACATGCAAAGTGTAAGTGATAATAGCACACTCATCACAGGGGCCTTAAACAGAATTATTTGGATTAATATAAATTGACTATATGGGAGTCACATTTTAGAATTATATACATGCTTGATAACTTTTCATTATTATTTTGTTTGTCATGGTTCCAATGCAGAGATGCACCATGGTTTATTTATCTCCTATAAGCTCACTAAGGAAAAGTTCCTTCTTAGTGTACATTCATGGTTTGTTTTTTCCCCCCTTAGGATGAAATCATAGAAGTACAATTGCTATTCTGAAGGATGGGAAGTTT
>NW_004567114.1:33086305-33138175 GCF_000260355.1 Condylura cristata | reverse complement strand
CATCATTCTTGGTTGTAAATCCTGTGGACTTCCCACCACCAAGTGTCTGGAAGTGTGTCAGACACCAGGCAGACATATCCACACCAAAGCAAGAGAAATTAGAAGTCATGCCCACCAGCACCAGCGGCACATGAGTACTTAGAACAGAGCAAAGTAGAAGGCTAACAACAGGAAGAAAAAAACGTACAAGTGATCAAGCAGGCCCTTCCAGAAACAATACTCAACAGAAAGAAGTTAACCTCCAGAAGTCTACAAAATGGAGACAAAGAATATCTCCACCTAATAGACAAGAATTCAAAGGGCTATGATGGAAACATTTAAGGTGCTAAAAGAATTAGAAAGAAGTAAAAATAAAATCAATGAACTGAGGAAGAAAGTGAAGGAAGTGGAGGATAACCAAAGACTAGTGGAGAACCTCAAGAACTCTGGGAAAAGACAGGAAGGGAAGATTTTAAAAGGTTTCTGACGACTGCCCAAATCCCAGAGGTTTTTTTTTTTTTTTTTTAAAGATTTATTTATTTATTCTTACAGAACTAGGGTACAGGCCAGAGATGCGGAGGGTGAGAGGATTCACCAGCGACAGAGTGGGGAGCAGAACAGGCAGATCGATGGAGTAACTCCTCCAGGGAAGGCGGGGATCGAACTCATGCGTAGTTGACTTAAGCTTCTTAGTGCAGTGCTTTAACCCACTGCGCCACCAGGGAGGGCCGGTTTTTGGTTTTTAATTCACTCACCAACCCACTATTATGTAGCAGCATATGTAAATATTTCACTTTAGAAAGCAATTTCCAAAACCTCCCAAGACAAATCTTGCTTATGTTTGAGTAGATAACAGTATTAGAACATTACTTAATAGTCTAAGTTTTAAAGATCTACCAAAAGAAAAAATTTTATTCTAGGACCTCTGAGCATGAACATGTTACTCCTAAAAAAGAATCCCAGGAAGGATGACAGCAGGTGTCAACTGAAAATACAAAGTAGAATGTGCTGCTCTATTGAACAGGTGTTTAAATTGTACTAATTAAATCTGGAAAATCAATGAACTGATTGAGAAAAATTGCCCTTTAGGCATTTATAGATCTTTTAAGTAAGATGCAAATTCATCTTCAGTGAGTGTAGCTCATGTAGACATTTTATGAAAAGTAAAATGTCTAATAAAAGGAAGAGTACCTAAAATCTCTTCTCTGCATATGCTATATATAAACTATATACTATATTAAAATTTATAATTATTATATATAATTAAAAAGGATTCCTTTGTTTACTCTCAATAGTTTCCAACTATGAATATTTAACTTCTTGATTTAATAAAAAGGTGCACTTGATTAAAAAAATAGAGAATTTGGGAACAATTTCCTCTATATTTTAACAGTGCAATCTTAAATAGTGGTGTCTAAGGAAGTGAGAAAAATTGTCATAAAGAGGCCTTCAAAGTTTTGTTACAATGTTCTTCCACATTAGACCACATTTCCAAAGGTGAATAGCAAATGTTAAAAATACAAATGAATACAGCCAAATCTAAGAATCTTAATCACAGGTAGAAAAGTGCAACTTGTGAAAGAAACCACATTAAATTCTGACATAGTAAAACAAACCTGAAAAGTAAACATCTCAAGCTAGTCTTCTTATAAATCAAGGTTTGACACAGAATAAATGTAATCATACTAAAACAGAAATCACTCTGAAGGAAGTTATCGTAGCTCAAGAAAACTAACAAAATAAGAAGACAGCCATATTTAGGGAAAGAATTGAAGAAATTCTATTTCTTTTTGATAATCAAACAACTGTGAGAGAACAAGTTGATCTGCTTAAAGGACATCCAGACCCAAAGAACTAGGAAAATGAGGTTCACAAAGCTTTATTTATTAAATTTTCCTTTACAAGAGTTCAGAATCTGTGGGGGTTTTATTAAAAATTAGGGGGGTCAGGGCCCTCCCTGGTGGCGCAGCGGGTTAAAGCATAGCACTAAGAAGCTTAAGTAACTTTCCGCATGAGTTCGATTCCCCCCTGCCCCGTAGGAGATCCACATGGCATGGCAGACCTCTCCTGGCCCGCCCGCTGCTCCCCTCAGCAGTGTACTTCATCTGTCTGCCTGTTCTGCTCCCCACTCTGTCTCTGATGAATCCTCTCACCCTCCACATCTCTGGCCCGTACCCCAGTTCTGTATGAATAAATAAATAAATCTTAAAAAAAAATTAGGGGGTCAGTGTCACAGACGATAACTTTAATAACCCAGGAATGTGAAGGAAATCAAAATGTAAAAGCTACCAGACACAAACTTGCATCCTAGGACTTAGTCCTAGTTTGTTTAGAAAACAGAATGCTTTAAAAAAAAATACTGGTATCAAAAAACTGTTCATTTTTCCTTCAATTCTGTCACCAGCCATGGCTAGATATCTCTTCTCATATTACAAGATATCATGTGAAAAATTCAACTTCTTTGCATCTTTAATTTAGTTGAATAAAAATCTCATTCTGCAAGTTGGTAATGGTATTTTATCATAATGCTTGCTCTGTCTACTTCACAGAGCTCACATGAACAGAAAGAGTGGAAAATATGTCATCTTCTCATCTAATTTAAACACATTAAGACTAAGAAAGATTGCAAAAATAACTTATTTTAGACCAACAAAGGAAAAACACCAGCAGAATACTTTCTCTTTGGTGGTGGGTGGGGTGGGGTGGGGGGAACTTTTCTATTATTAACCATTTATATAAACAATGTCCCATGACTGTTTCAGTCTGCTTCCCATTTAAAGGTTGAGTACACTTGAACTCATAAGGATGTGTATATTATAAAATGAAGGCAATAGACAGTGCCCCCAGCCAATGAGAATAATGGTTTTCTGAGTGTTAATACTACCTTTCCTTGGGCTACAGTCGTACATTTCCTTTACTTTTTAAACACATGCACACACTCTATATGCAAGCTACTGCTTATATTAACCTGTACACACAGATATAAAATGAACTGTAGGCTGATCTATTGTGGCAGATGGCACAGCGGAGTATAAGAATACTGGAACTTTGGGTTCAGTGAGCCAATTGGAATCTTGGATTTGTCACCAATTTGCTGTATTGCTCTCTCAGGATACCCTTCTTTTCATCTGTAAAATGGGGCTAATAGCAGTATCCTCACAGAGAAGTAATAAGACAACCATGCAAGTAATTGGAGCATAGTAGATACTCGAATGTCTGTTCCTTTCTTCTCTATCTCATTAGACAATACAAGCAAGTAGCATCTGTTTTCTATGGGGACACTAGCTGAAACACTGTCTTATTTTCTAATCTAGATGTTTGATGAAGTCATTCTTTTATCCTCAACTAGCAGTAAACACAGTTGCCTTCCACCTACTTCATGCTACATCTGTTCCTCACTCCCCTTCTTCACCTCAAACACAAAAAACAATATATTCAGGGTACAAAAATATGGTTGATATGCCTCCATTCAATTCCATGTTTCCCCCAGATCAAGGCATCTTTGGGTAAAGAAAATCATCTCTAAAACTTGACATGCCTGTTGGAACAAGTCTTTGTGCTTCATGGCTGAGCTGTTCTAGATAGATTAAACCAATTATTCTCAACTGCAATGTCAGCCTCAATAGAGTGTTAAATCAACTGCAAGTTCTGCCACAATAATCGGTTACTAATAATAACTTTATGCAGAAGCTCTAGATATTTCTGTTTAGATAGAGAAAAAAATTAGTACAAATTCCAGTTCGTGTTGACAATAACATCACTGTCCTAGCTTCCAGTCTTCTTTTAAAAGTGAGATGAAGGAAAAGGGTGGACTTCCTAAGAAAGTAGCAAAAATTTTATAGAAAAAGCTAACAATCTTATTTTTAAAGTTAGGCATGTCCATGAGCACGTCATCGATTCATCTAATACATGTTTATTGAAGTCTGCCACGTGGAAGGCCTGTGCCAAGCACCGAGGAAACAGCAGTACACATGAAATGGTTTCTATGTTCAGGGTTATAGTAAAGATGATATTAAGTTCATTTGTATGAGGACTGTCAGGCAGAAGAGAGTCTGATGCTATTTAAGAGTAAAAGGGGCACAATGGGTTGTGCCCCTGGTGGCACAATGGGTTAAAGCACAGCACAAGAAGCTTAAGAGTAAGAGGACCCAATTTACCTGGGTAGTTGGAAGAAGGCTTCTCCAAAGAAGCAACGTTTTAACCTGAACTCTACGAGCTCTGCGTTGGCTAGCTAGAGGGGTGGGACACAGTTGGGACAAGAGGGACTAGAATGTGCAAAGACTAAGATTAGGTGAGAAAGAAGATCAAGAGGTCAAGTAGTTGAATTAAACCAGTGAGGCTATACTGCAAAATGAGATCTCAGAAGTGAGCCAGATAATAACAGCACTCTGTAACTAAATTAAGAATGTGAATTTTGTCAGATGGCCAATGGTAAGCTATTGAAGGACTTCAAGAAAGGGAGAGTCTTTACCAGATTGTGAAGAGAGCTCCCTGACTGCTCAGAAGGCCAGATAGATGAGGACAGAGAGAAATGTGAAGACTAGTTTGGACACTGGCACATTTAGTCCAGGTCATGGAGGACTATGTCTTTGTTCTCAAGGATGAGAACATCATCTATTGGATTAGATGAAGAAAATATTAAGAACCAGAGTTAAACTGGTTGACTTACATGAAACTGTCAATAAAAACTATTTTTGATGTACAAAAATAGAGATAGTTTGGTCCAACCTAAGAGCAGCAGCAATGATACAAAGGTTTTTCTCCTAGGAACAACAATGTTTCAAGAACACTGTTTAATGATGATGTTCTACAAGCCTTTCTTCAAGAGTAGGCCAGGATCATTTATGGTCATAGTCAAGAGGAAAGAGACACAGCAGATAGACACACACACTGAGAGACCTAAATTAAGGTCTGGGAAGGCACAGATGCATCCAACCCAAGTGATGCGAAAAAAAGCTATATATGCACCACTGTAAGATCAAATAAATCCAGTGTATCCCAGAGCTATTTTAGGACTATTGGAAAACACTTATCCAATTCATTTAGTGCCTGCAGTGAAGTCAGATTTTAAAAACTGGTTCACACTTATTCACCATAATAACCGCAAGAGCAGGCAAGAATGTACTATTTGTGATTTGATTCGAATTTTAAACAAGAATCCAAGTTTCTCACTCTGGAACTCACACAGAGAAACAGGTACGCAGCACAGCATATGCAGGTCCTGCCCTGGATTTCACGTCTGGCACGCTGAGAGGCCAGAGGGTGTTAATGACTCAAGAATGCAAAGCTCCATGTAAAGGACAAAATGGTGCATTAACCACAGTCTAGTGTTCCTTGTTGCACTGTTTGAGAAGAACATGCCTCTTCCTCAGACTGTTCTCTGTTACTGAATTCCAAGGTTCTCATTTATCTTGAAACAAATCACACTGAAACACAGGGCATCATTAATTGCCCGCACAATGTCAGATTCGTTTTCAATGAACAAGGCTTTTGTCCTGAAGGTCATTTCAAATTAGGGATTCACTTCACTTGCTTCTGTCTGGTGTTACTATATTATTCATGATTAAATAGGGGACAGAGAAATATGCCACTCGTGACAGGTAATACTGTACCTTTATAAGATTCAAATCTAATGCAGTAACTTCTAACTCAAGTTAATATTGGCATAGCATTTTTCAAGGTATTAATACTAAATAGTTGATATCTTACAGATATATTCCCTATGTGACAGGTTTGTGATGTCTTCTTCATTACCTAAGATTTAATTACCTTCTTAGCTTATTTTATTTCTGAACTGCTTTAGCAAATAGACGGATTTTTAAGTTGAAATGAGTATTCAATTTCTATATTTGTTAGTCACGAAAGCAATCTATCTTTCATAATTTTAAAAGAGCTTTTACATGCCTGTCAAAAGTGAAGATGTGGTCCTCCCTGGTGGTGCAAAGGGTTAGGACGCAGCACTGCAAGCTAGCCACAGCCACTACAGTGTGAGCTGTAGGGATCGGATCCCTTGCCCCAGAGGTGATCCACATGGCGCGGCAGACCTCTCCTGTCTCATCCTCTGCTCCCCTCAGCAGTGTGCTTGTCTGTCTGCCTGTTCTGCTCCCCACTCTGTCTCTGGTGAATCCTCTCACTGCCCTTGCACCTCTGGCCTATACCCCAGTTCTATGTGCGTAAATAATCTTTTTTTTAAAAAAAAACTGAAGATGTTATTTATAATCCATTTACTGGGTAATTTAAAATTTTTACAGGCCTGTCTCTTACGAGCTGATTGGAGTTGTCTAAAATAATAATACATTGGAGAGTTTCAGTACTCTATTACTTCTGGCTTTACATTTCACACCACCACTAGGATGGTGTGGGATGGCATATACATAATCTGTGGCAGAAACCCACAGCTCAAAATGCTTCTTTTTCTTCATCCAATCCTTTGCTCAGACTAAATCAAGTCACCAAATTCTGCTTGTTCTCCCTTTTAAATATCTTTCTAATTTCAAAGCGGCTACCTTAAACTTGAAAATCTATCACATGGATAGCTGCCAGAGCTTCCAAAAGTCCTTTTCCTTCTTTTAATCATTTTCCTTTTTCAGCAAACCACAGTACAGCCCTGTGACCTTTCCAGACACACATATCTGGTTATGTGCTTCTCATGACAAAACTGCAATGTTTCTCCCTTGGTGACATAATACAGCTTAGTGTCTTTGGCATGACAGACAAGGCCATCTACCGCTTCACTCCCCTCCCAGACAAAACCCTACTCCAGCCCACATCTCCCACAATTGAGAGTAACCTTCTCGCCCGTGGGGGGCACTCATAGTAGAAGGTGTAGCTTGTCAGATACACACCTGCTGGGGTGGATGGGAACTAGGGCAGAGCTGGCAATTTTGGCAGCTAAGCTTCCAGGGTTCTGGCAGTTAAAATGGCTGTTGCTTTGGCTGGTTGAAAGTTTGGGGTTTCAGCTGTTAAACGGCTGGTGAGGAGGACTGTCTGTGGAGAAGTTGCCAGCTTGTTGAGAAGCTGCCAGCTGCCATGTGCTGCTTCAGCTTGGACCTTGGTCTGTGACCAGCAGACACTATCTACAGTAGGACAGATGGCACCTGGCCAGGTGCCAGCCTATAAAGTCTCTCTCTCTCTCCCCACCCCATCTCTTCCCTTATTCTCACTCTTACTCTCATACATAAATCCTGTTGTTGTTTCTCACTGTGTATTTGCTTTGGGCATATGTCCTGCATTCTTAAATACACAGATGAGACTTCTTTTGGTGAAGGGAGTTGACCTGGTTCTTCCATGTTTGCTCCATTTCAGCAGATTCCTGAATACCCTCTGTACTGGTTCACATCTTTATATCATCATACTTTTCATTCTCTCAACACAGGGATCTTCTGAACCAAGTTTTCCTCTTTGTGTTTACCTAAGCTAGGTAGATCAATTTGTATTTATCTCAGTATACATAGTTATGTTTCCATGGTTGCCTTCCTTTGTAGAACACAAGGAGGGCAAAGTGGTTTTTTTTGATGGTAACAAGCATGATGTCCCGCCAATGGCATGTGCTCAGTGATGCAAGAATACATGTTAAATGACATTTGCTTATTTTTGAAACAGTAATGCTAGACACTAGAAAGTGTGCTATAAGAACATAGGACATGTCTTCAAAGTAAAAATTATAAAATGCCCAAATCTACTGAATTTCTAGCCCAATTTCTCCATTTCCACTAGGCCTGCTTCTTTCTGCACTAAAGTAAAAATATCTGATTCACAATCACAGAAAGAGTTCTGCAAGTGATGACTAGTCACAGACATATCATCACATGATATACCTAACAGAGAGACAGTGGCCACCATGCCATGTATAATGCATGACATCTGTGGATAAAACTTAGCATTTAACCTACTCAGAGTTAAGAAACAACTTGAAAATCTTTAAAGTTGCTATAAGTAGATTATTTATACTATAAGTAGATTATTTTTAAAAAAATCATAATTCATTCACTCATCCTAAAAGAAGGGTTCCCTCCAAACTGTTCAGATCATAGACTGATAATAATACAGCCACTTAAGCCAGAAGTAAAAATCAAAAAACAACAGGAAGTTAAAATCCCAGGACCTGAGAAATATTCTAATTTACATTCACTCTTAAGATGCTTGACTAGACCACCTAAAATATATCTCCCTATCTTAAAAATATACTTTAAATTTAAAAACTCTATGAATTCAGTCTTTTCCCTGAATAAAACTATTTTATTTGCTGACTTTGCCTACAAATGATAGCATATAGCCTATTGAGTCTGATTAACCAAGGATATAAATTGCCCTCAAGTATTTGTTTTTCCTACTCTTTATAAAAAAGATCACCAAGAAGGAATACAAAAGGTATTGCCTGCCTACCTGCATTCACTCATTCAGCAAACATCTATGCAAAGCCAATGCCAGGTCCCGAGGCTACTGAGATGAATAATTCACAGTCCTTTCCTTCAATAAGTTCCCAGCTCTGTGGGGATATGACACCTAATCAGGTAATTGTAAAACCATGTGGGAGGTTAGTGATAGAGACATGCACAGAAGAGGAGTAGCAAACCCACAGGTGGCTGAGCAGAACATATGCACATTTTGGAGGCTTAAGAAACCAAGAATAGGCATGCTAGAAGTATATTTGTAGTGAGATGCATGGAATGAGAGGGTGAAGTTTACAGCTACCAATCGCAGTTCTTTAATTGGGGGACTCTAGCTCATTTGCTGGGAGAGGAGTCAAGGATTGAGTAGGAGGATCTCTTCTAAGAGTAGCGAAAAGGGTGGAATCCTTTTTGAGAGGAATATGAAAGGGAAGTGACTAAGACAAGGAAGCTCCAGAAGAGTGTCTCTGAGGGCCCAGTTAGGAGCCTGAATCCAAAGATAAGCTGCCTGGTAGAGCTGCAGGCGAGGAAAAGGGAAATAGGTAGAATTCCAGGCTTGGTTTTTATAGTCCCAATCTCAGAAGAATACAAGAAAAAATAAGAGGGCTCTTGAGAAATCAGGTCAGATAGCTAACCGAAACAGCTGCATAGGAGGAAGTCTACTCAGTTAGGTGTGATGATTGGTATCATCATGCATCCTTTTTTGCCCAGGACCATTCTGGCGTCATAAGTACAGAGTTCACTTCTATTTGCAAAAGAATCCCTGTTGGGGAATAAATTATAATTTATTTTCTCCTAATGATTGCCTGGGAGAAATAATTACAAGAATAGGCCAATAGATCTCTAGGAGGCTAAAGGAATAGGGTGGTGTGGCAAAAGATTATGATGAAGTTATTATGGAGACGATAAAGGGTGTAGTCCTGGGAGTAACTAATATCGCACAGAGATGAGTGAAGGTAGCCCAGGAAATAGGAAGTGAATTGGTTGATGGGTCATTCTCTCGGTCATTGAGATCAGCATCCAGCATTTACTAGATGTCCCATTGCTGTTTGAGGATGTGGCCGGAGTTGGAGTGGGAAAAAAGACTACGAGTCAGATCCCAATGTTCCCAACAATAATGGGTGATCAAGAGGTGAGTGGCAAAAATAAGAAGGATTGTGAGGCACAGGTGTGTGCCTAACATGTCATGTAAAGTGTACTTCTGAAAGAGGAAGAAGAATGATCAGATAGCAGCAGAGACAACCAGTTTATAGGGTACCAGAAACTAAGACACTCCATTATGCCAACTGCCTGTGAAACATGGCCACAGAGAAGAGGAATGGTAAGATTCCCCCCTGTGAGGTCTAGCTGCTAACCACAGAGGGCAAACAAGGCCCCACTAGGGAACAGGCTGTGGTCTCTGTCTCAGTGAAAGTGAATCCTACTGAGGTCAAATGAAGTCTAGAGGTCAAACTCCAAACTTTGCAGGAAGTTTAAGGCATCAGAAAATGTCTTGTCTCTCTCTCTCTCTCTCTTTTTTTTTTTTATAATCCTAACCTATACCTTGAAGGGAAATAAGATGATGATTCACTGCTTTAACTTTTCTGGACTGAAGTGTTAGTTCACTATTTTATTTTATGCTATTAGTTAACAATTACTAGAAAAAAGCTGACAACTATAAATAAGTCATTTCCACTTCCCACATATGGATTTTGAACATCAGTCCTGTGGGGGAGAGAAACATAACTCATCTCATCATGTTTCTTCCCGTGTGTGCAGCATAAATAACAACCATAAGTTGCTCTGAATTCTCTGAAAATGTACAAAATAATATTCTCAAAATACTTTCAAAATTGCAAATTAAATTATCCCAGCATCAGATAGAAAGTACGTGTTTGAAACTCAACTAAAAGAAGCTCATCAAATTCAACAATTCAAAGTAATTTGAAAATGCCACAGTTCCTTTGCCCTTCAATCATAGGTTGGAGCTGGAGTGGACAGTTGGTAACAGGAGTCGTCTAGGGTTACTGGTTCAGGGGATAAGGGAAGGGAAAAAAAGGAGTTGGAGAATAGCCCATCCCTAAACCTCCTCCAGAAAGACAGGCCGAGGATGGCCTGTACGTCACCCCTGCCCCAGTTACTGGGAGGCCTCGACACATGTCCTTGAGCGCCTGACAAATATCTCTTCACTGAAAATGCCCTGTCATCCAGCACCGACCTAAGTGTTTCCACTTCTTCAAGTGCTCACTAGGAAAGAGTTCTCAGCTCGAGGATGCCAGAGGCTCACCTCATGTGTTCGTGTCACATTTTAATGATTTTTCTTTGGGTCAACCTCGAACTACATATGAAACAGAATAATGAAAAGACTGTAACTAAGGTCACCCGTTGTACAGAAAGAAGGAGTGAGTTTTGCTTTTATTTTTTGGTTTGTTCTTAAGAGGAATTCTATGTGAATGATGTAAACAATAACAAGATCACTGTCTGAGCTAAGGACATGTCTGAAAAATGGTGGCAATATGGGCATGCATTATTTTATTTCCCCCTGTTTCATTATTTAGATCCACATGCTTCAGCAGCAGTAGGTATCTATATTTATCTCACAAGTCTGTCAAAAAACACTGCAGCTGTAGCTATTAGTTTAACCAACAGATGCAAGTAAGAGACCAGCATCCTTTTAAAAAGGACCTCAAATTTCAGATCAAAATGTCACATTGCAGGGTGAAAGATTGGAAAGCTTTTCAGAAGACAGCTGGTATTAGGGGCAATGGTGACATCCCTGGTGGAGTTGCTAAAGGGGTATATGATCTTTAATTAAAGGAACAGTGGGAGAGCCTCTCAGAAAGGGAGCCTTTTCTCTCTCAGATTCATAGACCTGGAGGCCCTGACAAGACAGAAGAGCTCACTTAGTGACATTTTTCATTTTACTGAGGAAAGGACAATAACCCAGAATTTTGGGTCTGTTAAAAAAAACCACAGTAGAACCCAGGTGAGAACAAGAATCCAGAGAAACCTAGAATCCCTCATGTAATCTCTAATAAGTGGGCACTATATTGTGCCTTTGTGTTTGGAGATAACACAAGAGTTTCCATGAAACTCTCTGTGACTATCACAAACACCTGTCATTTTTTCACCTTTACACATTTTTTTCTAAAGTATTCTGACTCCTTTTGTAGATTACCATTTTCCTTCAACTGGGAGAGACCTTGGTGGGATTGAATCCATTACCTGCTCCTCCAGGGTGAAAACTAAAGCAAACTCTGCAGTCTCTTTTGCCGAAACGTTTTTCTCACATCCTACCCCAGCCCAGAGTAGACATTGGGAACACTGATTCCTGTAGTTGACCAAATATCAAACAAGACTATTAGTAGGTCAATTCCAGCTCCCAAGACTTAATACCTTTCTTTCCTTAATCTGTATTTGGAGGACTTCCTTCAATTAAGGGATTTTCCTCTATCTTTGCAAATGAAATCTCATTTGGAGTAAGTACCCGTGACTTACAACCTGAAACCTTGTAGGGGAAAAGAATACAGAAGTTTGAGAACAATGAGATTCTAGTTAATTCTGAAACTAGATAACACAGATCAAAGGAATTCCTTTAATTAAAAATTCTCACTTGAAGCAAAAGTGGAGAAAAGCTACAAGTCTGCTGAGATCTGAATATAAACAACTAAAGAAATTTTGATGTCATCCTGATATTATCTTGGGATTATAATCATTAATCTAGAGCCTCTTAGAAGAATAGAGACAGTTTCAATCCAAGGTAAAACTGAAGAGGAATTGTAAAGAAGCAACACACACAAGTCTAAGGCTAAAACCAGTATTAGATTAAAACTTAAGAGATGATAAAATTGGTGCAAAAGACATTATATCTAGATATTTGTTTTTCAAATATACCTCATTCATTTAAGTTTATTGTGTAATAGCTTCATAATCTTACATCGTGTTCTCCTTAGTTTTATTTTTTTGAAAAATAACAGAGGGTGGACAATGTTGTAAAACAGGGAGGAAAAATCTAAGGTAAAAAAATATATATATCACCTCTATAGGGCAGGTATTACTATGGCCAGAATGAAGCATGACTGACTCCTTGTGGTGACATGCTTTAATTGTAGTTTCTATTTCTCAGATAATAAGCTTTATAACCAAAGTATAATAAGTAAGAGCAGTACAGTCATAATTTACATATACTTTAGAAAATGTTGTTCATATGCTAAGAAAGTTCTTTAATTCCAAAATGCTGTGGGAGTAAAAAATCCTGTTGGTGGTAATTAAGACAAGCTAAATGTTCAATCATATTGCTCTCTTTGTTGTGCTCTTTATCCTAAGATTTATAAATCAATATGTTGAGCCAACAAGTCTTTGGAAACCAGAAGTTGTAGTAACCAGGCATATGGCATTATAAAACAGAGTTAAAGAGCTTCAGTCAGAGCAACAGGTGTTACAAATTGGGATGAAGAAAAATTTATCCAGACTTAGATTAATTGGGTCATGGGAATACAGGAGGGAATCCTCTTATCTTACTTAGACGGAAAAATCTATCTACAAAAAGACTAATCCAGAATATCATACATCAGAACATTCATGCAGTCAGATAATATCCATCATGAATTTTTAACACATGAAAACCATTTTCACAGACTGCATGGAAAAAAATGCTTTTAATTGTTTCAAAATTCACATTGCACTTGAAAAATATGTTTATAGAAATGTGCTAAAGATTTTGACAAAAAGGACACCAAGTAAATTTCAGAACCAAACATGACAGAAAGCATTAGCTCACATGTAAACATGTAAGTATGAAAAAGCCCAGCTTCCAGATTCCTGAAACATAGATAATTTATCATCAAAAATTGATAATAACAGAAGCTTCATTTTGTTACTGAGTAGCTTAGGCCTCAGCCCAACCTACCTACAGGCTTAAGTAGGTAGTATCAGTTACCCTAGCTCTTCAGCCTACTGATTTGGAGAGCATGTAACTGAAAGTTAGTTTTATATTCAGAAGTTGAGACAGAACTATGACTATGAACTTTGAAAGCATGTTTCTATTAGGGAGTATTGATTTACTTTTTAAAAAAATAAATGACTTGTTTCAATTGATATCACATTAGGATTCTCCCACCCATCAGGTATCACTACTGTAGTGCACTTAACACCTAACCACCCATATTCCCCCAACAAAGTCCACGTACCCAAAAACAGATGGCGGGGCTGAGAAGATGTGGCATGTACACATAATGGAATATTATTAAACAATTGGTCCTGACTACTAAAATCTGCTTATAAATCCACAAAAGAAAGATATCCAGTCAACTAATCAATGTAGAAATATACAGGAAAACTTACTTGGGAGCACTCAGATGGAAAGGTAGGAAGATTAAATTTACAGGCTATGTTTGTTAAAACACACACACACACACACAAAACTACTGAACATCTTACAATTCCCCAGAGCGGTCTATGAAAACTTTTCCCATTGATGTATAGATAATATTAAAATAAATGTTTATTTTATACTACAAACACTGAATTTAAAACATTTTAACCTTTTAATTATGGAAAAATCTAAACATATACACAAGTAGAGAGGATGGAACAGTAAACTTCTAAGTACGCTTCAATTACCTCCATGGCATAGGCATGATATAGACTAAGATGGTAGCTAGCAATCCCAATATAGGTGGCAATACTCTCAAATCAGTTTCCAATAGAACTGGTCAGATGAAATCTCTCCTTGGCTTTCACTTATATTTTTAAACCTAGCTAACTATCTTTAGACCCAAAGAACTGATTGGAGGGACTCTAGAGATCACATCTAATTGACCTTAGTCCCACTTGATGCAAGACACATCTCCCTCTCCCCACCAAGGTCCTTACAGTGTAAGGAAAGTCATTCTAGAAACAAGAGGAACCACTAAAAATCTGGAAAAGTTGCCCTTTGAAACAGCAAGCACCCCACCATGGAAACTTTGAAAACAACATTGGAGTTCAGCAAACACCTAATATCTTGGTGCAGTGGGGAGAGACAGACCTGCCTTTGAATTGTTGCTTTGCTACTTGACAGTGTACCTATTCTTTGAGCCTTGGTCTTTCTACTACAGGGTTGGTCTTAGGAATCGATGAAGCCAGACAACTAAAATGGCTAGTACATAAGAGATACTCAATTTTATCTCTTTCTTTCACCTCCCTTAGCTGCCCAAATAAATTACACAAATGACAGAAAAATATATAAAAATGTTTTCCTGGAGGAAGTCATAATACATGTATAATTTTTCAGCCAGTCATTATGAGATAACATTTACTGAGACATTAAATTAGTAGAGTTTTTCTCATGGAAAGAGTGTCCTCTAGACAATCCATATGTAAAGAGGATTGTAGAGTACAGTGCTTTCATATCTGTATATTAAGCTGGGACAACACAGGATAAATCACACCAGAGATTCATAACAATAAGTACTAAATCCACTTTTCCCCTTTCAGTGATTTAGAAAAAGAAAAACTCTTGATAGAAGGGAAGATAACCTTATTAAAATGAAATGGGAAAAAAATAAAGCAAATAAATTTTTAATTATCTTTTCTCTCACGAGGTTGACACCCAGGTCCAGTGGTAGAGTACTTCAAATTTGTGACTCCCAGATGGTATCATTGCCTGCGACCTTTCAACAGAAAATAATTTCTAGTATAGCCTTATCCCTGTAATTGCTATTTTTCTGTGGCTTGGCTGTCTCTCTCTGTATTCCAAAACTTGCAGCCAGTGTAGAAATTTTCTAACAGCTACATAAGACATCATTATTATTTTATGAGATTTTTTTTTAATAAACCTCTTTTCTAGAAATACTTGCCATGTCACAAGTGCCATATGACTTGCATCACATTATACAGCATGCTGGGCATTTGGGCGGCTCTGCATTTGATTTTTCGCCTATGGTACATAGGCTTTTGGTCATTTTATTACAGATTTTTTCATTTTGAAGATGGTACTCCATCTTTCTTTTTTGTCACTCATCAAAGTAAATATGACTCTACTTAAAAAAACCTAAATACTGAAATTACTTATTGAGTGTTTCAATTGGTGTATGCTGTGTGGCAATCACCACCAAACTTGTTAGCTTAAAGCAAAAATGTTCTTCCCTGCTTTCCCTGAGAGCACTCACACCGCTGCTATTGGCAGGATCAGAAAGTTCAAGGTAGCCTTCCAGTATCTAGCTGTTGATTCTGATTGTCAGTGGGGCTGGCTCTGCTCCTCCATTTAGCCCCTCCTTCTCTGGTAGGCCAGACTTACTTTTACACATGACTCTCTCAGGACAGTGTCCTTATCCTATGTGGTCTAAGGCAGAAAATGCAGGTTGTAGGTTGTATGTTATTGCCATTGCATTTTATTGAAACAATTCAAACAGCCAGACCACATTTGCAGGATAGGTAAACAGACTCCACCTCTTATTAGGCCAGACTCCACCTCTTATTGGGCAGAAGTTTGCCATCATCTTTACAATCATCCAACGACAGAGGATTCTAACCAATGGTAACCAATGAAGTGCCCTGTTTTCTCAGAAGTATCCTATCTCCCTCCCTGAAACACAAGCACAGTACAGTGCTTCTAGCTGTGATCTACCACAAGTGAGAATCTATGCCTTTGCCTAGAACAGGAACACATCTCTCCGTTTTGTGGCTGCAAAAATTCTTTTATCCCTATCTGCAAGATGTTTGAAAAAAAAAAAAAAACACAAAGTTTTCCCCCCACACTAATAATATATGGTCAACTAGGAAGGATAATGGGGGAAGGGGTTGGGGAGGGGCGGTGTTTAATCATTTACAATACCAACAACTAGGTGGGTCCACACAGTATAATAATTCAGATCTGCAGGTGGAGAACGTAATTGGGATAGCACAGTGGCCCTCAGTATAAGCCCACAATATCGTTAGGCACAGAACAATCTTTCCTACATTCAATAAGTCCTAAGAAAACCAAGAGACAACTAAACAGCAATACATGGTGATCAAGCCTGGGCTGGTAATTAGAATCCAGGAGCTTGGCCTCTCCTGTTGCTGACCGTGAACCTAACTCCTGTGTCTCTTTCCACACGACAATATTGCAGTTGCTCAGAGGATATGCAGAGTGTTTTTGATGTTTCTGATAAAATAAAATGGTAAGAGACCGACAGTTTGATTTCCCCTTCAATTCAGGCTAATGCTAATGAGTTGGACCTTTTTTTATATATAATAGTTTATTTTTACATCATTTTGTGTATTTTTCCATCTCAGTTGTAATCCCCGTGGGCTTCCCATCACCAAATCCCCCATGTGCCATCACCATAGTCCCATTTACTCCCCCACTCCCATTTTATTCCATTTACCACCCCACCCCCATAAAATAGTTGTTCATTATTATTTCCTCCCCCTGGTCCTTTATGCTCCTGCTATGAGTGAAACCATCCAGTATTTTTCTTTTTCCTCCTGGCTTATTTCACTAAGCATGATCCCTTTCAGTTCCATCCATGTTGCTGCAAAAGACATGAGTATATCTTTTTTGATTACTGAATAATATTCCACTGTGTATATATACCACATCATTTTAATTCAGTCATCTACTTTTGGGTATTTGAGTTGATTTCATATATTTCCTATCGTAAATAAAACAGCAATAAACATGGAGGTGCAGATGTCTTTTCGAATCAGTATTTTTGTGTCTTCTGGGTAGATACCTAGGTGTGGGACTGCTGAGTCAACTGGAAGCTCCATTTTTAGCAGTTTGAGAAACCTCCAACAGCTTTCCATAATGGTTATACTAGTTTGCATTCCCACCAGCAGTGTAGGAGAGTTCCTTTTTCTCCACATCCTTGCCAACATTTGTTGTTGCTAGTTGTTTTAAGATGTGTCATTCTCACTGGTGTGAGGTGGTATCTCATTGTGGTTTTAATTTGCATCTCCCTTATTACAAGTGATGTTGAATATTTTTTTATATGCTTGTTGGCCATCTGCATTTCCTCTTTGGAGAAGTATCTTTTTAGCTCTTCTGCCCATTTTTTGATGGGGTTGTTATGAGTTGGACATTTTAAGAAACTGGAGTGCAAAGGAGAACTTGCCCCAATTTAAAAAATATTTTATTTAGAAAAATATAATCATCAAGTCATTGCAGAGCTTTGAGAGTCAAAATACTCTCAAATATTAGGACCATAGTCATAATACTAAATGCAGTGATGTTTCCCCTATAAATCAGTGATTAGTATATTCAAGGCCTCTGCTGCTTCCTTGGTGTTTTTCTTAGTTTGGAAATTGGATAGATTCATATTTTCTCCAATAAAGAGAAAGACACAGGAAAGAGTAAAATGTAAGATGACGTGTGTGTGTGTGAGTGTGTGTGCAAGTGTATGGAGAGAAAGATGAAGAGGAGGAGGAAGAAGGGGAAGGGAGAGAAGAAAGAAAAATAGGGAGATTCATTCATGTATGCTATGTAAGGCTCAGCTAAAAGAACAATTCCACCTAACGTCCAGAACAATATGTGCTTCAATTGACTGGCTGTCAATCTCCCAACTTGTTTACAGTCAGTAATTAAGAATATGTGAGATGATATATCACAGCCACAGTTCTCTTTTCCTACAACCGGCGGCTGTGATATACCCTGATTCTGCACCTGCTCCAGTTTCTCAGTTTATGTGATGCCTCTCTTTCTGGTATTAACAGATGATACTTTCTTACTTGAGAAGATATGAACTCTGCCATCATCTCTTGACTCTAGCGCTTAAATTATAGCACTTAAAGAATGTACAATGTCCAGAACTGTGAACAAATAACTGGAAAGGAGTTAACAGCAAGGTTGCAGCAATGGGAATATGACCCAGTTAGCTGTCAGAGTTTAAACTGTGGCATAAACTGTGGACAGCAGTATTTGCCAAAGGCTCCTGGTTTTAGAATACTCAAGTTCAGATCTGAGATTCTAACATATTATCCTTTCTCTAAACTAGCCTCTAGTATCATAATGTACATTTTGTTACTGTAAGCTTTGCTACAGTGGACTTCTCAAAGAGTGATGAAATGGGAACAGCTTCAGCAGAATGTAACAGAACAAAGGGAACAAAACCACAGATGAACAGAAATTGGTACTCACTGCCTCTAAGGGCAGAGCGGTTGAATTAATCTTCTCAAAATGCAGCTAATTGGAATTGGACTCCAAAGTAAATAGAGATAAGGCTTATTAGATTACAATATGCATAAGTGTGGAAGGATCAGCAAGAATGAGGGGTGGCTGGAATAAAGAGAAATTCTATTAGAGTAAGGATTTAAACATGCTGAAACTTGGAACAAGGAAAAAATGTTTAATTTCCACATATCAAATTCTGAGCATGTCCTAATTATGTCTGCAAATGAAGGTTCAATAATCTATGAAGTTAATTCCCCATTCTAGAAATGCTGGTAGATCCCTCTCTGGAAGGCGTTTGACTTCTCTGGGACAGGTACTAGCCTACCTGCACTCTCTGATTCCACAAATCTTGTTGGTCACCTATTTATAAGGTCATCATCCACCTCAATATCACAGGGAGTATAATTCTGAACAGGAAGCAAACTGGCCTCTCTCCCAGGAAGTGAAGTAGTTAATTCTACCAGTGCTAAAATAGCCTCTCCTCCCAGCAAGTCTACTGACACCCCAGTCCTCTCCACTCTCACATGCCTGCTAGACACTGACCACCTAGCCATGGCCTCCGCCTGCATCTTCTGACCTGCTGGATGTAGGTTACTGTGGTTCCCAAGCTTGACTTCACCTGTCTAGCTGGATCCTACCACAACCACTATCCCAGCATCTTCATGGCTACCTATATTCTAGTGTAGATTATTATATCCAAAGCTGATTTTTTTTTAAATGATAGGCTTAATTAACCTGCATTACAGTCACATTAACTTTTGCTTTGTTTACCTCTCAAAATCATTGGAAGCCTGCCTAGTTCCACTAGACTCATTGGTCCAAATTCATTAATATGCATATGCATAGATATGCTTTGGTTCATAAATGTTTATAAAAGTGTGTGCATATATATGTTCTGCAATATGTATGTGTGTGTACATGTATATGCTTGTATATGTGTATGTATGTATGTATGTATACTTCAGTGCATGTATGTATGTATGTATGCATGTACACTGCAGTCCATGATATATATTCAGGCTGACTCTCATAACAGTGTTCTAGACAGCTTTTCTCCAGAGAGGACACAAAAATACTTTTACTCTCATTTTCCAATTTACAAAAATAAAAATAATGCAAAGTGTGTTTTATAATGAGTTCACTGATGGGTGTCAGACTTTGTGAGTGAAGGAGCAGGAGGAACCCCAGCACCTCCAGTTTAGCATCTTGCTAGCTACTTCTTTGTGTGGTAGGAGCAAAATGCTGCAGCACTGGTATGGGACTTTGTTTTTAATCACAGAATTCCTAAGTGTAATTGGGAAGTGTATGTTTTCACATGCAATACTGCACCCCAAAACAAGTAGTATCAAATGCCACAATAAGCAAAAAGCAAAGGTCCTGCCTGCCTGAATCAAACTGCCCTTTGTAAGTTATGCTGCTGACGAGGCTGGGTAGAGAGGCTTGAGGGGTGAGGCTCAATAGGCACCAATGTAGGGGCTCAGTTCAGATCTGGGTTTGAAGTCCTCCATGCCATTTATTACATTCCTCAACCTCGCAGAGTTTCCTCAGTGAGAAATCAGAAGTAATAACTCCTACCTGACAGGTGCAGTGTGAGAAGAAAAAACAATCGATTTGGGCTACCTGGCACAGAGCAGGTTCTCAACAAATAGCAGCCAACATTATTTTTCAATGCAATGCAATGATAACCTCCTGTGAGACTACCTTACCTATTTAGGGCCATTTCTAAAGAGACGCAGAACCATATCATTACAAGATATTTTAAATGATAATTATTAGTCATATACTGTATTTTCCAAGTACATACTGACATAATTTGGGTCATTTATTTCAGGATTGTGGGTAAGTTAAATTGTTTTGCTATTTTCCCATAGCATGCATATTTTATCTCCAAATCTGCTGAAACCCTTCAGCTGCCTAAACTTTACTCACAGGAGATCCACCAGGAATGATTAATGGGAGAATGATAAAGCTTAATGATTCTACTGTTTTTCTTCATTGTTATTTTTGTTCATTTTGTACATGGGGGTAGAGGTTGTCAACCAAACTTTGTGTGTTTTCAAAGTGACAAGGGATAGACATGCTGCAAGCCCCTTATCCAGAAATGCAAGGGTTTAGAAAAATATACTTTACAAATGCAGGAGGGAAACTATGAAAGGGTGAAGTATGGAAAGTGTAGGTCCTGTCTGAATTCAAGCTTGTTTTTAAGGACCTTGCAGCAGCAAACTGAAGGGCAGTCTGGCCACCCAATTGCTAACTACTGCCCCACACAACAAGTAGAATCTGGGAGAAGTCCTGATTGTGAAAGATTTAATACAGTCTGCTAGATAAGAGAGATCTTTAAAAAAAAAAAATAACCATTTATCCTCTTAGGATAGTCAGAATCTTGCAGAATAAAAAAGAAAATAAGCATGTGAGCAATAATGTCCCCTAAAATATGTCTTGATTGGTTGAAGATTAACAAGAACAAATTCAGAGACTTAAGATGCAAAGCCAAGAATTTTAGAAAGCAAGTGACTACTGTCCTGAACAGTGTAGGACACTGTGGTCAGCAGGAACTTGCTAAAAGGAGTTAGTACATTTTTCCTCAGTGAGAAATTCCAGAGTGTTTTATGCCCTTGGATGAAAATGTAAAGTCCCAATGGGTTTAGTTCACATTTCCAATAAGCATGCCAAAGACTGAATGTTGTCACATATGTCATCAAGGCAAATTCTAAATTTTATTACCCTTTTTTTCAACATTTTCACATGAAATGTTTCACCTAGGTTACAAAAGCAAAGAAAAAATGGTATCATAAAACCTCATGTACCCATCACCCAATTTCAAAAATTAGCAATTCATGGCCAATCTTGCTTCATCTGTCCCCCTCTCTTCTTCCCTGTCCACTGATTATTGTGAAGAAAATCCCACTTTATTATGTCACTTCATCCATAAACATTTCAGCATTTAAGTTTTAAAAATGTAGAATTCTACTCTCACACCTAACCACACTACTATGCCATCAAGAGACATGTTTAGTGGTATCTTGATGTCACTAAACATGCAATTGACAATTCTTGCATAATTACCCATAATTATACACAGCTCAAGCATTCACTTGAAAATGATAGCTGCCACAGTTGGAGACCAAGGTATTCTAGAGTTAAATTATTGATGGTAAGGAGTGCCTTGCGTAGGCTTCAAAAGCAAGTCTATTTCAGTAAAGAAAGCAATCCACTTTTAGGAGCATTTGCTTTCCCCAGTGAACTTAAACAGCACATTTAATCCATCCACTTAACCGAAAGTGATGGAGTGTCTGCACATGGAAAATTGAAAGCATGTTATTTTTAGGCTCAAGTTGTAGAACTCTATATCTGCCCAAGAAAACACAGAAACCTAATGAAGCCAGCCTGGCCAAGTCAGCAGTTGGTTAATTTGTTGGTTTTTCTAAAGAAAAACTATCTGAGCTTTTTCACTTGTAGTTTAGAAAATCAAGAACATAAACTAGTGAAGTTCCCAATACTAAATGAACATGAATGCTGAGGTTATATGTACAGTATGTTAACAATCTAGATTGTGTGTGTACGTCTTTGTGTTAGCTTTATGCAATTTTATCACAAATACATTTGTGTAACTACTATCACGGTCAAAACACAGGATAGATTCATTACAAGATCCCTCATGTTACCATTTTATAAACAGATTGGGTTTTATTTTTTAAGATATGATTCATGAAGACACCTGCATCAAAACCATCTGGGAGGAGGCCAGGTGTTGCTTATAAATTCTGGAGCCTCACTCAAGAACAGCTGAGTCAGAGGTGCTACAGCCTGAATCCGAGAATTTGCATTTAAAAAAAAAAACTGCCAAGAAATTTTTATTTACACTAGATTTTGAGAACCTCTGTCATACTCAGTATTCTAGCTACAGTATATAATTTACTCAAAAGTAGGACTGAAGAGCTCCAGAATGTTTAAATTAAGGTGCAATCAGAACTGCTGTTACCATATCTGATGAATCTATTCCATGCTGAAATGGTAGGACTACTTTAGATTTGAGGGAGAATTGAAGTATCTATGTGCTTTTATCCAGAGTCAACTAAAATTACCAAATTTAGACTACTAATTCTTAAATTTACAATATGAGACAAATCTTTGTTAGTTCCTCCCTGGGCATTGTCCTGGAAACTTTATCATCACAGGTTGAATCCTCACCAAAATTCTATGGCATAAGTCTAAAAGATACACATTTACAGATAAAGAATCTGTAAAGAGAAATAACTTGCCCAACAGATACAACGCTGGTAAGCAATTGATCTGGAATTAAAATACATGTATAGCTGACATCAGTAGTCATACTCTTTCTGTAATACAAGATGATGTAAACATAACAACGGGGCAGTTAATTTTATTTGAACACTCACACTCTCTCAATTTCCTATTTTTGTGATTAAAATTTATCTTCACTGAATTGTGCTAATGTTGTTACCATTTTTATTAGTGTAGGGAAAATGCAGTAGCTCAGGCTTTTTCCACCTTCCCACTGCTGGGCCCTATGGCCAGCACCTGCAGTCTTGGGTTGTGTTGTTCACATTGACACCTGGGGCCTTAGAGGTGTGGGTGCAGGCTCGCACACACCTGTGGTTATGGACACCTGGCCCCTGAGAGCATAGCATATGCATATACACAAATAACAACACCTGTGCTCAGAAGCAAGGGAGAAAAGGGGGGCACCTCAGGGACTCTGAGGCTAAAGGGCTCAGTTGCTGTCTTCCTGCCTCCTGGTCTGTCCTCTGATTCAGCATTAAAGGCCTGTAAAATGGTACTGAGGGCTCCAACATTCTCTTTTCATCTGCGAGAATTGACCATGAACCTCCCTTGCCTGTGATGGTTGCACAACAGTTAGGGAGCTGATTATGATAGGGTTGGGCAGCGCCATTTAAAATATCTGCTACCAGACTGACACAAAGTACAGAAATTGAGAATAAGCATTTAGAAATGTCCATAGCAATTTGACATTGCTGTGACATCCAAGTGAGTGATTAGCAGATCTGCCTCCTGAAAGAGGCTAATTCAGAATGCTAAACACGCATGATAAGTCCCGCGTGGCTCAAGCCACAGGCTGCTTGTAATTTGCAGGACCATGTACTAGATTGTGATGGATTGGGAACAAAGAACTGGTCTTACCCTGTGGGTCACTTGAAAAGTACTGAGTTCTGCAACTGAAAAAGCAGACCGACCCCTTAAAAGCTGCCTGAGCCTTATAAAGAGTCCATGGTTGTCATCCTTGTTGACACACAAAAGCTTTCTCACACCATATTCCCAGCTATGGTCCTTGACAGGTCTGCTCACAAAAACACCCACATACAAATTGTTTACTTGAAGAACATGAGGGAGGGGCAGAGGGCAGAATTCACTCCCAGACCCCTCACACGTGACTCACATCTGGATTGGCATTCCTTTATGGGAAGTTTCTGTTGTTTTTGCTGGTCCCTCCTTTGTTCCACTTTTACTTTCAGTACTGAAGCCTTCTGATTTGGAATCTGACTTCCCATGTCTCCCCTGTCCTCTGTCTCCTTTTGCCTCATGTGCAAGGTCTAGAGCCTCACAGCACCACTGCAGCTACAGTATATGCTACAAACTCGTGTCAAGCATGGCACTTTGTAAATTCTTTTATTTAACTCCTAAAAACGTTTAAGTTATTTTCTCTGGTTAACATAATTAGTAAGAGGTAGGGTCAAGATCTGATTTCAAATTCTATTTTTTTTTTAAAGATTTATTTATTTGTTCATACAGAACTGGGGTACAGGCCAGAGGCTCAAGGGCGGCGAGAGGCTTCACCAGAGACAGAGTGGGGAGCAGAACAGGCAGATCTACGAAGTACACTGCTGAGGGGAGCAGCGGGCGGGTCAGGAGAGGTCTGCCTCGCCATGTGGTCACCTCCGGGGCAGGCGGGAATCGAACTCATGTGGAAGCGGCTTTAGATTCTCAGTGCTGTGCTTTAACCCGCTGCGCCACCAGGGAGGGCCTCAAATTCTATTTTTTAACCCCTTCAGACAAAGATTGAACGTTATTAACATCTCAATGGAGTTAGTATTAAATGTGTCCATTATACAGAGAGAAAACTGAGGCACTCAAAAGGTTCAGATACCTGGTAGTAAGTTCTCTTGACTCACAGCAAAGATCTTCTAGTACTCATTTCAAGACTGTGTTTCTCCTTTTGTTCTACTATATACAACCATTACTTTTATATAAATGGAGATTCACTTGAGCTTAATATCTCAGAACAAGGCAACACAAAAGGAATAATTTCACTTGATGTTATGAATGCCTACAGCTTCTACACTGTGTTTTAATTTGGTTAGTATTTAATTTCAGCTCCTTGCAGGTGAAAGCAAAATGAGGCTGTATACAAAGAGAAAACTGAACTATAAGGAACAGATAAAAATAGAAGAATGTTAGTTTTTTTAAAATGATAGTGAGTATATTGAAAATTCTATGTTCACAGTGAAAATATCATCCTATCGCACTTTTATGGGCATTGGGAGATTTTAGAGGCATAGAAATTTGGCCTTCATTAAATTTTTAACATCAATATGGAACACAGAATCCAAAAATGACGCTCTAAAAATAAGCCCTAAACATTTTCTCTGTGTATTTGTGTGCATGTATATTTTGTTTTCATCACAAGCTGGCAATCCAATATTTTTTCCCGATACTTGGGTAGGAAAGCAAGATTACTAATTAGACCTCCCTGCTCCAGGATCCCAGAACAGTTCACCGCTCTCCTCCCATTGTTTTCATTTTTCTAATGGCACCAAAGTACTCATTGCAACGCCTAGAAAGTAACTCCAGAAAGACAGACGAACAGTTTATTCAAGGGTGGAAGGATCCTAAAATAATTTCTTACATTTTAATGGCTGTAGTTTTATTGGTCTAATTCCTAATCTTTTTCATGACAATTTGTTGACTAAAAGGTTCACCTAAAAGCGTAACCCAGACTTTATCTCCCAACCTTACTAAACCCCATTACTCTCCATCACCCCTAGTTCCAGCTCCAGCTATTTGAGGGGTATGCAAGTACATGGAGTCTGCCAGGCATCAGCATGGAAAGCCCTTCATCAGAAGGGAATCCAATAGGGCTTCTACTGGTTGGAATCTACAGTAGTGATTTTCTATGCTGTGAGAGAAGCTGATAGTTCAGGAAGGCACATATGACTGGCCTGTGACGACAACAGAAACAGCAGAGCAGGCGTACACTTCCTGGGAAAGCTGGCAAAGTCCTATGGGGGGCCAGACATGCACTAACCAGGGTCTCAGAGCCCCACACATTGCCACTCACAGTCTTCCCTCCTCCCTGTGAACGTTCTGTGAACAGTGGACCCTCAGAAGCTTCGCTTTGTTGATGAGAGCAACCAGGGAGCAAAGAGATTGTATCTGGCCACATGCTCATGTGGGGCTATGCCTGTGATCTCATTATTGTGGTCATTACAGATACAATCAGATACAATCATTTTGGCACAATGATCAACTGCACCCAAGCCCCATTTCCACTGAGGACTCCCCCCAAAAGCAGTCACATCCTTCTTTGATTGCCCTAATGGTACAGACCCCTTCTCCTGGTTGGATCTCCCCTATTCTCAGCCAGGTAGCATCTGGACAACCCCCAAGGTTTTTGACTCTGCAAACTTCCACAAGCCTAAACAGAGAAGCATATGTGTCTTAGAGGATCCTACATCCTCCGAGAGCTGAGGAGATAGAGGTGGGGATGAGGCAGAGCTACTCCCCTCTTTTCCCTCGATACCTACCACCATGATCTGTTCAAACCCCATTGATGGGGGCTGCTCTGTTGAGCCCCAGAAATTCCTAGACCAGATGCAGGGGTCCATTCCCTGTCCCCAAACCTCTCAAACTTCAGAAAAATCAGGTTGAATTTCCCTCAAAGAATTCTCTCTTTCTAGATCACCCAACCTGTACTTATTCTCCTACTATCCCTTGCACTTAGTTGGAGATGTGAATGGCTGTTTTGCACAAAAACAGGCCACCTCTCCAGGGTGGATTCCTTACACCCAGCTCTTTTCTTACATAGTGTGGGATGGGACGTGTCTATACCAGTTTCAGTGTAGCTGGTGTCTCCGTATGGTTCTTGACAGGAAAACTGTATTTCAAAGGGGTCAGCTTGCACAAAGCACTACAGATTTAAAACAGGTGCAATGAGATTTCAGGTTTCCCTTCTCTTTCAGATTTGCTGTAACTATGGGGTAATAGGAACAGTCTCTTCAGACATCCTTTACACAGTGATAAGGCACTTTGCAGTTTTTATGCCAGCGCATTTTAATCATTCCTTACTTAGACCTGTTTCCTTTTTCCTTCTTCCTGTTGGTTCATCATCTAAGAGGAGAAGGGAGCTCAGACTCTGTACATCTTTAACAAGGCTCCAGGCTTTCCAGAAGAATCAGATTGACAAAATTCTTCCATTTCCCACTCAGGGCCAGCTTCACAGGTGAATGACCAGGAGAATGACACAGAGACTCATTGGCTCAAATGTTCTGCTGTTGATGCCCTGAAATTCTTGGTATGTTCTGGAAAGGGGCTCCTGCATTTTCACCTTGCATGGGACCCTGTGAATCAGGTACCCATCCTTCCAGCATTTGTATATTCCACAGGGCCTCAGGGCCTTCAGGCAAAATGAAGACTAAAATCAGTGGAAGGAAAGAAAAGGAAAAGTCAACATTTTTGGTCTTAAGAATTGTGGTAGGAAAACAGAAGGCAGGAGACACAGGAAAGCAAAATGGTCAGCAGTGTGTTGATTTCCCTTCCTCTCCTTCTCTGGAATGGAGCCCAGAGTGGGGAGAGAGTGTGAGGCAGTGTGGAAGACCCAGATGGAAGAGGGACTTCAACTCCCAGTGCAAGAAATTTGGCAAAAGACTCAGTCTGCCCCTTCTAAGAGGGGGGCTCACACAGGAAGCAAACTTGGTATGTGATGTGATTAAGTAGCAGACCTGAAGCTTAGCTCTTCAGGCCAGTCTGGTTCCTGTATCTTGTGGACTAGAGTCAGTTATTCCCTTGTTTCCAATGGCAGACTGAAGGTCTCCAGTGAATCCCAGTTCAGCAACCCTCCAGCCCATCTTGAATCTGCCATGAGCCGCACCATGCTAGTAGCTTCCAAGACCCACACACAACTCCCATCAGGGAGGCTTGCAAAGCTCTAGTCACCAAAACCTAGGTAATGTACAGGGTAGACTACAAGGTCCCATGAGCCACCTCCCACTATAACCAGAGGTCATGTCAAAGAGGGGGACAGAAATAGAAAAGGCCCGCTTATCTAAAAGCATATTTTAGATAGCAGCCCAGATAGTTTAATGTGGGATGACAACTGTTCTTATCCTCTTCTTTGTAGTTTGAAGGAAGGAAAGAGTTTGTAAGGAAGACCAGACTGATTATAGAAAAAGCAAATAATGGAATTACAGTTCTTCTCTACACATGGGCTTACGAGCCTACTGTGTTTCATGTTGTTACAAGCATTACCTATTACAAAGAACACAAAGATGGCATATGTAAATAAATCCACATACATAACCTTAAAGCTCTGTTCATCTAGTAATTCCAAATTTTTCCTTACATATTTTCAGCAGTCTCACGCAAACTGCTTTTATAGGCATTGTCATATTTGACCTCAAAACCATCCTGCAAGGAAGGTAAGAGAGATACTATTGTCAATATTTTGCTTTGGACTTGGGGACGCTAAGGGGCCATGGGGCCAGTAGAGGTGATACCACACCAGGAAGTCAGGCCAGACTCCACATTCAGTGTTCTCTCAACCATGCCATTCAGGACCATTTGAAAACTTATCCCAAGACTACTAAATGTGATAAATGTGCATATACCTCCCTCCTTTCTCTCTGCTAGTCTACTTTCCTTCCTGGTCAGGAAACTTCTCTGGGCAGCTGCTCTATTTACTATCCTATTGACTTCTGCTCTTTTATTATTTCTTTCCTTTTGGTACTTTAACATCATTTTCTCCTTTTAGTCTTTTCATATGGAAATGGAGGTCTTTGACTTTAGGCCTTTTTTTTTCTCTTCTAAGCATTAAGTAAGAAAGCAAAGAAGTAAGAGTTAGTGCTACAAATTTTCCTCAAACTGCAGCTTACACATTTTTATATGTGGCATTTTCATTTATTTATTTTTTCTTTTCCTTTCTTTCAGTTAGAACTTCTAAGAGAAATTTTAGATGTATTTAGTTCCCAAATATTGCAGGATGTTTTTGATACATTTCTGTAAATGATTTCCAATTAAGTTCACTGAAAAGAGGAACATACCATGTATAACATACACCTTTTAATTTTATTTTCAGACTTGTTTTTATGCTTAGAATATGCTCTATCTTGGTAAATATTCTCTGTGTGTCCTGCTGCTTTGGGGGGGGGGTCAATGTTTAATAAATATCAATTAGGTTATTACTGACCATAATCATATTAGATTGATAGTGTTCGAGTTTCTTGACTTTTTTTACATGTCTGTTGTATCATTATTAGAGGGATTCTGAAATATATCGCCATTACTGTGTTTTCCCTTGCAAATCTACCACCTTTTGCTTCATTATTTTAATGTTATTAGATCTATAATATTTATAATTATCTCCTTTGGTTGAACTGGCCCCATTATCATTATGAAATCATTTCTTTATCCTTGGTATTATTCTTGGTTCAGAAATCTTTGTTTAATATTAATATAGCTAGACATTTAAATTTTCTTTTTTCAGGTAAAATACATAATGTAAAATTTACTATCTTAACTATTTTCAAATACACAGCTCAGTGTTAGACACACTTATAATATTGTACATCCCTTATAATACTTTTAATTTTATAAAACTGAGACTATATCCTCTTCATAATAACTCCTGCTCCTTCTTCCTCCCAGCCCCTGGCAACCACCATTCTACTCTCTGCTTCTCCAAGTTTGAGTTTTCTTTTGACTGACATTTCATAACAAGATTTTTCTATACTTTTACTTTAGACCTATATTTAAAGTAGATTCAAAGCACCATATTTTTTAATCACCACAGCTTTGCAATATGTTTTGAAAGTAGGATGGGGAGTGAGAAAGTTTTCTTTCTCAAGACTGCTTTGGTTAATCAGTCTTTTGTGTTTCTCCAGGAATTTTATGATTTTTTTTTTTTCTTTTTTTTGGTTGTTGGTTTTTTTTTTTTTTTTTTGATTGGTTTTTTTTTTTTCCTAAGATATAGTTCAAGTACTAAAGCAATCTGTTTAATTTTTGGTCTTGATTTTCAGATTTATTAGATAGGACCAGACAGCATTTATTCTAGGGCTAATTATCTCCTACTATTTGAGGCAAGATTTGACTACATACTTCTCCCAGGGTTTATGATGTTTTTTGGCTGGCTGGCAAAAATAGGCACTATTTCCAATCCTGTGTGTGTCTCAGACTTGTGTAATCCTTCTGGAAGTTCTTTCCCTATTCCTGGGACATCTCCTTTCATGTGTGTATAATTGAAAAACTCAAAAGGGAATCCTCTGCAGATCTCTTTAATTCTCTCTGTATAGGCCTCTCCTCTCTTCTACTCTGCCCTCTGAAGTATAGTCAAAATGATTTCTCACTTTCTTTTGCCTGAAACCCAGGGTCTTGAAAAGAGTGACTGGATATATTTTATCCAATTTTTAATAGTTTCAGGAAAATGGCTAATCTGGTTCGTATTACTCCATTAGACATAGTATCTTCTCCCACTGTACTTGATGTGTATACATTTGTGTGAGTTATCTTGACAGAAAAAAACTCTGTTTACTTTCTAGAATATCTTAACATGATTTCATAAATTCTACAAAGGCACAAAATTACTCAGAGATATCCAAAGACTGACAATAGCAACAGTCATGAAAACTTTCAAAAGTCATTTTAAAAGACTACATACTGAAGACTTAGGACAAACATTGTTTACAAAATTAACTGCCAGGAAGAGTAAATTACTACAATAATTTCTCTATGTGTACTCATTTGTAAAATATTAAAGCTCTCCATTTTATACCAAAGTATCCACCTTCTACAACTTTTATATACTCATATATAACATATATCCAATCCTCACACTTAAAGTGACCTGGAGTCAGTGAGGCAGATCTTAAAAACATCACCACAGATTTTTAAACAGGCACAAAGAATTATCCCTTAAGCAGAGCATAGAGATTGATGTAAAATAACTTAAAGTATCTTGTGAAGGGACTATTTCAGCAGGAGAGGATTAATGCATAAATGTTGGCTACCCCCATAAGCACAGCTTCTACCAATACTTTAGCATTTTTTGTTGTAAGCAATAAAAACCATTTCATGCCTTGTAAGAAATGGAATGTATTCAAAATGGTATTCAGATGCTCACAGTCGATATGAAAATTGTAATACCTAGCAAGGAAATTAGGCTGGAAGGAAGATATTTGGGAGATCAGAGCTACTGCTGCATGTTATGTTATAACAATACAGTTGGGAGGAGAGAGAGGTCTTTCCTGCTACAGCTGTCAAAACCCTTACTACCAGTGAAATGAATTCAAGCCAGCATTGCTCTTTTTTATATCAAGTTTCAAAGTCTCCAACAAGCATATCCAGGAGGGTAAATCTAACTAAGTACCTACATGTTTGCTGTTGGGCTCCAGAGAGCACCAGAAACCTTGCTTCTCTCAAAGACTCACCCATAGGAGGTTTCCCTGAACAAAAAGAGCATGTTCAGATGTTGTACAAAGACAACAAAGGTCCATTGTATCTATCTTCTGATAACTTTCATTTTTATTTGATAAAAAAAAAAAATCATCCAGGACTTGAAAATGGGACAGAAGGATTACTGAGAATCCTTTCTGTGTAGAAGTAGGCACTATTTAGTAGGCCTGACAACAGGTGGTCTGATTTCCTAGGCATTGCCCCTTTGTTCACTTTGCTATTTGCTATTGATTATGATATTTTACAAGTCTGTATAGGTAAGTTGCAGAAAACAGTGATTAGCTTATCTCACAGCAATTAAAATGGTTAGTCCAATTATACAAACAATTTCTACCTAAAAGAGCAGAGAATTTCAAAATTATAGTTTTCCTATCTTGTAAAGTATTAATCACTTTCTAAATCTAAATTAAAATCTTGTCAAAACATTCTTTCTTTCAATTAATATAAACACATCAGTTTTTCCAGTTGTTTTGATCTATCTCTCCCATCTTCTAGCTCTATTAACAATGAGTTATATTAGTTTTGACATAGTCCATTCTCCATTGGGAACCATAGACACACACATTTTAAGAACATATAAAGGTGTTTGATAACTGAAACAATTATTGGTTCTACAATATGAAAACTGCTAAATCAATATTAATAAATGTTTAATTAAATGACTATGAAATGTGACATTGTGTCAACAGCACTAATTGTTAAAATTAGTGTTCATTAAAATGTCATTACATTTGGAAATAATTAATTGGTCAGATCATCTCATTTTGCAAGAACTCTCAAATATGTAAAATTGCCAAGAAATCATTGCCAATCATAAATTAAATGAGTTGCCAAGTAATTTCCAAAAAAAAACTTGTAAAAGTACGTTCATGGTTAATATTAAATTAACATAGTGTATGAGTATATGTTAATCTGTTTGATAGGAAGCAGAATATGAACCTCAAAAATTTAAGAACTTATAAGCAACAAAGATTAACAGACTGTTTGCCCAAAACTCTGTGAATAATGGGGATGGGGATGCAATTGTTCTCATAGCCATTTTGAAAGCATGTCCAGAATTAAGATGGAAAAGCATTAAAAAGAAAACTTTTGCCACAGATTACAAACCTATACAGTGCCTTTATGTGAATCAGAAAAAGGTGACCCTTCTAAGAGTATGTAGCTCTGTCAAGGCACAGAACTTGATGATCTGGGAATGGAATGAATCTCATCCCTGATGTCTCTTCTACACTAGATGTTATTATTGAGGACACAATAAGTATGTACTCCAGGTAGCCAAAGAGTGGTGACTCTGAAAATGTTGGATACTGTGTAGTAATATTTGGCTACACTTTACATCTCTTTCCCTTCCACAGTCCTGAAACCTTAAGAAATTTTGACCTGGCCAATACTTTGCTTTAGGAACTGACAGAAAAGTCATGTCCAACATTTTAAATAAAAGGAAGATCAGGAGTCCCTTCTCTGAGGTCAGAATGGTATAACTAAAAGTAACTGTGTCTATACAGTGAGGATGTGATAAGAGTCACTGTCAGCCAAGGCAGATTGTACTAGAGCCCAAGAGCATGGGAATCTATTCCTGAGCATGAGATGACATACTACAGAGCCCTTAGAAATAACTGGGGAATATGTATGAGCAGAGTGCAATAATCAGGTGAGTGAGGTCTACATTTACTTTGTAGTCACAAGTTAGTGAAGCCAAAGAACTAGAATGATAAATTTTTTTCTTGACAGAATATCTATGTAACAAAAATTCACACAGAATAAGAGAGTACTCAACAGAAAATTTAAAAAGTTGCTTTCCCTAAATTCTAACATATCAATAAATTACATAAATGTAAATAGTCTAAATACACAAACACAGAGTTGAGCATAGTGGGTAGTAAAGCACAGCGAATTTATATGCTGTTCATGAGAAACTCACCTCCAGTTCAACAACATGTAGGTCAAAATGAAAAATAAAGGAAACAACATACCATGAAAATACCGATTTCAAAGAGAAGCAGTGACTATAGTAATAGCCAGTAAAGTAGAACTCAGAGAAAAGAAAATAACCAGAAACAAAAAAAGGACATTACAAAGTAACTGAAGGATCAATCTACCAAGAAGCAATGTTGATTCTAAATGTGTGCTCACTAAATGACCAAGATTTAGTGAATATAAAACAAAAATTTATACAGCTGAATGGAAAAACAGACAAAACCACAGTAATAGCTGGGGATTTCAATACTGCCTCTAACCAACAGAGACTGCTAGGCAAGAGTCAACCAAGATACAAAATATCTAAAAAAGTTATATTGCAGGATATTGACACTAGAATTTGGATAAAGGGTAAGTATGTAGTTTGTGTATAATATCTACATGACTAATTATAGATAATTATAGGCATTATTTTAAAATATTTTCAAAAGAATTCACGTATATTTACAATACCACAGTCAGCAACATAATACATTTTTAAATCACTCATGAGTATTCACTAAGCTAGACCAATCTATGGCCATCAGACAAACTAAAAATGAATTTTAATTAGTCATGCATAATGTGCATTCTCTGACCATAATGGAGTCAAATTAGAAATCAAATTAGAAATCAAGAAAGAAAACTAGACAATTTCTAAATAAGTGAAAATTAAACAACAAACTTACATAATTTATGGTTCAAAGATAAAGTATCAAAGAGATTTTAAAAAATACTTAGAAGTGAAATGAAAATACAACATATCAAAATATGTAGAATGAAGTAAAGCAGTGCTGAGAGGGTAATTTATTGTACAAAAATACATTAGACATGCAAACAATTCTCAAATCTATCAAGAATCTAGAAATAGAAGGGCAAATCCCACAGCAAAAATGATGAAAAAAATAAATATTTGAAATACATGTATACAAAAGTAGGTAAACAGGAAAAAAATCAATGAATTCTTTGAAAAAATAATAAAATGGATAAGCCTCCAGCAAGACAACAAATAGAGGAGGAGAGAAAAAAGGAAAGGGGAGGAGAAGGGAAGGGACAGAGGGGAGGGGAGAGGAAGTGAGGGGAGCAGGAAAGAGGAGAAAGAAAGGGACAGGAGGGGAAGAGAAGAGAGGAGAGGAGAGGAGACAAGTCACCAAAAAATATAAGTAGTCAAGTATAAAACAGAAGATACAAATCCTGTTGCCATTATAAAAATTAAAAGAGGATACTACAAAAAGTTTTATGCATGTATATTCAAAAACTTAAAATAGATGGACTAATTCCTCAAACACTACAAATGGCCAATTCCATCAGAATGAAATAGATTATATAAATAATTCTACAAACATTAGTGAAGCTGAAATCATCATTTCAAACCTCTTGTAAAATGCCTTTTAGGATGTTATAGGATCAGATGATTTTGCTGGAGAAGTCTACTAAACATTTAAGAAAAGTTAACTCCAATTTTATACAACCTTTTCTGGAAAAGAGAAAAACAGGGAACACTATCCATCTCACTTTGTGAGGTCAACCTCATCTTCAGAACAAATTGGGGGGAGGGGGAGAGAATGAAGCAGTGAATTTTTAATATTTTTAATAACTACCACGTCAAAATGCTTTTTTAAGTTTAGCTAGTAAGATATAAGGATATATGTTTTTAAAACAAATTTGCCTTCCTAACCTATATTACTAGCTCCACTCTTCAAAGGAAATTATTTCTAAGAAAATGTAGTAAGAATTCAGTGTTTGGGGTTAAAGAATCAAGGAAAAATATCTTTCCAAAAATGCAATGTTATTTTCCTATGAGCAGCAAGATGGTAGAATAATAACCAGTGAATTCACAAAATCACTTATCTTTTATCAACATTGCTCATGGTTTCATTAGTCAACCTTGAATCCCTCCTACAAGTCCAAATTCTCAAAATAACTCCACAGGAGAAAACCTCTGCATCCATGGATGCAGAAGAAAAAATCAGGGTCCTCAATTCATGAAGACCCTAAATTCATGAGGAATTTCCAGAAAACATCACCCCGACTTCAGCAAGAAGAGCAGCTAACCTATCCTAGGAGCACTGGCATTGGTCCTAATGCTTAAGAGCAATCCTGGTAACAACAACCCCCAGACTTTCCAAATGAGCCATTTTGCTGCTCTGCATCAGGACCTTGTTAATAGATTCCAGCACCCCTGCTGAGCTTCCATTAGCGAGAACAGCCTTGGGTCCAACTCACCCACAGGGGCAAGCCCCCATCCTTTTTCGTAGCATGACTTCTTTGGGCTCAGTAATGGAATTTAATGTACATGTTTTCCTTAAAACTTCTCAATACAAACCAGATGAATTTCCCCTCTGATTGACTACATGCTATAATGTTAAATATTCTTGCATAGATATACAAGATTGGTACTCAATCTGTACAGATGCAATCATTCCAATCTTAATAAAATAATTCCATGATTTCAGTGTTATATATCATCATCATTATCATTATTATTGTTATTTAGCACTTAGTGAATGGATACCTGTCTCTCATCTAGGAAAGATGATTTCATGGATACTACTAAGAAGTAACCTCTCTGAACAAAGGCCACATGAACTGCAAAGGCTGACATTCAACCAGAAAAACTAAGTCAGTACAGGAAGGGTCCTGTCATCACCTACTACAGGGCATCTATTAAAAAATGGGAAAGTGGACAAAAGATACTTGATATACTGTTGCCTGGGTGCCAGAGATTCTGTAACAGCACTTTAAGTCACTTTTTGAAAGACATGAAAATGAATTTTCTGCCTGTTTCTTTATAAGACCTGATGTAGTATAAGTTTAAATGCATTTTGACCATGATTTCCTATAGCCTGAAGTAGAGCCTTTTCTGAAAAATGGCAGCCATGTTTTCCATATTTTACTGATGCTTTATATTAATCATTTCAAAACACCATCTGCTTCTTTTTGCCAAGGGCCCCAGTTCTGAATTAAAAAAAAAAAACAAAAACAAAACCATGCAGAAAAATTAAACTATAAAAACACTAACACAGCAATAAGTTCTGTAGACCATAGAGTGGGGTCCCAGATGATCCATTGAAAACATGAAATGGAAGTCTGAACTACTGAGCAAACAGCCTATTAAAATGTCTTTCTCAGCAACACAGAAGTGCACTTCAGGGGGCACTTCAATGGGAAGGGCAAAGAGGTCACAAAGCTCTTCCAGTCTGACCAGTGGCAGCAGTACAATGCTACATGACAGGACATCTGCCTGTCTGATCACCTGACATTGTGACTGCGGCCAACTTGCAGCATTTAGGGTTGTCTAGAGATGCTGTGCTTGACTTGTTTTGCTTTTATAATTAAAAATACAAACCATTGTTTGCTCTTTAGTCATTATCACTAAAACATTATCTCCTAACTAAAGATCAAACTCCCTTCCAAAAAACAAAGTATAAAGTCAAGCATTCTTGGGAGTGGGGGAAAAGATGAGGGTAGGTCTTAATCTCACTTGTTCTTTTTCCATCTTCATGGTTTCTCCCTTCCTGTGAGTTCTGTAGGCATCTAAGTTGTGAAGTGGGGACAATCTCTGACATCATGTAAGACTATCAGGAAGGAGGTTTGCATATGTGTGATTTGCAAAGATTGTGAAGTAAAACCTCATTGGTGCTTGTCTTCATGATTAGCAAATGAACATGGGTGTGGGTACATTTTCCAATCCAATAAATGCTGGAAGTTTTCTTAGTAATTTAACATCCTGTAAGCTTTAATATAGAATAGTAAAATTCGGTTGTTGTCTCTATCCTGATACATTTTTTTTTAAAGATTTATTTATTTGTGCATACAGAACTGGGATACAGGCCAGAGGCTCAGGGGTGGCGAGCGGCTTCACCAGAGACAGAGTGGGGAGCAGAACAGGCAGATCGATGAAGTACACTGCTGAGGGGAGCAGTGGGCGGGTCAGGAGAGGTCTGCCGGGCCATGTGGTCATCTCCTGGGCAGGCGGCAGGCGGGAATCGAACTCATGCGGAAGTGGCTTTAGCTTCTCAATGCTGTGCTTTAACCCGCTGCACCACCAGGGAGGGCCCCTGATACATTTTAAACCAAGAGAAAGGACTGACACCCAAAATTATTTTGTCCTGCATTTTCAGGAGATAGGATTTTTTCACTTCAAATTTCTTAAAGTAAAAAAATAGAGGTACAAATATTTTGCAAGTTTAAAACTTCCCCCATGGATTCTTTACAGGTTACTCCACATCTCATAACCAATTCCAGGGTCTCCAGATGCTTTTATAGCATAGATGGAGTCTTTGTCTTTGGGAGAGTATAATTTTACCCTTACTCTTCTAATGACTTTTCTCCTAGCTTTAGTTCCTTCAAGTCTATTAAATCAGATTCCTCACCCTCATTCTTAACTTAATAATTGTAAATGTAGCTGAATGAACATTTCGCCTCACCTATTTCAGCTATATGTGCTTCATTTAATAATTCTAGAAACCAGTTTCTAGTAGTCTCAAGTTTATCTGCCTTCTAAAAGTGCAAGTGAAAATATGCTTCCTAGATTATATGTCACTTCAGACCAAAAGTGCTTGAAACTGTAATGGAGTTATACAAATACTGTAGTGGCATGCATGGAGAAACTGGTAGAATGTGAACGGATTAAGGAAGACTAAGGTTAGTTCCATATACATAAAATCTGTGCCTACTGTTCTGGAGTTGGAGACTGCCACTTCATTAAATTTCCAATCTTTAAAAAATTGAATAATTACACTCTCTTAGATTTGAGTATCTATGCTTCACAGTATGCTCTTATAATTAACTTTGCTTTGCATAGCAGGTGATATCTTTGTGTCTCATCTATCTCTGTTTCTCAATATACAATTGCACTATATGTAAAACAATACCAAAGAAATATACCCCAGATTTGTGTAATATACCCTACTGCACATACTCTTAGCCACCTTTTCACCTCAAATTCTCCCTTCCAGTTCATGGAAGTCAGTGTAATGGTACTGGTCAAACTCAAGGAACAGTTCCTAGAAACAAAAATATATCATTGGAACAGAATATTGCTTGTTCCCTGAATACAATTATGTGTTAAATAATATCAACTAGTTTTATTGAGTACTTCTTTTGTGCTAGGCATATTCATTATGGACTTGCATAACCAGTGCAGTGCCCCAACAATCTTCCACCATGTTCCACAGGCCCTTCCCGCCTCTATTTCCACCATATTACCCCCTGGTCACCTCCGTTTTGCAGTCAGATTGCAGTAAAGATTTTATCACTGGTTTGATTTTGATTGGACCTTTGTTAATGATTTTTTCTATATTCCCTATATAAGTAAGACCACCCTGGATTTGTCTTTCTCCTTCTGACTTATTTCACTTGGCATTATCCTCTCTAGTTCCATCTATGTTGTCACAAATGGCAGGATCTCATCCTTTTTTGTAGCTGAGTAGTATTCTATTCCAAACAGCTTTAAATAAATGTTCTACATAAATGAAATTAATGTAGAAATTACAGTGTAAAATATTTCTTCAGTAAACTTATAAATAATTACATAATAAATAAAATTTTTGACTTTTACTTTCTACAGAGTAAGAACTCCTCACCCTGTAGTGGATATTTTCATTTGTGATAGTCATCACTGGCTATTTTAATCAGGTTCATAAGATTAGGTGCAGAATAAACTGCTGCCAATTCTAATCTGTGGATTTTTAACTTTTATACCTTTTTTCAGCATAAGTTGGAAACGACTGAAAAGCATTTTCATACATGTATATATATATGTATATATGGAGAGAGAGAGAACTAAAATTCCAATGGTGTTTTGTTTTGTTTTTGCTGCTAGAGAAGTTCCTTATATGTGTGTGTGTGTGTGTATGTATATATATATACACACACACATACATATATGTAGAGAGAAAGAGAGAGAGAGAGACTACACAACTAGTTAATTTCAATGTACAGGGCATTCTAAAGTTCCTCTTCCCTTTTGACTCTTATGGTGCTATAGGATGACACTACTTTCATGAAAATACATACATACACACACACACACACATGCATTTTCATGAAAGTAGTGTCATCCTACAGCACCATATGTGCAGAATGAAACAAGTAGACACAGCTGGCTTCTGGCCATAGCAGATGGAAAGAAACCAATGAAGCAGTTAAGCATCAAGCTGAGGAACTCACACATGTGCACACACACCACACACAATTAATGGACACACTGACACTTAAATATTACCTGATGTTGATAAAGCATTCAGCTTCATAGGGAATTTCAGATGACAGGTGACATGAGTGGAATTATTAACAACTCCAAATACTGACAAAGTAGATTTGCCCTTGCTGCTCAGAATACAGAGGTACATGAATTTGTACTTCCACATATACAAACCATCTCAAACTTTCCAATCAAGACTCTTTACTTCACAGAAGGGATTTTAAAACCATGCCAACACTTCCACACAAAACACCTTGCCATAACCTCCCAGAAACTGTGAGGATTTGTGAAATCATTTTAAAAGGCTTCCTCAGTGAGAGGTGGTGAACCTGACATTCTGAAGTTCTGTGGCTTTTATCCCGAGTCCAGCAGTGCTCTGCTCTGTCACGCCTGCTAGGGCAGCACAGACATACGCTGACTGCTGGGCAGCTTGCAGGTGGAACTCATTCATGCTCCCTCTGCCCCAGGTAATCTATTATTCTGTTTTTGGTATTTCCAATGCAGGCAGGCCAGCTAGACTCCTGCTGAGAAGCAGCACTGAGAACTGGCATAGAATGAGATAGAACATAAGGGTCAAAAGGGAAGAGGAACTTCAGAATGTCCTGCACATTGAAATTGACTAGTTGTGCAGTCTTAATCCAGTCACCCGGCCTCATTGTGTTTCAGTTTTCTAATTTGCAAGATGACAGAATCAAAATATATAGTACCTGGCAACTCAAATATTCTTTGTAGAGTACTTATATAAAAATCTGGAAAGAAATGTTTATGATTAGAAAGATAACTTAAAAAATGCACTGGAAAGAATACTTTCCCTAAAAAGATGAAAACCAATAGAGAAGAAAAAAATACCTAAGCCCCAAATACAAAAAAATTAAATATTCTGAACTCCCTATGGTATGGTAAATAGAAAAAAGAAGAAGAAAATGACTGATACATCCTGCAAGGAAGTATTATGGAGAATGAAGAAAATGCCTGGAGAACATAAGAAGATAAACACCTAACAGTCCCTAACGGATCACAAAAACGGATCACCAAGAATGAAGTGTATTCAGCAAGCTCCCAAATGTGTCAAAATGGCAGGGATGACAATTTAAGACTGTAAACAAGCTGTAAACAATCAGGACCTCCCACTCAACTTCAAATGGACAGCCCATTATCTTCCACCACAACTCACTGGGCCTCTGCCTCACTGTTTCCACTTGTCCCTTCTTGTCGTCTCAATTCTGGTCATTTTTCTAGGGTTTGTTACTGCTTTAGCATTGTCTGACCCTTTGTTTTGCTTCTTTGTAGTCTACATATAAATGAAACCATCTGGTATAGAATATCATGATTTCTAGTTCATCAATGATAAGAAGTAAACAGAAATATGAAATTATTTTTCTAAGGTCATACAGAATAAAAAAATGATTTACTGTGCTGCATACTTACTGATTTACGAATGCTTCCTGGGTGCATGGTTAAACTCTTGAACATTTATGTTACTTTTGGGCAATAGAGAAAATGTTTCTTTTTAAATCAAAATTTCTATGTTGCAAAAGTAATTTTGTATGCTCGCTGATATCCACACTATGGAATACTATTCAGCCATAAAGAATGACAAAATTCTGCCATTTAAAAAATGGAAGGAGTTCAAGGGAATTTTATACAGTAAAGCAAGTCAGAACAATAAAGACAAATATTGCACATTTACACAGTATATGATTCAACAAAGTAAAATATCTATGAAACTAGCAAACATAAATAAAGGAAATGAAGTTAGAAGGAAGTGGAAGGGAGCATGGGTAAAAGGTGTCCCAAGGGATGGTGGCAGATGATCTTAATGCTACTGTAAAAAAAAGTTGAATTGACCGTTGTTTTTTCCAAGTTATTTTTTGGGTTTTTTTTATTTCTATAGTAAACATTGAAAAACTACTTCCCACTTGGTTTTGTGGGGAGTTGCTACTACTAACTTGTTAGTTGTTTCAAAAATATAAGATGCTATTTCATATTAATGAATGAATGAATTGTTAATAATAAACTTAGCTTAAACAGAGCATAAATATATAACTCTGTGTTGTTAGTAGCTTCAGAAAATTATACATTTTTACTAGTTGCTGATTTTGAGCACTTAAAGTCTATAAAGTCATTAAATTTTTTATAGTATACAATATATGCATATATTTAAAAGAAAAAAAGAGAATTCACACTGCAAAATTAACAATGGAAGATTACTCTGTCCCACTTCAAAGATTTACCTAAATTTTTGGGGATACTTCAAAACAACTTGGAGAGTTTGCTTAATATATAAATTCTCTTATGATTTCTGGAGGTCAAGGAATAGCAAAAACTATGCATTCTAACACACATTCTAGTTACATCATAGCAACTGAGATCATTATGAACTGATTTCTTTTTAAGCCAGGGGCTCCACTACAATTTTTTCCTACCCCATAAAGAGAAATTATCTTAACTTGCCCCTAGTTAGTCTATAGATGGAGAAGAAGCCTCACCACAATTAGTGGGGAAATGACAAAACTGTTCAGGGGAGACTCCAGTGAATAATATCATATGTAGTCAATTAATACCAGAATATTAGAAAGACAAAATAATACATAGAGAGAGAGAGCAGTGGAGACACTGTAAGTCATAAGATTACATAAGAACACAAAAGAGACTACACAATAGGGCACCGTCATGGTTGGGGATCTTATTAGAGAAAACAGCTTTTTGGCCTCCGTGGAGAGGAATTTTTCCTAAGCACACTCTCTGCCCCTGCAGGAGGGGAGTGACAGATGGGATCAGTAAATTCGGGTGAACAGAAAGGCCATGCTCCACTCTGCTCTGCTTTTCTTCCTCTTGAGAGCACACCTGTTCACTCAAAGCACAGTCCTCTCTGCTCCCCAGGCCCTAAGCCACCCCTGGACATGCAAACCCTCTCTGGTCCTTCTTCTCCAATGCAGTGCAACCTGGGGAGGAAGGGGAGTTCTGCCTAACTCAGAGTTCAAGCTGCCAACTGTGCCACATGGCCAGGAGATAGTGAAAGCCATCACTTTCTTCCTGGCTTTGGCAGTAAAGGTGATATGCAGCCACACTCTTTTTGTTATTATATCTCAACTTATTCAGGAAACAAACTCTTGGGTAGTAGTTTCAGGGTGGTTTTATTCAATGGTGCCATAGAAAAATACTCACTTAAGCTTGGGAAAGGCTTTCATTGATGGTAGATTGATCCACAAAAACTCCAAGCCAAATCTGCCTGATTTCTAAGGAAGCCATCAATCATCTAACGGGACAGTGAGTCCACATTTGAATAATCGGCTTATCAATATCCCAGTTTGGGCCACAGTGCTCTATGACTTGTGCTATTATTTATTAATGTTTCTCTTCTAAAAGGCTCATTATTTTTTCTTTTAAGGTAGTATGCCCATGGGAAAAGACGTCATTTCTATGAAAGCACCATTTGTCAAAGAGTAACACCAAAAAATAGATATAACATTTAATATATGACAGGTACCATTACAAGTGCTTTATAAATATTAAGCATTATAAGTGCCTTATAAATATTAACTCATTGAATCTCCAACAATCCTATGAGGTAGGCACCTCACAGAACATAGCTATCATTCTATAGATGAGAAAATTGAGGCATGAAAAGGTTAGGAAATTTACAGTCAGGCAGCTTGTGGATGGCAGATTGAGAGGTGCCTCAGATATACTGGCTCCAAAGGAACTCTGACCCACCCCACATATAGAGAGTGTTATAATGACAAAAGGAGTGAAAATGAATCAACACATTCACAGTATTAAAATTAAAAGCAAAGATTAAGACAATTGATTAATAAAATTGACAAATTCTGAATTTTCTTTTTCTTTTTTAAACATCCTTGGTTCTTGATGCTGATTATCAACAAAGAGCTTTTACAACCCCCCAAAAAGAAAACAATCCAATCAAAAAATGAGCTACGGCCCTCCCTGGTGGCGCAGCGGGTTAAAGCACAGCACTGAGAATCTAAAGCCGCTTCCGCATGAGTTCGATTCCCGCCTGCCCCAGAGGTGACCACATGGCGTGGCAGACCTCTCCTGACCCGCCCGCTGCTCCCCTCAGCAGTGTACTTCGTCTATCTGCCTGTTCTGCTCCCCACTCTGTCTCTGGTGAAGCCTCTCGCCGCCCCTGAGCCTCTGGCCTGTACCCCAGTTCTGTATGCACAAATAAATAAAAATCTTAAAAAAAAAAAAATGAGCTACATAGGAACTTCTCCAAAGAGATAGCTTACAGACATATGAAAAAATGCTTATCATAGCTTATCATAAGCAAAATGCCTATCAATGCCACAATGAGATATCATCTCATACTTGCATGACTGGTCCACATTAAAAAAACAAACAAAAAAAAACATAAACAACAAGTGTTGAGTGTGAAGAAAAAAGAACCCTATTACACTGTTGGTAGGAATGTAGACTGATTAGCACCAATGAATGAAATGTGGAGATTCCTCAAGATGAAAAATGAATCTGCCATACAACCTAGCAATTCCACTTCTATGGATCTACTCAAACAGCACAAAAACACTAATTTAGCAGGAAACCTGCACTCCCTTATAGTGCACCATTTATAAGATAGTGGATCAAAGTCATATGGTACATATATGGAATGTAATACTATTAAGCAATCAAAAAAGATAAAACTCATGCCATTTATGGCAACATGGATGGAACTGGAAGGGACTATTCTAAGTGAAGTGAGCCAGAAGGAGAAAGAAATAGAGTTTCACATAATTGTAATCAAGAGAAACTAAACAAAGAATGAGATAAAGACAAGAAAGTAGAGAACCGAAATTCTTTTTCCTCCACAGAAAACAATTTAATCAGTTAATAAAAAAAATTAAAATTTTATTATTAAAATAACACAAATAATAAAAATTATCAATTGATAAAATCTACTGTCCAGGATTCTGTTTTTCTCTTGCAAGAAATAACTGTTGAAAAGTCAATAGTAAAAGCTTCATTTTCTGTAGCTTCATTTTAAGGTTGATGTGAAATACTATGAAGGGAAAGGGTTTTAAAGATTTATTTATTTATTCATACAGAACTGGGGTACAGGCCAGAGGCTCAGGGGCGGTGAGAGGCTTCACCAGAGACAGAGTGGGGAGCAGAACAGGCAGATCGACGAAGTACACTGCTGAGGGGAGCAGGGGGCGGGTCAGGAGAGGTCTGCCTCGCCATGTGGTCACCTCCGGGGCAGGCGGGAATCGAACTCATGAGGAAGTGGCTTCAGATTCTCAGTGCTGTGCTTTAACCCGCTGCGCCACCAGGGAGGGCCGGGAAAGGGTTTTAATTCATTTTTTATTCTCTTTGCCTTATGCAGGTATCTACAAGTGGTGGAATAGACCTGAATCACAGTGAGTTAATGCCATGGCATTTTTTTGCCACCACATTCTTCCATGTGCTTATAAAGCATGAAAAGAGTAACTATTAAGTCTCACTCACCCCATTTTCTCTGCTACCTGGTCACAAGGCTGTGATACTTTTCCCAACTTCCCTTGCAGTTAGGTGGGGTCACGTGACTGATGTTGGCCAACAGACTCATGGTACCTACAGTGATCCTGAATGCTTTCTCTTCAGCTATGGCTGGAGGGCTGATTCAAGGACCTAGTGAATTTTTTTTTTTAATTTTTACATCATTTTGTGCATTTTTTTTCCCCATCTCAATTGTAATCCCCGCGGTTTCCCATCACCAAGTCACCCGTGTGCCATCACCATAATCCCGTGCAATTCCCTCCCCATTCTCCCCCCCCTCCCGTTTTTGATCCCATTCCCCACTCCACCCCCACAAAATGTCTCTGGTATATGGTTGTTCATTATTCTTGTTATTTTCTCGCCTGAGGACCTAGTGAATTTAATGCTCGAAAATAGAATGTGTCTCTGTATGATGGTGGAACAGGTGACCCATGCCAGCAAAACCCACTCTGTACTAGGAGTGAAACTAGGAGTTTACTCTCTAGCCACTTTAATTCTGAGACAGTTTATGAGAGCAACTAGTTTGTCATCATTAATATAAAACAATAAATCATTTAACTCTTACTACTTGAAAACTGTTTCTCCATGCAGCCCTTAAAATGGCCATTCTTTGATAAACACTGATGCAGGAGACACGGCCCATACTCACCACTTGGTCATTTCATAGAAAACGTGCTTCTAAGCAATAACAAAAAATCATCTAATCATCATGCCAATTCATCTTCTAACTAACATTGTGCTGGAATTTGCTGGGTGTTCTCTTCCTGCTAATCCTTCCCTAAAACTAGCACATTGAATAAGCAGGCCTTAGGGGGTTTAATCAAAAACATTCGTTTTTTCTCATTGTCCTGTTGAACCCAATCAGACCTTCCCTTAATCCTGAATTTTACTGTCAACTTTTAGGTTAAAAATACACTCTCATTTGAAATCACAAATACAATCCCAATTCAGAACATTAAAGTATATAGCTACATAGTAAGCAGCAAGACCAATCCTCATTCAAAGTGAAGATGTCTCCTTCCGCATGCCCCTTCCTGATCCTGAGCCAGCAGCCCAATTTGCCCTCACTCTCCCCCTACTCTTAGAAGATGGTCTGGTTAGCACCTTATGTATTAAATTCTCTCTCCCCTACTTACCCATTCCTATTTCTCAATCAAGGTTGAAACTGCAGGGGGAAAAGTAAATAAAAGGTCTTATTAGGGTAATACAATGTTGTTCCTTCTGGTGCTGGACATTTAAAGTTGTCATTTTCTACCATGGAATTTATGACTTCTCTGGACACTCTTTTCTGGGTCTCTCTCTGTAACCCTGTGGATTCATTTGGTTGTACATTCCCTAAAACCCTCAGCTTCTCTTCCCTACCCCTCATCATCAATGTATACCTCACAGACTTTTATGTCATGTTCTCCTCACCCACTCAAATCCTAATTAAATTATTCCAGCTTTGGTTCCACATCTGGTCCCTGAGATTCACATTCCTTCAGAGGGCAGAGTGATTACTCAGACCCTGGTGCTGCACCTCATTGCTATGCCTGGGCACACACCCTCCCATCTCTCTGGCTCCTTTTATTTCCCAGAGGGTCGGGGGAGTGCTTGACAGATACGATTCTACCAAGCCTGCCAATCAGCAAAGGTCACCTTGAGCTCTGTGGTAGCTGGGCAGAAAGCCCACCTGAGATTCATAATGAGGGGCTTAAACATCCCTTTAATTCTTCCTTTGGCTTGCACAATTTTACCCTGAGAAATCCTTCTCACAAATTTGTTTCAATTTTGGATCCCTAACTCACTTATCCTTGACATAGGTGAGGAGTTTAAGTAGTCACACTAGTGCTTTTAGACTCCGCTATCTAAATTTTGCCTCTGGTTTAATATTCTTTTTGGAGTGGACCTTCTATTTGTCTTGGTGTCTCAGAAGGAAATTTACAGTCCTGTCATCTTCCTTTCAGGCAAGCATTACAGTTAATGCATATTTTTAGACTCCTGACAACATACTTAATATGTCTATACTTTAGGGTAGTTTGCTGATTATTTCCCACACACAGCAACTGCTTGATTTGGCAGGTCAACAGCTATTCCACTTCTATTACCTTTAAGCATAATTTTAATTTTCTTCTGACTATGTCCGTTGGGACCTCTGTCAATCTTAGATTCGATTCTTCCATATTCATAGGTCTATTGGGGGTTTTGTCAATTTAAGTCTCTATATTCACTGGGTTACAATCTGGTTAGAAGGAAAAGCTAGGAGACTATTATTCCTGAAGTTGTCATTGCTTTGTTTTTAACTCAGATTATCTACTGCAGATTAATAAAAACACTTGTGGATGCTATTCTTCACTCAACACAAAATGAGAAAGTTGCATTTGTTCATATGTAATTTGTGAATTTCCTTGTTTACTTGCTTACTGCCTGTTCCTCTCCATACTGCTAGTAGGTCTTTCCTCTCCTACTAGTAGGTCAGCTCCATGACAGCATAGAGCTTACATCAAGCTGACTCTGTTGACCATCCCTGGTGCCTATGGCTGCACATAGAAGATGCCTGACGCCAGTGCTGCTTGGGATGTACACAGCCACCTCGGCTTGTTCTGTTTCATCAGGGCCCAGTGTGTGGCCTGACAGGCTGCTTTTCTAGCAAATTCCTGGGAGCTTCTGATGCTTTGCAGGTGATGACACTTTGAGTAGCAGAACTGAAAAAAACTGAAATTTATTTTTTGTATATTTATTTGTGTTTACAGTCATGGGGTATTGATGGAGATTAAGATGCAGCGCGCCCCTCAAAATTGTGCCCTGCTACCTCTAACTAGCCCCAGTTTTCGCTGTTCTTTCACCTTTCTTTGATTAACACCTGTATCCTCCACTTGGGTTCACACAAGCCCATCCTCCCTGCAACAGTCTCTGAGTGCCCGGCAGCTCTAAGGTTATCCATGATAAGCATTTTTTCCAATTGAAAAACAATAGCTTTGTCATTAACCTTTATTAGTCTGTTCATGGCCCATGCAATATTTCATAGAATACTAAGTAAGGTGTCCAGAGGCCAGACTTTATTTTGGGACAGACTTACTTTCCAGTAAGACTAAAAGAAAAAAGGCTCATCCCCCTCTTCCCTCCAGAAATGAAAGTGACCACTCAGACTACACTCCTGGAGGGAGCAGCCCCATCTTACTTTTTAATTTCCCTTAGGCAGATGCTTTGAATACATTTACATATTATTAGGTGATTCTAATACCATCAGGTGATAAACTGATCTATCATGAAAAAACTCTACCTCAATCCCAGTTTGGGAGACAATAAGCAAAACAAATATTTCCCAGAAACCTCCTGACTTCAAAGTGGCAGTCACTATAGGTAGTAGAGGCCTTTGTCAGAACTAAGCTAGACAGAGTGGGGCTCGATGAAATTTGACCAGTGATGTGGAATTATCTGATGTGGAACTGCAGCACTAGCTTGTCCAAATTCATGTGTGTTTTATTTATCACTTGATTGGGTAATTTTCCCTATTTCCCATATAAGTGAGCACTGCAGTTTAGAAAGGTGGGGGCAGGGAGAATAGAAAGAATGAAGATTTCAGTGTAGGTTCACTTTTGGTTTTCTGCTTACTAACTGTGTGACTTGGAGCAAGTTACATAATCTTTCTAAATCTGAATTGTCTCATCTTTAGAATAAGGATAAGAATCATCTGACAAGGTCACTATGAAAATTAAATAAAATAAGTACTAAGAGGCCAGATGCAATGTCTGGCATTTAACAGGTTCTGAACAGGCACCACCCTCCCCCTTCGTGGACCACCGCAGACATGGAAAATAGCTGGTATTCTGCAGGTACCTCCGGCTTGTAAAGCACTTTAACTTTTAAAAGCACCTTCACAGCTGTTTTCTTTGATTTTCTATGGGGATAAAGAGAAAAAAGGAGACACAAAGAAAAGAGATAAAAAAGAAGGAACTATGGAAGAAGTTCAGGACATTGCAAAACAAAAACAGAAGCCTATGGTGCCATCAGACAGAGGGCTGTAAACTGTGTGAGGCTTTCACAAGGAAGATGATGGTCAATGGACAGTGAGTCAAGCCTGCAGTAAATATTGTCCAATTAAAATAATAATAAGTCAAGCATCTGAGTGTGTTGTGAATTTGACCCAGAAATTAATTTTTGAGAAGAAAAAAGTTTTGCTACTCCAATTTCCTGTAAGTGGAGCAACAGTGGCACTCGGCCTTGCTAATCACTGATGTGTAGTCCCTGGTGGACCCGAGGGGATATAGCAGAGCCCTGCTACCCTATTAAAGCCTCCTAAATATAGCCTCTGTGGTATAGTGCTTGCTGGACCCTTTAACGTATCTCCAGAGCAAGTAAAGATCTGCAGTACAGATAGCACTGAGGCTCAGTGGGAGCCAAACTCTACCCTGCATGTCCCCTCTTGCCTTATGGAACACTAGGCATCTTCCAAGACATAAGACAAGTTAAAGAAAGAGAGCATCAGTCCCCCACCAGGCTGGCCCACCTGCATCATCCTTTTGTCCTTTATATAAGTCCTTATACAAGGTCAGTTTGTATAGATATTCACAAAATATATTTACAAATAATTCAGAGAAATCGTCATAGCAGGTAGCAGCATTTTGGAAGCATATGGCAACGTAAGAAGAATGAAGCAAAGGAGTTGTCCCACTTCGCTAGAGAAAATTGTATGGGTGAACCCAGTGACCAAGTATGCTGGATCTGATGAATCTGGGTTTGAATCCATTCTGCCATTTTCTAAATGTATGTATTGGGACAAGTTTGCTTACCTCAATCACCTTTAAAATGGACACAAAATTAGAAACATTTCTTGTAAGTCTTCTGAGTCGTCTATAAAAGCAGGTCCTCCCAACTTCTCTCAAGTCATGGCAGTTACAGAAAATGTCACATGTACTTTTTAATCCTCTGAAGTCATGAAACTGCCTGATCCCAGAGGTAGTAGCTTCAGTGGTTCTAAGACCACGGGCCTTGTCCATTCTCCCTAAGGAAGTAAAGGCAAATAGCACCTGCACTGTGGTTCCTGTGTGTCAGATGCAGACATGGATTACTCATTGGATTATCACAGCAATCTTATCAAATGAGAATAACATTATTGTTGTCTAACAAGACAAACACAATGAAATAATTGTGCTGGGGGGGAATCCCAGATTTGTAAATTGGGAAGCACAAATTCAGCCTAAATTGTGTCCCACTAGAGTCTTTGTTAACGGGGGTTTAAAACAAGATGGTGATAGGATGAAGGAAGAGGGTAGAACGGCAAAAATTCATTGACTTTCAGTCAAACTGACCTGATGAATTACAATGAAGTAAAGAGAAGGAATATAAAATTACCTCAGCTCAGCACTTAGAGAAGGCCATGTTGAGATGGAAATGAGCTTTTGGCTGTCAATAAGTAGTTCTGATGTAGTTGTGTTGTGGGTTTTTTGTTTTGTTTTGTCTTGTTTTGTTTTTTAAGACAAAGGTTTAGTGACATGGAAATTCAGATAGAAGATGGAGTCAATTCAGTCAGTGTGAAATCACTTTACAGAGTATCTTCATTTTATAGATGGAGAAACGGAGGCGCAGAGTGTCTAAGTAATTTGCTAAGAATCACCCAGTCTGTGAGTGTCCCACACAGATCCCACACAGGAAGTTAGATCCAACCCTTGCTATCTCCCATTAGCCTCTCGATTCATAGCCTAACTCCACTCAAGATGTGGCACCAAGCTGGTGCTCTGACACACAGCATCTGACAAATGTTAGTATTTACAAAATGCAGCTCAATCAAGAGTGCAGGTGCCCAAGTGAGGTTCATAGTTCTGGTGGGGTTCTCAGAGCTGGACAGCTCAGAGCAGAGAGGTTGGTGGCATAGTTGTTTGTAGGGATCAGAGAAAGAAAGTCACAGCTGGCTCAGCAGCCACCCATTCCACAGAGAGGGAGAACGGAGGCTGGAACTGCAGGGGTTAAAGTTTAGCATCAGGGGTGGGACTTGTAGTCATTCTTTTTGAACTGTAGCTGTTACTGTTACAGTTACCCCTAAACTGGCCTGGCCTGGAAGCCCAGAATGCAGTTTTAGTAAGCATCTGCTGAACCTCTAATGTTCATCTAATGATTACAAATTGTAAATTCCCAAATGGCAGGGAATATGTCTCTTGCATTTGAATAGCCTCCAATAATTGTTACTATTGTTTTTTTCACACAGTAGGCCACTCATAAGTGTGTAATTATCTTGGTCCAATATATTTAATAACAATTTATTATCTAGGGCTAGCCCTTCAATTACTTTTAGCTTCAGAATTCTTACTTGCAGATGCAATGACATAAACCAACTTCACTCCTCTCAGTTAAATAAGAGCAGGAAAACTCACAGTAAAAAAACAAGACTGAGAACAATCTCTGTATACATTGGTTTTACCTCAATTTAAAGGCTCTCTTTAAACTCTAAAGCAGTCTTTCCATGTAAAAGGAGACATAACCCCAGAATTGCAAATTCAATCTTGTTATTTTCTTTAAACCAAAGAATTCATGACTAAGAGCATTTTTATTATTACAATTATAATTACTACTATTATTTCTGCAAATATTTTACCAATGCTGAGTGAAATGAAATCAAAAGTTATTTGATGAAATAAGAGTAAGAGTTATTGCTATGTCTCAGGGAAGAAAAGTTGGTGCAATTTGGGCCATAGTCCTTTAAACTGGTGGTTTTCAAATAAATAAATGTGATTTCAGTTCAGTTTTTCTGCCCTGTTGTCTGGACCCCTGATATGAGGGTAGAATACAGCCAGAATGTGATGGAGGAAACATAAATTAAATGAGACTACACTTTTTCCATGCAGCCCCCAGAGATGCTTGTCATGGAAACTGTGAAAATCTTTGTTCTATAAAACAAATGTGATTTATCAATGCCTTGCCAAGTACCAGTGACAATTTAGAACAGAAATCAAGAGCTTGTGGGCCAAATCCAGTCTACCTCCTGTTTACATAATAAAATTTAATTGAACACAGTAAGTAACCCTCGTTGATTCATGCACTGTGTGTGCCTT